>NC_140014.1:32111637-32626637 GCF_964263955.1 Coregonus lavaretus
TGAAGTTGAAGTTATGTTGAAGTTGAAGTTATGTTGAAGTTGAAAGTAAGCTGAAATTGAAAATAAGTTGAAGTTGAAAATAAGTTGAAGTCGAAATTAAGTTGAAAAAAAGTTAAAGTTGAACGTAACTTGAAGTTGAAAATAACTTGAAGTTGAAGGTAACTTGAAGTTGAAAATAGGTTGAAGTTGAAGGTAACTTGAAGTTGAAGTAAAGTTGAAGTTGAAGTTAAGTTGAAGTTGAAGGTAACTTGAAGTTGAAAATAACTTGAAGTTGAAGGTAGGTTGAAATTGAATTTAAGTTGAAGTTGAAAGTAAGTTGAAATCGAAGTTAAGTTGAAGGTAAGTTGAAGTTGAAGGTAACTTGAAGTTGAAAATAACTTGAAGTTGAAGATAACTTGAAGTTGAAGGTAACTTGAAGGTAGGTTGAAGTTGAAGTTTAGTTGAAGTTGAAGATAAGTTGAAGGTACGTTGAAGTTAGGTTGTAGTTTAAGGTAGGTTGAAGTTGAAGTTTACTTGAAGTTGAAGGAAACTTGAAGTTGGAGGTAAGTTAGTCTTACCTCAGGGACAGTACCCTCTACACAGTTTAAGGTTCTAGACAGCACCTTTTCTTAAGAGTGTATAAAATGTCATGAGAATGTTCTCATTCTGATTGAATTCAAAGTAGCACTCTCTCAGTCAGCCCTACTGTGAGAAAGAAAGGATAACATTAAAAAAGACAGCATATAGAGAACAATTAGGTAACAATTTAGAACTCAATGTTTGTTGCATGCCCAACAGGTATTTTACCCTGAAACCTCTTTATAGAAAGGACACGTGAGAGAAAAACTAATCAAGGGACTTTTTTATTTTTCATTTAGTTCCTGTTCAAATTGGAGCTATCCTGGGGTCTCTGTAATGGACAGTTATCCAATCTCGCTCGCTCTGATTGAGATGATGATGCTCATACGAAAGTGCTTTTAGAACATTGGTTTATAATAGGGGCCCTTCATTAAAGCTCTGGACTAATGTTCTCTTTCTCACTTACAGTAGGGGGCTTTTATGGTTACCAAGGTGACGTTAGACAAAGCTTCAGCAAACACAGATGGTGTCACCAAGGTGAATAAGAAAGATAGCAAGGTGAGATCGACCGGGGAAAATTGCATGCCATTACTGTTAATATTTACTAATTAAAAGATCCAGGGAACTGGAGGGATGCTTGCACAATTCCTAATTTTTCAAATAAACCTCTGAACATACCCTTCATTATGACCCTGCCACTCTCTCTCTCTCTCTCTCTCTCTCTCTCTCTCTCTCTCTCTCTCTCTCTCTCTCTCTCTCTCTCTCTCTCTCTCTCTCTCTCTCAAAGGACATTAAAAGTGAGATGGAATTGAGTACATTACATTATTTTAAAAAATGTACTTTTCCCCATTGCTTTTTATATAGAAACAATGACTTTCATGGCAGTGTTTTACTTGTCATTTAAATGATACCGTTTAAAGACTTAGGAAGAAGCTGGTTTAATATGTTACATCATTTTAGAAATTGTTATTGTGAGTCTTAATTGAGTCTATGCAGTATTTGACAGGCTCACTGTAAGATTAATGTACAGTGATAGAAAATAGAGATGAAAATATCCTTTCTTACTTGCTTTTATAGTGTAAAATAAACAACAGTTTATGACAATACATTTTTTGAATCAAATCAACTTTCAAGTATTCATGTTGACCACCTTTCATGGTTCCTAGGGGGTCAAAAACATATTTGCGCTCCATCTTAAGTGTGAGACTCAGAGTTCCTCCATCGTTAGCCAGTCAAAAGCCTGTCAAACTACTATGCAGGGGTAGGGAGAAACTACCCCACCAGTTAAGACTAAAAACAAGGCCAGAACAGTTATTTTATATTTCACAGCATTCTTACAGTATATGGAATATTGCAATTGTTGTTTTCATTTAACCTTTGATTTATACAGATTATTCTCATTGAGATCAAAGCTATTTTACAAGAGAGACCTGTTCTAATGTTCTATGAACTGTATGAAATGTACATATAGGCTGCACTAGTGTATTTGACAAGCTGTATGTTTCTACTGCTTTTTCCCTCCAGACAGAATCACCCAGGTCCAGCTCTCATCAACATTCTACTGTCTGTATCTGACCTACATTCCCACCAACTGGCACACAGACTTGATCATTCATCTGAATAAAATAGCTCCATGATATAGCCACTGACTGACTGAGCGGGAGATAGAGTGGGCGACTGACAGACAGAAACGGCACGTCAGTGACACAAAGAAAGCTGCTCAGAGTGCTATGTACGCAGCCTAACATGAGCAGGCCCAGCCCAGTTAGAGTTGGGAGGACCAACATTTACATTCCTTTTAATTGCCGATGGGAAGAAGAACATGCTTTGGGGAAGAAGCAGGATCAACAGACAGCACTGAGGGCAGATCCAGGCAGACCCGTGTGGAGTAGAGGACCACTAACATTGGCCTGCTGTGTCTGTGCAGAGACAGAAAGGAAGGTTTGTTTAAGCCCTAAACCTGCCTCCCTCTGCCAAACCCGTAAGCCCACTAATCTCCACCACATTGCCCAAGAACACACAGAGACTCAAAGAATCCCCATACAGCTAGTCATCCAATCCCTGCCTCCCTCAATCCCAGCAGAGTGCAACCACTCGCTTGGTCAGTATGGCATCCCTGGCAGCTAAACACAAACACACAGGGACGTTGCAGTGTTGGTGATGTAACTGCACAGAGTTTGCTGTAGTAGTGGTGGACGGTGGTGGTGTGGCCAAATAAAGGAAATGTTACCCTGCTCGACCACTTCCGCTCCTGGCCCCTTGCGTGCGAGGCAGGGTGTGCTCATTGATACCAACTATTGAATTTCAGACACAGAGGGGCTTCTCGCTCGCCGGGTGGCTCTGCTCTGGCTGCCGGAGAGAGAGAAGTGGTGACCCAGAATAACTTTATCCAACAACTACTAGGAGAGTATGGTGAAATAATCAGGACTATTTCTCTCTCTCAGTTTTCTAGTCAGACACATTTTGCAGCAGAGTGAACGTTGAGCCTCTTAACTACTCTGTTGCCTAAACAGCTAGCACTACCATAACAAACAAAAGCATATGAGCATAGACAGGCTAGGTGTGAAAGAATCCCAGGCAAACAGAGAGGGGATAGGGGAGAGAGAGCCTGTGAACCTGAATCTGTCTCTCGATTAATTGACAGGGAAATTGTTTCATGACTTTCCAGATTCTCTCTCTCTGAACAGAGGCAATAGTGCTCATTGGATACAGACAACAGCACATTTGTGTTTGGGCTAAATAAGTTCCCATGATGCTCTCTGGCACAGTGCGGTGCAGCGAGGTTGATCCCATCCCAGCCCCCATCCCAGGACCCTGCATTCCCCACCACTAGGTCCCTGACATGTCCATGAACCATGCACTTGAAATGTTGCACAGTAATTGATGTTGATCCTAGCATGTGTTCAGACTCCACTACAAATTAGAAGGGAAAAGGTTATCATAATATTTAGCTAGCCCAATTTGTAGAACTTGAACTTCTCCCTGTGGGGGCATCCAGAGGAAAAACTATATGTTTTAAAGTTTAAGTTTTGACTAAGGGGATGGCAACATTGCTGAAATATTAAACAGAGTGGAGCACTCCAACAATCAATTGGAGGCGTGGCTGTGGGGATGGACAGTTGTCCTGGATGGGGAATAAAGGCTTCAGCACTCCAACACCAACAACTGAAGGGCTTCTCAGAGGGTGTGAAGCAGAGTGCAAGGTTCAGCCTAAAAAAAAGTGCTTTTGTGGATTGTGTGCCCCCTCTCCTCCCTACCCAACCCCATTTAACAAACCTCCAACTAATGGCATTAGGCATTCCATCTGTGTATTCTACTAAGTTTGAATAATTCTACCAACTAATTGTACTTTGAAAATGTTAGTCTTTATTAGATTAAAAACTATTTGGCACTTTTTTTTTCCAGAGATAGGCCATAAGTTACACAAGCAGTGAGTGAGTAATTGTATTCAGGTACATTGGTGGAGTCATTTGCTCTAGGTGATGCTGCTGAATAATTGGAATGAACGGAATGTTTAATTGATGTAATATATTTTGATTGAGAACACCACTGGTGGAGTGTGTGATTTGTAAGGTTATTCATTCAATGTCTCTGTATGTCATGCTCTTTAGATGAGCTATTCCTGGTTTCAGTTGGAACCCAATGTTTTTATACTTTAGATGTGATCTATCTTTTATTCATTCCACTTGTCCTCGTGCATGACCTAGCAACCTCTAACACTATATGGCCTATTCATTGGACAAGTAAATTTCATTTGTGAAACGAATATTAAAATATATTTCCTCTTCTGCAGACAACAAAAAAAGTGGAATGTTCCATGCAGGAATAGGTGCTGTCATATTGTGATTTCAAATTCAAACAGACTAAAATGTGCAAAATAATTTTTGGCGTCCCAATATATTGGCAATGAGTGTATTGTCTATGAAGACCCTATCAAATATTGTCATGTGCAGGAAATTACGTTTTATAAGGATGAGGTCTCATAGTAACTAAAAGAGAGTGCAAGTTGTGGACAGAATTACAAACGAAAAGAAAGAATATGAAAATACTTATTATGCGGAAATAAATGTAGGCCTATGTTTTTCTGTGGGCTATTTAAAGAGGGCTGTAATTTAAAACTCAGTGTTATGTATAGGCAATGTGTGTGTTGAAGGCCTGTTTATAAGTTATGCTTGAAAAGTTGTCACCTGCTGTCGTCGCTCACTGACCGGTGCAACCACGGTTGTTGTAAAGAATGTGTTTGGAGTTGCAGAGTGACGGATGGCAGAGTATAACTGCAGGTGTACATTCTTCAGACAGCGAACTGCCATCCACTCAGCCTCACGCTATTTCCGCGGGCTAATGGATTCGCTCTGTTCACATGGGATCAGTGATCCTCCGCGGCTATTGTACGGCGCTCATGGGCAACCAACACTGATCTATAAATGTACTTGTGATGATGTGTCAAATAAACACCAAAGGACGCATTAATGGTCACCAAGCATTTTATATTCAAAGTTAAGAAACTATTTTCAAATGATCCTTTGGGGGCAACCTGGAAAGGAAAACAGTCCTGACACAAAATCAATATCAGAGGAATACAAGCCACCACTAAACGGTGCAGCGAGGGAAAGACCACATACTAGTGTAGTGTAGCCTGCATGAAGAAGTCTCGTTTGGTCTAGGCTATGTTCTCAAAATGGACATGCCCTCGACTTGAAAATTGACTTTTTATTATAACAATCCCACATTTAAAATGACTTTGTGGCTGCATGAATTTACTTTATGCACTCAGCGTATTCTTCTGTGTTGTTTTCTGTATGCAAACATGGAATATGGTGGAGTAGGAGTAAGCTATTTGTCTGTTTTCGTTCTTGTTGTCTAACAGAAGTACTAAATGTTTTCCTTTTGGTGGAATTATTATTTGTTTAGAAAGATTATAAATCTTGTTTATTTGTAGAATATCTCATGTTATAATGTTTAATGTAATTTTTATGTATTAGTAAATCTTATTTGAAAAGAATGGTATGAAGATTATGATAGCCTATTTAAATAACAATAATAGTGATTTTATAATAACAGCAACAAAAATAACATTGTTAATAATAATGTAGGCCTAATAATAATTAATTATCAATTAATATCAATAATACAATCAGTTAAATGTCTAAGTAATAATAACAATAAGCTAATGGTAATACAATCGCTAATAAGAACAATAATAATTACAATTGTGCTAAGTTTGTTGCTTATTTCAAGCGTCGGAAGATCTGTAATGACCGGGGTCTCGAATTTCGTCGCTTAATTAATCAACTCCTCGGGAGACTGAACTGTAATTTTCGTTGCATTATTGTTATACTCGAAGAATTGTGTAGGCACACCCAAAGTAGAGTATAGCCTATAGCCAGCCATAACAAGTGAATATCCTGTCTTTCCAAAAATGTATTGCTGACTCTTCATGGGTTCTTATCGAATATGGTTACAGTTTGCTATTTGTGATAGGTTTGTAATAATGTTTGCAATAAGTCAATTGTCCTAGTTATTAATGCATTCAAAAAGCAAACCTTATAGAGGAGATGGCTTCTCTGCGGCATTTTTCTCTTTCGATATGCCATACATGGGTAAGTAATCTTGATTTCACCAAATTGTGGATCTAATCTAATTCTACATCTACAGCTTTCAAAGAAGGCAAAGTGTGAACCCTCGTCCACTATTTTGACAATTATGCCTATAATTGCACACTATTGCATACTGCATTCGTTTATGTTCAACAGAAAATATGAGATAGAGAAAAAGAATTGAGCTGGTTCTATCTGCTCAGTAAAATACTTTTAAGAAATTAATTTGGTAATTTAAGTTTATGGTAGGTACAGTAGGGTAGTATTTCTGGAAGGATGCACTTTGAACTTGTTGAGTTAGTCCTAATAGTTAAATAAGATTTTTACTTGAAGCAATAACTTCTGCTCTTATTTGTTTGCGGTTGCCTACGAAAGTAGACCTATAGCCTACAATAGGCCTATGATATGGTACCAAACCAGGGACTCCGTCACAAGTCTGGTCATTTATAATATTCATGTTTTTGTCTTGCATGGAATGCATGTTTTCATTTACCGTATTTCTTAATTGTGTTTGTTTTTCTTGTGGCCCCTTGGTGCCCAACTAAACACAGAAGTAGGTATACATGGACCCTGATCCATTGACTAACACGGAAAACATTTTGTATTGAGCGCCATCTTATGGTAGAATAGTAATTGTTGTATATTCAACAGTGCGCGTAACTTTCCAATGTGCCAGTATAAACCAGCATAAGTGTTCTTTGCCTTCGTGTCTCCAAAGTATGAAAACGGATAACTTATCTCTTCAATAATACACAAATAAAACGTATTGCTCTGGAAATTGTAAATGTAAATGAAATTGATTATGAATCAGTCCCCCGAATGAATCACCCAACCTACTTAGGCCTTCATACCTATAATAAACCAAATCAACCACCCGACTCAACCACCTCTCAATCATATAAATGTAATCTCAACATTAATCTCTAAGTGAATAATAGTTTCTCTCTCACATTAGTGCCATTCAGCCAATGTACATATGGTTTTGTCTCACCTTTGGCTTGACTTTCTTCTCCCAGTTTCGGGAATGGTGGGCTCTTTTTCCCTCATCTTTCTCCCTGATTCTCCATGCTCATTATTCATGCAGTCCCCCTAAACTATGAATGAAGCTGCAGAATGAGTATGGGTGCCATGTTTAAAATAACTTGCAATTTGTAAACATGTGTTCTTAAGTCCTGTGGCCAGTGTACTCAAATGTAGGTCAAAATATAAGGCATTAGGCAAGGCATCGGGGTGTAAATGTAAAGCAAACTCACAAATAATGTAATAAATCCATGGTAGTAAACACTTACATATCAGCTTTGAAATATATTTATTTAAATGTGTAGCCAGAGAAAATAATTTATTCCCTGCAGACAATAATGCTGGTTGCAATTGCGCAAAGAGCACAAACATACTGTACAGTAGCCACATATGCAACATTCAGCATGACATCATGAACACGTTTTAACACTATAGACTAGAAAAGCAGCTAGCTCTTGATGAGAACAAATGCTTACAGGTATTCTACATTCACTGTTACTCTGTATCCAGGCCTCAGGATTTTGTTTTTCTTTCTCTCTCTCTCTCTCTCTCTCTCTCTCTCTCTCTCTCTCTCTCTCTCTCTCTCTCTCTCTCTCTCTCTCTCTCTCTCTCTCTCTCTCTCTCTCTCTCTCTCTCTCTCTCTCTCTCTCTCTCGCTCTCTCTCTACCATTCCAGCTATACTGGTTTTATGTGAATTCTCATCATGTCATCATATAAAGGTACATTCAAGAGTGAAATAAAACTTAAGTAATAGTAATAATAATAATATCCGTTCTCACTCTGAGTACCACTGAGGTTAGTCCTGAGCTGTTTCGTTGGGTTGCACCCAATCACAGTGAAACACATCTCATTTTGGTTTTGACTAAATCATTCTGCTGGCTTTTTGGGGGGGATTGGTTGCTGCTGTTGACTTAACGTACAGTACACCTGGATGATCCCTCACACCAAGAGTTTTACAGTATTAGAAATTAGATTCTCTTTCATTAGGCAGGTAGGGAATACGCCTGGTTGAATCATATACAGACTATTAGAAATGGGATTCTTTGTAAGTTAGGCAGTTAGTTTGAAGGCAGGGTTTGAATATCGAGCCCCTAGTGCCTGGCTGGGAGTAGAGGGATCAGTCAGTCAGTCCGTTGTGCTGTGGTGTGTTGTGTTGTGGAGGGAGTGAGACGGATCTTAAGGGTGCAGAGGCAGCAGTGTTCAGTACTACAGCACGCTGACTCTTAAGGGGGCAGAAGCCCTGCGTTTACAGTAATTCACATCACGCTGACTCTGTCGCTGAGGGCCACCATGGTGTCCGCCTCCTCCGACTCGGGGTCAGGCTCCACCCCCTCGCTGACATCGGCGTGCGGGTTGACCAGGTGGGCGGGGTACGTCAGGCCGTGCTGCTCAGCGTGGCGTTCCCAGCGGGTGTCATCGCTCTCGTGTGTGATGTAGCGCTCATGCATCTTCCATTCTAGGCCACGCAGGTCCAGCCACATTTGATAGTCCTGAGAGGGACATCATTAGCAGGAGCACAGTAGTTAGCATTAGCCTACAGTTTCAATTGTTTTCTAGTGATAGTTTCAAAAATAATAATTTTGACTTTTTCCTGCTGTTGGATTACAAACTAATTTCTCTCATCTCTCTTTCTGTAGGGCTTACCTGTAGCCAGGGGTGTCCGAGAGACTTACTGTAGCCAGGGGTGTCCAAGAGACTTACCTGTAGCCAGGGGTGTCCGAGAGACTTACTGTAGCCAGGGGTGTCCGAGAGACTTACTGTAGCCAGGGGTGTCCGAGAGACTTACTGTAGCCAGGGGTGTCCGAGAGACTTACTCTAGCCAGGGGTGTCCGAGAGACTTACCTGTAGCCAGGGGTGTCCGAGAGACTTACTGTAGCCAGGGGTGTCCGAGAGACTTACCTGTAGCCAGGGGTGTCCGAGAGACTTACTGTAGCCAGGGGTGTCCGAGAGACTTACTGTAGCCAGGGGTGTCCGAGAGACTTACTGTAGCCAGGGGTGTCCGAGAGACTTACTGTAGCCATGGATGGCTGACAAACTTGTCCAAATACAATAACTCTTCTTACTCCTTTGTGATTTGTACAGTATTTTTTATCTGTTACGTTGTCTGTTAAATCTCGAATTTAAAGATGAAGGGGAATACGGATTTTATTTTGCCCATGCTGTTTAAAACAAAACTAAATGTATTTGAGTGTTTACCAGCATTTGTAACATGAGTCTGATTATTATCTGTACAAAACAGTTAATCTGATAATACTTGTGGAATATAACAATACTTGCTTGATTTATGTTTTCCAGTTTCTTGAAATACTTTGCAAATGCAACTTATTTCTATGTGAAAACTGATATTGTCTATTCATTCCTTTTCCATTTTAGTAGACACTCTTATCCATTTTTACATTTTAGTCATTTAGCAGATGCTCTTATCCAGAGCGACTTACAGTTAGTGAGTGCATACATTTTCATACTGGCCTCCTGTGGGAAACGAACCCACAACCCTGGCGTTGCAAGCGCCATGCTCTACCAATTGAGCTACAGGGGACAACAGAGAGCAATTTAGTGAGTGCACACATTTTCATACTGGTCCCCTGTGGGAATCAAACCCACAATCCTAGCATTGCAAGCGCCATGCTCTACCAACTGAACCACATCATCACAAACCACTTGATGTCTCAATGTACTCAATTACTGTATTGTGCATTGTTTTTTTTTCATTGTGATGGAAAATCTATAGGTACAAACCTAGATGACCAGCCTATGTACAAAACAGTAACTACATTTACATGAAGTGGCGCAGTGGTCTAAGGCACTGCATCGCAGTGCTAGCTGTGCCACTAGAGATCCTGGTTCGAATCCAGGCTCTGTCGTAGCCGGCCGCGACCGGGAGACCCATGGGGCGGCACGCAATTGGCCCAGCGTCGTCCAGGGTAGGGGAGGGAATGGCCGGCAGGGATGTAGCTCAGTTGGTAGAGCATGGCGTTTGCAACGCCAGGGTTGTGGGTTAGATTCCCACGGGGGGCCAGTATGAAAAAATAAAAATAATTATAATAATGTATGCACTCACTAACTGTAAGTCGCTCTGGATAAGAGCGTCTGTAAAATGTAAGGATGGTAAATTAATATTGTACAAAAAGCGGTTGTTTTCCATGTTATTTGATCAAGACAACTATTTAATTTGATGTGGATGTTTTGTATCTTTGCCCATAACTTTGTACCTTTTGATGTAAATGTTTAAGGACAGGGTTTTGTTCCTTCTGGATCCCATTAGAATGACAACCGCAGAGAATGGGATAGGGCAACAACTCTTACAATATTAACTATTGAATCCTGCAAGATACTGTTCTTAATATACAACTAAGTGGAGATGCAGAAAAAATAATGTTTGCCCGCACTACAGATGTCTATATCAGTGGAGGCTGCTAAGGGGAGGACGGCTCATAATAATGGCTGAAACGGAGAAAATAGAATTTCATCAAACATATGGCAACCATATGTTTGATGTATTTGATACCATTCAACTCATTCCGCTTCAGCCATTACCACGAGCCCGTCCTCCCCAATTAAGGTCCCACCAACCTACTGTGGTCTATATATCAGTCCGATTATATTAGTAAAGGCCCAGTGCACTACTTTTGTGAATAAATATATTTTTTAGAAAATATATTTTTTTATTAATATATTTTTTTTATTGTGATTTTTCATTGGGTGCTGCAGCACTCAGCACCCCTACTTCCCACAGCTATGGAAGGGTAGCTTACCTGTAGTCAGGGATGGCTGAAAGACAGGGCCAAAATGTACTAACTTTTCTTCCTAATTTGTGATATATGCAGTATGGAGAGCTTACTTGTAGCCAGGGATGGCTGAGAGACTTGTTTCTATATCTGTAATGATTTCTGTTAAATATCTAGTTTAGTCCAGAGTAAGGCTTACCTGTAGCCAGGCATGGCTGAGCGACTTGTCCACGCTGTAGCGTTTCCTCATCTTGACTTGCAGCAAGTTATTAATGAGGTCAATTGCTGGAACAACAAAGCAGGCCGTCAGAGGATAACTCATGGTGGGAAACCTAGAGGATTTGGCGCAGGCCGCTTTCAGAGCCATGCAAGGGCTAATGAGCAAAGCCAACATCATGTTAAGATTATTTCAGGGGTCATGGTTCTCTGAGTCCCAGTTGGGATTCTTGACCTTTAGGCCACTCCTCTATAGTACCAGGGATCGCTTGGCATTATGCACATGAATAGGCTGCAACAAGAATTGGTTCTCTCTCTCTCTCTCTCTCTCTCTCTCTCTCTCTCTCTCTCTCTCTCTCTCTCTCTCTCTCTCTCTCTCTCTCTCTCTCTCTCTCTCTCTCTCTCTCTCTCTCTCTCTCTCTCTCACACACACACACTTTATCTCTCTCTCTCTCTCACACACTTTATCTCTCTCACACACACAGACTTTCTTTCTTTCTCTTTCCATCTCTCGGACAATGACGCATGCCATCCGCTCAATTCAATAGCAGCATAGTTGTTGGGGCCAGGATATGTGTTGTAGGCTTTCATAGTGGTTTTGTGAGCCATGGAGCACTAGAGGTGAGAGCAAAGTTGTGATAAGAGAGGTTCCTATGCAGGCCAGACAGGCCCTAACACGATTCAATGCTAAAAAATCTGCAGACTCCCTCAGATAACCATAATACTGACTCACTGACCTGGTAAATGCATGGAGTGTATTCATGGATGCCAAGGGAAGCCAGGCTTGCCAAAAAAAATTACCAAGAAAAAAAGAAAAAATAATGTATCTTTCATCTCTCTGTGTTTCATAATTTTCCTTCAATTCGCAAGCTGAACTTATTTCACCGGAGAAAGCATCAGAGTGAGCGAAACAGCGCCCCTCTGTCTCTGCATGTGTAGGCCATCTATCTGATGTTGTCTGGTCATAAAGAGTATGACATTGTTGCCACCCGTACCATTGAATGCAAGGGAAGCCAGCGAGCATTTGGCCTCCCTTGATAAAAAAGTATCAAGGGACGCTGAGTGAGCTCAACAGTGAATGGTCATGGCGCACCAATAAAAGTGTCAAGGGAAGCCAGTTTGGATTTGGCTTCACTCCTATCACATCGCATCAAGAGAAATACGTCATTGACAGAAACAACTTAAATTGTTGCCTCTCGTTGTGTTGTTGTCCTCCGGTGGCTAGCTAGCTAGCTAAAATTGGCCCTTTATTAAATTAGCCATGGATGGAGAAAGGGATTTGGACTTGTGGTTTTACTTAATTTTCCGTACTGGCCAATGATTATAACGCCGATTCTGATCCAACCATAAATTCATACATTGTGCCCCTGGACTGAGAGGATGGAAGTTCAATATGTACCTAGATGTGGAAAGCTAATGTTAACTAGCTAACATTGCCCATGAAAGGCTAGCAAGCAAGAATTTTAGCCAGGTAAAAGCGTGTACTGTATGTCAGAGTCATAGATCGTTTCGTCAACATGAAAGAGAGGAGGATGGCATTGGCGTTTCTCTAGGGTGAGTCAACATGTTGTTTCTACTTGCACGAACGCACACACGCACATACACACAAATCTGAACCATTTACAGCCACACCATATTTAGCTTACGTTGATTGGACTAAATTGTTTTTGGTATCTTTTAGTTGTCACTGTATTAGACTAAGCATAGGTGATTTGATGACGTTGAAATGTTGAAGTTAAAATGGTGCTGGAATAGTGGAGGCAGCTCCTGTTTTCTTTGTGACTTGCGGTAACTCTCTGTGGTTCTAAATCAATCGTTTTTTAGTAGTCCGAAAATGTCGGAAACATTAACTTGCTTGACCATGCTGTAGGTCATGTAACTATTTGTTACATGCAGTTTGTTTTGTGGACTTCACCGAACAGAGGTTTCTCTCCGGTTTTGTGATAAAACAAATGTGTGGTTTAATTTATTCTGCCACTGTCTTCTTATTGTATTGGCCTTTAGGCCCATATACAGTGAAGGAAAAAAGTATTTGATCCCCTGCTGATTTTGTACGTTTGCCCACTGACAAACACATGATCAGTCTATAGTTTTAATGGTAGGTTTATTTGAACAGTGAGAGACAGAATAACAACAAAAAAATCCAGAAAAATGCATGTCAAAAATGTTATAAATTGATTTGCATTTTAATGAGGGAAATAAGTATTTGACCCCTCTGCAAAACATGACTTAGTACTTGGTGGCAAAACCCTTGTTGGCAATCACAGAGGTCAGACGTTTCTTGTAGTTGGCCACCAGGTTTGCACACATCTCAGGAGGGATTTTGTCCCACTCCTCTTTGCAGATCTTCTCCAAGTCATTAAGGTTTCGAGGCTGACGTTTGGCAACTCGAACCTTCAGCTCCCTCCACATATTTTCTATGGGATTAAGGTCTGGAGACTGGCTAGGCCACTCCAGGACCTTAATGTGCTTCTTCTTGAGCCACTCCTTTGTTGCCTTGGCCGTGTGTTTTGGGTCATTGTCATGCTGGAATACCCATCCACGGCCCATTTTCAATGCCCTGGCTGAGGGAAGGAGGTTCTCACACAAGATTTGACGATACATGGCCCCGTCCATCGTCCCATTGATGCGGTGAAGTTGTCCTGTCCCCTTAGCAGAAAAACACCCCCAAAGCATAATGTTTCCACCTCCATGTTTGATGGTGGGGATGGTGTTCTTGGGGTCATAGGCAGCATTCCTCCTCCTCCAAACACAGCAAGTTGAGTTGATGCCAAAGAGCTCCATTTTGGTCTCATCTGATCACAACACTTTCACCCAGTTCTCCTCTGAATCATTCAGATGTTCATTGGCAAACTTCAGACGGGCCTGTATATGTGCTTTCTTGAGCAGGGGGACCTTGCGGGCGCTGCAGGATTTCAGTCCTTCACGGCGTAGTGTGTTACCAATTGTTTTCTTGGTGACTATGGTCCCAGCTGCCTTGAGATCATTGGCAAGATCCTCCCGTGTAGTTCTGGGCTGATTCCTCACCGTTCTCATGATCATTGCAACTCCACGAGGTGAGATCTTGCATGGAGCTTCTTGGCGATGGTCTTGTAGCCCATTACAGCCTTGTGTAGGTTTACAATCTTGTCCCTGAGATCCTTGGAGAGCTCTTTGGTCTTGGCCATCGTGGAGAGTTTGGAATCTGATTGATTGATTGCTTCTGTGGACAGGTGTATTTTATACAGGTAACAAGCTGAGATTAGGAGCACTCCCTTTAAGAGTGTGCTCCTAATCTCAGCTCGTTACCTGTATAAAAGACACCTGGGAGGCAGAAATCTTTCTGATTGAGAGGGGGTCAAATACTTATTTCCCTCATTAAAATGCAAATACATTTATAAGATTTTTGACATGCGTTTTTCTGGATTTTGTTGTTGTTATTCTGTCTCTCACTGTTCAAATAAACCTACCATTAAAATTATAGACTGAATATGTCTTTGTCAGTGGGCAAACGTACAAAATCAGCAGGGGATCAAATACTTTTTTCCCTCACTGTATATCACGGTGGCAAGGCATATGAACTAACAGGTTATAGAGCAAACAACGCAATTATCACAACACATAGGTTGTAATATGGCTTTTCTTTCTGGCTTGGGTTCCCCAGTGATTTTGCCCACGCACCGCTACTGGGCAAATGTAAGTCAGATTATCATAAAGGCATTCTGACTGTGTAGCAAACATTCACTATATGGTTACAAAGTCCAACAGAGACTCAGGAAGAGCCTATTCAGTCTGATTTTCAGTATCATTCCAACACAACTATATAAAATGTTATTTTAAAGTAATACAGTTATCACAGTAATGCATGACTCATTGCTGCTCGACAGACACCCACCTTCCTGGGACACCTTCTTCCAGGGGTTGGGTGGGTACATGAAGGCAGCGTTCTGGATTTGGTCGTGAATGTCCTCGTCCTCGTTGAAGGGGAAGGTGCCGCTGAGGCTGACGTAGATGATGACCCCCACAGACCACATGTCCAGGGAGCGGTTGTAGCCCTTATTCCTCAGAACCTCCGGGGCCAGGTAGGCCGGAGTGCCCACCACTGACCGACGGAAAGACTTCTCTCCAATGATGCGGGCAAAGCCAAAGTCGCACAGCTTCACCTGAGACACAGATAGGGTGTGTCTCAAATTACACTAGATTCCCCACTATGTTGGGAATATCAGTGACGTTTGAGACACGTCCATGTTTGACAGTCGGCTACAACACAATCTCACACTAGTGAATTTTACACTGCCATAGTTCCAAGTCTCGTATTCACTTGAACATGAGAAAGCGTGTAGGTAATCGAGGGTTCCATACTAGAGTAACTGGACAAAGACTTGTTAGAGAAAGCTAATTCATAACATCCTGTATGTTCTCCATCCAAACAGTTGGTTCCACAGACATGGCACGGATTACGCAAAAGGCCAGTTAACGTTATCACACTGTCTGTTCGATCTGGACATGATATGGTCTACAGACGATTTACTGTAGCTACAGAATGTTACCAAAATAGACTTTGGCAAGACTGCAGAGGACGTTAGTTCTCAGCACTATAATGACGCCAGTGATGTTGCCAGAGCATATTTTGGGAAAGGAAAAACAGATATATAACAACAGACTCTCCTTCTTCCCGTTCAGAAAATATTTGTTGTAAATAACACAAATGTAATTTGTTTAACACCCATCCGATGCCTGGCCATGCCTAAAACAGTGACTCATAGTACAGTACAGAGCAGTACAGGGCTATGGCTATGGAGAGAAAGGCCGTGTATCAATGATTGGGAGTGTATAATTAAAATCAAGAGACATAGAACATTGTAGAGACACTGAGCGTGCAGTTGCCATAATCATCCACATTATCTTAGAGTAGACTGATAGATGAATGTCTGTTTATGTCTGTGAAATTGATGTTTCTGTTTTGGCTTGTTTGGAAGCTGAACTGGAGGTTTTCTTACTTGTGGAAAAGCGTCTGCAGACGCCAGTAAGACGTTCTCTGGTTTGAGGTCACAGTGGACGATGTTCTTGAAGTGGAGATGACGAAGAGCCTGAAGAATCTGAAAATTTGTGAAAATTATGATTTGTACACAGTGAATGATTACTTTAATTAGGGATGATTCAAAAAGGTAATATAATCTGGTCATTTGCATTTATATACTGTCAAACATTACTGCAGTGGGCTATATCAGTGTTCTGCATAAAAATATAAATAAATGTTTATAAATTACGAAATTATGAAAAATATTAATAAAATTTATCCATGAGGCCACTAGGTCATTTGACTACAGCAAAAAGCTACTTGAAATAAATAAATACATTGCATATCATAGTTAAAAGTGCAACAACACATGATTAAACAGATATTATGACATTATCAGAAAAATACATAAGCATGCCCGTAAACCACTTAGTTCACTGACTGTGTTTGTATACAGTATACAGTATGTGAGTGTCACAGCATCTGTAAAAGCAGGTGTGTGGCACTGCTACGGCACGTCAGTCCATTGTCTGCTAGCGACAACGCTTGTCAGCCAGGGTTACCTGTGAGACGAAGAACTTGGTGATACGTTCAGGCAGCCTCCCCTTCTCACTGGACAGGATCATCTCCAGCATGTCTCCGTGGAGCTTCTCCATGACAACGAAGACGCGCTCCGGCGTCTCAAACATGCACTCCAGGTTCACTACCCCAGGGTGGTGCAGGTTCTAGGAAGTAAAAACAGAAACACAGGAGCCTTTTAAAGGAAGCAGGCAGAGTGCTCGACAGGCTCTTCAAACACTCACTGTGTTGTCAGGATAATAACCTCATTATTTACCTACCTACTGACACAATATCAAGAGACTCTCTATTTTTGTCTTTAGCTCTGTCATTTTTTTCTCATGTGTTCATCATAATGTGTGTCTGGCAACATCTGAGAAAAAGGTTATAATATGATGCGTTTCATAAGCACACACAGGGCCATGCGTGCTGGTGTGTGTTTACCTGAAGGATGGCGACCTCATTGCGTAGCTGGCTCTCCTGCTTGGTGGGGAAGCGTAACTTGTCGATGATCTTAATTGCTACATCCCGGCCAGTTTTTCTGTGCTTTCCTGTAGTATGGAGACATTATATTATGGAGAAATCAAAGGCAGGTTACAGGTTTATACAGGTGTTACTTCTCAGAATGAATGATTATCTCAAATACTTTTTTAAAAGATTCAAATTGATCTGATTAACCACTTTTAACAATGTACTAGCCATTTTTAACAATTTACTGTATTTGTAATTTCCCAATACAATAAACACCTCCTTGGTCATGCAAATATTTTGCTGGCATGAGATCAGGAGAGAATTGATATCAAGGCTGTGTCCCTCATGCAATCAAGTTAACACCTTTTTTGCAGGTTATCAGTGTGACAAGGTGGTACAAATGCATCACCTCCATAAACTATCCCAAATTGGCCCGATCCAAGGACTTCATCCGGGAATATCTGATACACTGAGCTGATATCCTGTAGGTGTAAAAATCCAGTAAATGGGTTTAAATGAAAGCTTCAAGTGTATACTGTCACAAATATTTTGTTTTTGTTTTGTCTACAACCATTTTTATCTCTTCTCACATGACAACTTAATAACCACTAATCTCATACACGACTGGAAGAGTTGCCCAGAAATATAATTATAACCAGTGGTACTGTGACTAATTATCAAGAGTAGCTATGGCAACTGCTTGGCTGAGTGGGTAATCAAAATAATATCCATTTGAGCTACTTAGAGGATGATCTCACCTCAGAAATCAAACCATGCATTCAGCTTTTTTATTTATGTTGAAGGTTGGGCATTAAGTACCAGCCACTGTCATGTGGAATGTTAAGTTGTCTACTGTCTTTTGTCTATGTCTATTGTCTAAAGAAATGCCTGCAAATAACCTAACCATGCAAGAGGAGCAGACATGAACCGCAATATATTATTATCGCAATATTATATATAATATTACATATATTATTACTGCAAAATAATAATATTATTAACGCAATATTATACTCACAAAAAAATACAAATATACCCAAAGTCTTTCAAATTATGTGAGAGCAAATCCTACTTACCACGTTCTCTTGAATCTGGCAGTTGGACACTGAAATACTGATGGAAACATCCTCTGTTGGTGTAAGGGAAATGTTAAGAGTATTCCATAAGAGTTAATAGTATTCCATACTATAACATTGAGAGTGTTCTTTCCTAGTGCTGAGTAGGGTTGGAAAATTCTGGTAACTTTCCCAAAATTCCCAGGCTTTCCAGAAATCCTGGTTGGAGGCTTTAGGATTTGTCACGCCCTGACCTATAGAACTCTAGTTAGTTTGGTCAGGGTGTGCATGTTTAGTTCGATGTTGTTGTAGATCTATGTTTAGATCCAGATTTCTATTTCTACGTTTGGCCGGGTGTGATTCCCAATCAGAAGCAGCTGTCGCTCGTTGTCTCTGATTGGGGTTCATACTTAGGCAGCCAGTTTTCCTGCCTGGGTTGTGGGATCTTGTTTGTGTTTCGGTGTGTTTGGCTTGTTAGTGTATAGCCTTCCGACGTCACGTTTCGTTGCCTTTTGTTGTTTTGTCAGTGTTTATCCAGTTTAATAAACATGTTCGCATACCACGCTGCAGCTTGGTCTGACCCGTTCCTCAACGAGCGTGACAGAAGATCCCACCAAACGAGGACCAAGCAGCGTGGCCAGGAGCAGACATCCTGGACATCCTGGATGGTAAGGGATCTAGGACATGGGAGGAGATCCAGGCTGGGATAGATCGCCGTCCTTGGGAACAGACAGAGGAAGGAGCAACGGCGACACCGACGGCGCCGGCCGAGGAGGAAGCCCGAGAGGCAGCCCCAATATTTTTTTTTTTTGGGGGGGGGGGCTAAAGGGGTGGTCGGGGAGCGAGAGAGAAGAACCCCGACCACTGCACCCGGTGGGTTTCCAGTTTGAGTCCCTACGACAATGGGAATGGAACTGTTTTATACTGAGGAGTCGGAGGATGACGACGACGATGAGTTTCTGTTCCCTAACTCGTGGGGGCTCCCGGAGTAGTCCTCACTGGAGGAGGATTGGGCGCGGAGAGTAAAGGACTGGTACAGTCGTAGACCTCCAGCGCCGGTTCCCAGCCCGGTACGCCCCGTACCTGCTCCCCGCACCAAGCCAGTGGTGCATGTTCCCAGTCCAGTACGGCCCGTCCCTGCTCCTCGCACCAAACCAGTGGTGCGTGTCGCCAGCCCGGTACACCCCGTACCTGCTCCCCGCACCAAGCCAGTGGTGCGTGTTCCCAGTCCAGTACGGCCCATCCCTGCTCCTCGCACCAAACCAGTGGTGCGTGTCGCCAGCCCGGTACGCCCCGTACCTGCTCCCCGCACCAAGCCAGTGGTGCGTGTTCCCAGGCCAGTACGGCCCGTGCCTGCACCTCGCACCAAGCCAGTGGTGCGTGTTCCCAGTCCGGTACGGCCTGTTCCTGCTCCTCGCACCAGACCAGTGGTGCGTGTCCCCAGTCCGGCCCGGCCTGTTCCACCGGTGCCCAATCCAGCTCCGGTCAGCGGATCCACTCCGGAGTCAGAGCAGTCCGCTCCACCGGTGCCCAGTCCAGCTCCGGTCAGCTGATCCATTCCAGAGCCAGAGCAGTCCGCTCCACCATTGCCTAGTCCAGCTCCGGTCAGCGGATCCACTCCGGAGCTAGAGCAGTCCGCTCCACCGGGATCCGGTTCAGCTCCGGTCAGCGGCTCCACTCCGGGTCCAGATGTCAGCCCCTCTCTAGGTTCGGGGTCTCTCACACCAGGGTCCAGACAGGGATTGGTGCATCGTGGGAGGACAGAGAGGGGAAGCTCCGCGTTGAGGTCCAGACCGGTCCAGGGGTGCAACGTGGAGTCAGTAAGGGAGAAGACGTCACGCCTGGAGCCGGAGCCGTCACCGAGGCTGGAAGCCCACCCGGACCCTCCCCTGTTAAGTCAGGTTTGTGCGGCCGGAGTCCGCACTTTGGTGGGGGGTACTGTCACGCCCTGACCTATAGAACTCTAGTTAGTTTGGTCAGGGTGTGCATGTTTAGTTCGATGTTGTTGTAGATCTATGTTTAGATCTAGGTTTCTATTTCTACGTTTGGCCGGGTGTGATTCCCAATCAGAAGCAGCTGTCGCTCGTTGTCTCTGATTGGGGATCATACTTAGGCAGCCAGTTTTCCTGCCTGGGTTGTGGGATCTTGTTTGTGTTTCGGTGTGTTTGGCTTGTTAGTGTATAGCCTTCCGACGTCACGTTTCGTTGCCTTTTGTTGTTTTGTCAGTGTTTATCCAGTTTTAATAAACATGTTCGCATACCACGCTGCAGCTTGGTCTGACCCGTTCCTCAATGAGCGTGACAGGATTTCCTGCTTATTCCCCTCCTGAGTCCGGGAATCTTCCAAGCAGGATTTCTGGAAAACCTGGGAATTTTGGGAAAGTTACCAGAATTTTGCAACCGTAGTGTTAAGTAAAACAAGGTTGCTTCAATTAAATTAAATTAATTTATATAAGAGTTAATCTATCCCAAAATCTATCCAATTCACTCTGCTTATACGTACTGTGGCCACTGTGGCGTGACCCATGTGACAGTCCTTTAGAGATGGCGGGCATGAGGGCGTGCTGGATGGCCATCTCCCACATCCTAGCCACATCCGGCCCGACCCCGCTGACCAGCATACTGCTGTGGGCCGACATGCTCCCCGGGCCCTCCGGCCTCGCCAGGTTCTCCCCTACATAGTAGACCAGGCTGCCCGTAGCAATCTCAAAGCAGTGGGCGTTGGAGCCCTCAGACAGCAAGTTGAAGGTCTTGGCTGGGTCCAGAGACAACACCTCTGACAACGGAATTTCCTGCCACATAGCAGAAGTAGTATTGCTCTTTGCTGTTTGAGGTCTAGGCCAGGTTACTGTAAAGCGCTTTGTGACAACAGCTGTTGTACAAAGTGCTTTATGAAATACATTTGATTGATTGATGTAGTAGCAGTCATTTTACAGGGATTAGAGCACTTGCGTTTCAATATAAAGCATGATATTTCAAACTGATCAATGTCTGATCAATGTCTTGGTCCAGGCCGCCTATTTCTTGCTACAAATTACATTATATCTTAAGTCTTTATATGAAAAAGTGGTTGCAGCCTGCTTATCAGTCGAGAGTATAGCGTAAAACTGCATGTTACCTTGTCTTATTCAAACCCTAAATTACAGTAAATTAGTTTGCATAAAGCTCAGTTCTTAGATTTCAATCACCCTCACCCATAATAATCTATATAACATTTCAATTGATTTCTTACCTTGTAGTATTTGCTCCCTGTGTCATTCTGGAAAAGCGTGATGCATTTGCTGTCCAGCCTCCAGTAGTGTCTTTTCCTCTGTAGTGGAAACAGATAGAGAGCCTTGCACAGACTGAGACAACATAACATATGTTCCTGGTGTGTTCCACCTCTTGGCAATGGGGGTTTCCATCTATTCATTAGCATCTATTATGCCATAGGTTAGTGCCCATAGCAGATTTGATTAAATAAAAACACAATTTAACATTTAAAAGACAGGCATTCACAAAATAACTTCAACAAAACATACAAAACATTACAATCATGGAATTTTGCAACTCTACAGCAGATTGATTAGTTGGTGTGACAAAAATACATTAATATAATCAGACTTACTAGAGTGTCTTTGCTGGTGAAGTGCACTAGCCAACCTTCCTTCATAATATTGCTACTTTTCCTCTTGGTGTTTTTGACTGACTGGACCACTCGCATCAGCGGGATGTTGTTGCTAGTAGACGGGCTTTGGAATGAAGGGAGTCAAACAGAAAACTCTGTGAATGTTTCTTCTCAACTTCAGGACTCAGTTAGGGTTATGGACTGGGTCAGGGTTGATCCAACGTGTAGACATGAAGTTAGGGTTATGGACTGGGTCAGGGTTGATCCAACGTGTAGACATGAAGTTAGGGTTATGGACTGGGTCAGGGTTGATCCAACGTGTAGACATGAAGTTAGGGTTAGGTTACAACTAGGATGTGGACATGAAGCTATGGTTAGGGTTAGGGTTGTGGTTGAGGCTAAGGTTAGGGTTGAACCAGAATGTGGACATGAAGCTAGGGTTAGGGTTGTGGTTGAACCTGGACATGGAGATGAAGCTAGGGTTGGGGTTATGGCTAGGGTAAGGGTAAGGGTTGAGCCGGGGTACATTGCTTCATTCTAAGCAGTATGCTAGAGTGGATATTTTAACAGGACCTATGACTACTGTACATATCCACAGCCATTGGGGGGTCCCCCTGTCCTAGTCCCAGGCCCAGTCAATCACCTTATAGCCCTGTTGCAGTCATCCTCTGGGTCATGGAGGTCTCCCATTTCCCCATGGCCAGCCTCCAGCAGGCCCGAGTCAGGCACTATGGCCTCCTCCATGTCATCCATCAGACCACTGTTCCTGTCACTGTCGTGGTCGTCACAACCCTCCCCCATCACCACATCAGACTCCGCCCCTGAGCTCAGCAGATCTGGAGGAGGAGGAGGAGCAACAGGTGGAAACACACAAGGTGTAGGAAAAGAGAATAGTAGAACATTAAGTATGCCAGAGAAACCCTGTTTTTTAAAGAGGAAGAAAGAAGGAACCAAAAGAAGAAGAAAAAAATGAAAAATACAAAGAATATCAGAGCGGTAGTGTGGAAGAGATTTTAAAATAAAACAGTGATGTTATTTTACAGTCATAATTCGGTCGATATTTCAAGGAATATTCTGGTACTTCCAAGAATTCAGCTGGTATCCTATATATGATTATCTTTCTTCAGTCTCTCATAACTGAAGTAAATGTTGCAGAATTGAAAGAAACATATCCTGTGACATTTCTTGGAAACCATATGAGATGGCGACCACTTACTAGGAAAGATCTGCCACATTTACAGCAAATGACTATCTAAAGTGAAACTTGCCTCCATTTTTAGACACTTCTCCAAGGCAGTTGTTTGGTACTTTGGGCGCACATCGTTTATGACAGTTGAATTTGCAATCTGTAACCGTGAGAGAGAAACAGAGAGAGTGTGAGAGAGAGAGTGTAAGATGGGAGGGAGAAAGATAGAGAAGAGAGAGAGAGAGAGAGAGAGAGAGAGAGAGAGAGAGAGAGAGATGACATATCCATATGTAACCTGTCCAATAGCACTGTGACTACAAACAGCACCTTATCTGTCTGCTAGAGTACCTAATGAACCGTCTCTCATATGATACTATTACACTCTGTTCTGTTGTCTATATAAAGTACAACTCTATTGAAGTGATAATGCCCGAGAAGCTGGTGTTTGGAGGATATATTGGCACGGGTGTTGTTAAGCCCGAGACGAAATCGACGGCCAGCAAACCGTGCCAATATATCCTCCAAACAACGGCTTCTAGGGCATTATCACTTTTATACAACAGGTTACCCACATATTCAAATAATGATTGACATATTTTCATTAAAAACCGTATTTTGATGAATTTATTCACACTATTTCATCCTTCCACAAGATATTGTCCCGACACAAATCTAGGGTTGCTACCCAAGCCGGCTGGTCGTTCGTTCTATCGGTTCGGTTGCCAGAGACGCAACGTAAATGAAAGCAACATGACGGCTTGTGCACACTGTAGTAACCATAGAATTACAGTACAGTACATCTGTGAATTATAGGATCTCTATGGTAGTCACAACACTGTTGCTGCATTTGTGATTACCATGTAATTATACAGTTACAGGGCTATCTATTATTTAGACCATAATAGTTATTCAAGATGTCACAAAGAAAGCTTGAGGGAGAAACAACTGCCGTCTGTTAGCTCTG
Source organism: Coregonus lavaretus (assembly GCF_964263955.1). Classification (NCBI taxonomy): domain Eukaryota; kingdom Metazoa; phylum Chordata; class Actinopteri; order Salmoniformes; family Salmonidae; genus Coregonus; species Coregonus lavaretus. Next base: position 32,135,596 of record NC_140014.1, read on the forward strand.
CCAACTCTGTGACAACAAAGTCTTGAGATATCCAAAAATACCACCTGAAAATATTGAGCTGGCAAAAGCCCACGGGTGAGTCACACAGTATTACAGTAAGTACTGTGTGACTCACTATCATCCACACCTCCTCCACCAACCACTGTCAACCTCTCTCATTATCTCAAGTTTCTCGGAACCCCTACAGTACCTTTGCATTGCAGGCCTTGACGGAACAGGCCCTTGAGTAGCTTCTTGCAGTGCTGGCAGACGGTGGGGCGTGTGTAGGAGTGGACGACGAGGGTGTGAGGCACCTTGACTTTGGACAGGAGGATTTTGTCTAACTCTATGGGCCGGCCGATGTAGGAAGAGGACCTTCTCTCTCTGCCAGAAAAGAAGTCTGTCTGTGTCTTCTGCTGTGGAGAGTAGCAGGGTAGATCAGTCAGGGTGTTGCCCTGATGCCCCACTCAGAGCAAGGCACAAGGTAGGTAACAGATGTCATCAGCTACCTAAACAACATTTGTATTTGTCTTATTTTGACACAGGGAAAGAGCGACGTGCTTCTGGTGATAATAGGCGTATTGATACTGCAATAAGTGAGGGCAGGGTATTGGGGTACCTACCTCCATGCCAGGACTGACAGGAGACTGAGCATACAGCGAGGAGAGGACAGGGACACACACAGGGAGGAGGTGAAGAGAGAGATCAGAGTTAAACCAGAACAATATTCACACACATGACTGACTGCTGCTGGAGTAAAGACCTGCTCCAACAGAATTCATCATGAACACAACCAGCAACAGAGGCTTTCAGAATCACATCAGGTCCTTTATAGTAGGAACATGCTTCTCATCATAATCCAACAATTTGCCATTGGGAGGTTGGGAATGCGTAGGGCATGTAGTAATCTATGGTGTGTGTGTGTGTGTGTGGTGTGTGTGTGTGTGTGTGTGTAGTGTGTGTGTGTGTGTGTGCCTGGGTCCGTGCGTGCGTCCATGCCTGTGTGATAATGTGCATGTGTGTGTGTAGCTCTTCATGATGACCCACAGTAACCAGGGGTAAACTCACCAGTAAGGCCTCGTCGGAGGTGAAAGGCGAAGGCTCATTGGACCGTGTGGTGGTAAGGGTGGTCAAGCCGGTCAGAGAGACATTGGACAACCTCCGCTTGCGGATCCCACTGCAGTTATTTGGGATTTTAAAGGCACAGCGCTTGTGATAGTTCAGACCACAACCTTCAGAGGAGAGAAACAGACGGTTTCAGAGCAAAGGTGAGTTCACATGTAACGTGGCCATTTTTATACTTGCATCAAACTGGTGAGAGACTGTCTTTATGGAACTACACTGAACAAAAATATAAATGGAACATGTTAACTGTTGGTCCCATGTTTCATGAACTGAAATAAAAGATCCCAGAAATGTTCCATATGCATAGAAAGCTTACTTCTCTCACATTTGGTGCACAAATTTGTTTACATCCCTGTTAGTGAGCATTTCTCCGTTGCCAAGGTAATCCATCTGACAGGTGTAGCATATCAAGAAGCTGATTAAACAGGATGATCATTACACAGGTACACCTTGTGTTGGGGACAATAAAAGGCCACTCACAAAACACATTGCCATAGATGTCAGGTTTTGAGGGAGTGTGCAATTGGCATGCTGACTGCAGGAATGTCCACCAGAGCTGTTGCGAGAGAATTGAATGTTCATTTCTCTACCATTAGCCGCCTTTAACATTGTTTTAGAGAATTTGGCAGTACATTCAACCGGCCTCAAAACTGCAGACCACGTGTAACCACGCCAGCCCAGGACCTCCACATCCGGCTTCTTCACCTGCGGGATCATCTGAGACCAGCCACCCGGACAGCTGATGAAACTGTGGGTTTGCACAACCAAAGAAATTCTGCACAAACTGTCAGAAACAGCTCAGGGAAGCTCATCTGCGTTCTAGTCGTCCTCAGGTCTTGACCTGAATGCAGTTTGGCGTCGTAACCGACTTCAGTGGGCAAATGCTCCCCTTCAATGGCCACTGATACGCTGGAGAAGTGTGCTCTACACGGATGAATCCCGGTTTCAACTGTACCGAGCAGATGGCAGACAGTGTGTATGGCGTCGTGTGAGCGAGCGGTTTGCTGATGTCAACGTTGTGAATAGAGTACCCCATGGTGGCGGTGGGGTTATGCTACGGACAACGAACATAAACTACGGACAACAAACACAATTACAATTTATCGATGGCAATTTGAATGCACAGAGATACCTGAGGCCCATTGTCGTGCCACTCATCCACCACCATCACTTCATGTTTTAGCATGATAATGCACAGCCCCATGTAGCAAGGATCTGTACACAATTCCTGTAAGCTGAAAATGTCCCAGTTCTTCCATGGCCTGCATACTCACCAGACATGTCACGCATTGAGCATTGCTCTGGATCGACGTGTACGACAGCGTGTTCCAGTTCCCACCAATATCCAGCAACTTTGCACAGCCATTGAAGAGGAGTGAAGCATTCCACAGGCCACAATCAACAGCCTGATCAACTCTATGTGAAGGACATGTGTCACGCTGCATGAGGAAAATGGTGGTCACACCAGAAACTGACTGGTTTTCTGATCCACGCCCCTACCTTTTTTTTAAGGTATCTGTGACCAACAGATGCATATCTGTATTCCCAGTCATGTGAAATCCTTAGATTTGAGCCTAATTTCTTTATTTCAATTGATTGATTTCCTTATATGAACTGTAACTCAGTAAAATCGTAGAAATTGTTGCATGTTGCGTTTATATTTTTGTTCAGTATAATTAGGAATCATCTAATGGACCAAGTCATTCATGGATTGTTGAAACTTTTGTCTTTGGGAAACGTTCCTTCATGAGCTCGCCACCATTCCAGTCAGACACCACAGTATGTAATACTTCACTTTTATACATATTAGGCTATTGTGTATACCTCCATCCCCTCTATGCACTACCTTTCCACCTGCCTCTTCAGCCTGACAGAAGACAAACTGTTCTCTTCTTCCCAACACTCTTCAAGCAGGGGCTTTGCTGCTCATCACAAACCCTGAAGAGACCTCTTCAGACTAGAGTACACCAGAGTGGCCTGTATCCCATGTACCCTGATAATATCCTCTCTTACAGAGTTACATAATTGTGTCGGAGTGGCTGGAACCTAATTACATTAGTTGAAATAGGCCCAGGGCTGCGTCCCAAATTGTACCCTATTCCCTACAAAGTGCACTACTTCTGACCAGAGCTCTGGTCAAAAGTAGTGCACTATATAGGGAATAGGCTGCCATTTGAGATGCAGTCCAGGGCTCCTTCTGTACAGTACCTACCTTCACACTTGAGGCCCTGTCTCACCAGGCCCCACAGCATCTCTCCACAGTGGTCACAGAAGGCAGGGGACCGGTAGGAGTGGACAAACAAGCCATGGGGACGGATCTGGAAGTCCTCCACTGTGGCAGAGGCTAGAACAGGACAACAACAACAACAACAATAGTCAATGGTTCAATTCCAACATTTTCCTCACACTCCTAGATCAAGAACTGAGTTGTATTCTGTGAATAGTGATATAGTAGTGAAGTAGTGTGGTGGTATGGATGTAGAATTAAAAATGAATGGCCATTCCCTGGTACAGTATTTGTATATGTTGAGGTAAACAAGGCTTTTTGCTGCATATGGAGTTGTGATTTTCTGATTGGCTGGTGCAGTTAGGCTGCATTGGGCCAATGGGATAGAGAGGAGAGCTCAGCATGAGAGTAGACTGCCTCATCAAACACACACATCTCCCCACCAACATGCTTTTCTCAGCACGCTCAAGTAGAATACATTCTGATTGGCCATTCTGCTGGGTAAACTGCTTCAATTTATTCCAATTATTGTTTTGCTTTTTGTTTAAAGGCCAATGTATGTTTGGAAGTTTAACAACATGTAAACTGTCATTACATGCTTCAGAAAATGAGTGTGTGTATGTGAATGTGGTGCCTAAGTAGGCTTAATCTAAATAAATACTTACAGTACCAGTCAAAAGTTTGGACACACCTACTCATTCAAGGGTTTTTCTTAATTTTTTACATTGTAGAATAATAGTGAAGACATCAAAACTATGAAATAACACCCATGGAATCATGTAGTAACCAAAAAAGTGTTACAAAATGTGGAAAAAGTCAAGGGGTCTGAATACTTTCCAAAGGCACTGTGCATACTGTAGTGTTACAGTGTGTTACATTTCAGTGATCAAACAGGGCGGAAAGCATTTATTGGAAAGAGTTCAAGTTGACTTCTTCCTCTCTTCCATATTTATGTTTACAGTATGGTGTACACACCCCTGCTTGCATCCAGTAGCATCCTGCGCCAGCATGACAAACGTACGCTGCTCACACCCTCATGCTGATGACAGCAAAAGTGTTTTTAGCATCCTATCCACCTTCACACTAATTAAGTTGCTCTAGAAGTCGAAAAGCTCAAACGAGGAAACACAAATTGTGAGATCTTTGACAGGAAGACTGGCTGGTGAAAACAACTCTCTGGGATGCAGTTTAACACACCATAATGTTAATTTACCAACCATATGCATTTTTATTTCTCCTTGTAGGTAGGAGATTTTACCCAAGTGATCATCTGTGAAGGGAATTCATGATTTTATTGATGAGTTCAGTGGAGTGTGGCTCTGTCAAGTGGGGAACCGTTTATAGCAGCTGCTCTATTGCTTGCTGTTTGGGGTTTCAGGCTGGGTTTCTGTATAGCACTTTGTGACATCTGCTGATGTAAAAAGGGCTTTATAAATACATTTTAATGACATTTTTTTGTTGGTGATATTAGTATGATAATACTCACACTGTCTCCCCTCATATACCTTCTAAGACTTATCAAGATTCAGGAACAGAAGAAGGTTTTAACTTGTTTTGATATTTTATCTCAAATGTGAGTGTGAGCATAAGCTGAGATGAACTGAATAAAGACAGTAGTACAAAATAAATACCTGTGCAGTAAGACATACCCATGTGAACCTTTATAACATGTGACCCTAACATAACACAATAGCCCCATGTCTCCCCTGTTGCTGTACCACAGACACAATTAAATCACCTGAGCCCTCTCCTTCCCAGCGAGGGGGGTAGCGGAGGTGTCATTCTACCCCATGTCTCCCCTGTTGCTGTACCACAGACACAATTAAATCACCTGAGCCCTCTCCTTCCCAGCGAGGGGGGTAGCGGAGGTGTCATTCTACCCCATGTCTCCCCTGTTGCTGTACCACAGACACAATTAAATCACCTGAGCCCTCTCCTTCCCAGCGAGGGGGGTAGCGGAGGTGTCATTCTACCCCATGTCTCCCCTGTCGCTGTACCACAGACACAACTAAATCACCTGAGCCCTCTCCTTCCCAGCGAGGGGTGTAGCCAGGGGGTAGCGGAGGTGTTATTCTACCCCATGTCTCTGTACCACAGACACAACTAAATTACCTGCCATACTGTAGCACGCTGAGAGGGGGAAGAGAAAGCCTGCCAAGTGTTTGTAAAAACACTTTATCAGTGTCAAGATTGATACTTGGATCACTTCCTGCTCTTAAGCTAAGATAAGCCCACCCCTGATTTCTCACCGGGTGAGGCAGCCAAACTTTCCACAACAACGGGAGTGAGTGGAGGGGGGCAGAACACTGCCAAACAAAGCCGACCCACTGGTCACACACTGGTTGAATCAACGTTGTTTCCACGTCATTTCAATGAAATTACATTGAACCAACGTGGAATAGACGTTGAATTGACGTCGTTGCCCAGTGGGGAGAGATGGACACATAGAGATGAGCAATGATTTGTGTGACAACTTACTGTTTTGTTATTTTCATAAATGCTTTATTACTTCACGAGAGAGGGGCATCTGAGATAGAGCTTACAGTATTTGGTGAATTTGCATAGTTCCAAATGTCCAGACCTTGACTTGTGAGTTGGTTTTTCTGATTGGCAGCTAAGCTTCTGGTGGTTTTAAACAGGATAGTATGTGAATAGATGATCTTAGGTAGCAGGCCACATCAGCTAGACAGCAACATGCCCTCTAGTTTTGTATTTGTCATGCAGCCAGTTATATATGTTATTGTCTGTTGTGTTGACTGACTGAACCATCTAGCTATTAGCCAAGCACATAGAATACATACACGCTTTTGCCATGTGAATCAATTTCATAGTAACATCATGTCCTCACTATTATCATTGTGTCTTCTGATTAGTCCATTACCCTGGGTAACATTATATCTCTCTCCTCCTTTTCAAGCTGCTATTATGGAGACGCTTTGTACTCTGTTCACAATCTGTATGAAGCTAGAACATGTTCTGCATTTTGAACACAACAAAAGGAACCTTCCATTTTCTGCTATTATTCAACCTCAAGGGTTCATAAGAGAGTTCACCTCTCTTCCCTATATCAAATGGTCTATTCCAGCAGCTACATAACTAACAGAAAATACAGCTGAATAGAACCAGTGAATGCAATTGGCCTATGTTCAATTGCATTAATACACTGTGGACAAAGGTCATATGATTGTAGCCTATAGGCAAACAGAACACAGGTGAACAGAAGTCACCCTCAAACAGGAGCATGCTGCATACTCAAATCCAGAGGAACAATGTCGGTATTGAGCAGTGATGAAGATGATGAAGATAAGGTTGTGCCATGTGTGACCTTCTAAGGATGGATCATTTTGATTAGGGCAACCGCATCAGAAAACCAAAACAAATGTTTCTTATTGGTCAAGTTTGGGTAGTTCCTCCCTATTTCCATTTTTTTCTCTTCCGTTTTGGGCCTAACGAACACAGCCCTGTTCTAGTGTGTACTATAGCCTTACCTGACAGGACCACCTCAACCAGGTAGTGTGTAGTGTGTGTATCATGCAGTGCGTATTGTGTAGTGAGCACTGGTCTTACATTTACATTTAAGTCATTTAGCAGACGCTCTTATCCAGAGCGACTTACTTACCTGACAGGACCACCTCAACCAGGTCTCCCTCTGTGATGTCTGTAGCACATTTCACCAGCTGGAGGATGTTCTCTGAGCCTGGGTCGTGGCGGAACAGCAGGATTTTGTCATACATCCCATAGAAGCCACACTCGGGTAACTGTGTGGGAGAGAACAAAAGGACTAGCTGGCATTGGTTAACATTTTATAGGTTTTCTTGTTTGGTTGACTTTAGTTCTGTTCAAAACAGATTCGTTGTTCTATTGCTTGTTGACTAAGTGGAGAGAAATGTACAGTCATTTCCTTTCAGACAATTTAAAACATTATATTAAATTGTCAAATTAAAGAGGCCTTTTTCTGCTTTGTTTGTATGCAACCCAAGAAGACACCAGTCTCAATAGAGGCCCTTCTGGAGACATCTCACACAGCAGACTAGGACAGATTGTACTGTATTCTCCATATAGTTCAACCTAATATACATAATACTGTACATACCATTTTATTTTCCAAGTTATATACTGTCTATACACACCATGTATTTATATTTATATTCTGGATTCTGACACTGCTCACTCTAATATCTCTACGTGGATTGTTAACTTGACTTGTTCTGACATTTCTTGATTTATTGTTTTAGATTGTTTACTTTATTTGTGTATTTGTATTGTATTTGCTAGACATTTGACTCCATTGTTGGAGCTAGTAACATAAGCATTTCGCTGCACCTGCTACAACACCTGCAAATCTGTGTACGCGACCAATAAACCTTGATTTGATTTAGATTAGATTAACCTAATAACATTTAGAGGAACAATGATGTTATCTCTAAATTCAATTTAGAGAGCCCATGGTTCAGATTTTCACAATTGATGATACAGTACTGTCTGATACCCAACTGCCCATTGATGTAATAAATATACTAACACATTACTGAGAAGCTCCAATGGTTATTCAGGGTTTTTTCCAAGCTGTTCATCACAGCCTCCATTCAGTAGTAATGCAAGTCACAGCAAAGTAATATGCCTCTTCAAATTGAATTGGTTATTTGCTGCTGATTATGGAGCCCCATAATGATGCAGAATGTTATAAGCATGTTATGAGCCCTTATGATGTCTTATTATACGGCTTATTATATGTTATATACAGTCTTTACCAAGTGGCAGAAGCCTATGGCCTACAAAAAGACTTGGCAATTGTCCTCCTTTGGTAAATGTAGGGTAGGTGTTTAACCAAACAGTCTGTTGCCAAGGAGCCCACATTAATTAACAGAGGCTTTACTATATTTTAATGAAGTTAGAAAAGTACCTGTGCTTAATTCAATTAAAGACCAAGGATACTAGAAAACGTGAAACGTTCAGAATATTGCACATAGACACGTATTGGATAGAGCTGCACATTCTGTAACATTGCACCCAGCTGAACAGACCTTTGGTATTTAGAAACATAGCAAAAGGAGATCGGTCTGTTTCACCATGTTCTGTAGTAGAACATTGGATTTCTAACGGTCAGTTTTCACTAATCTATCCAAAGTCAAACTATGCTGTGCTTTAGGTCAACAAGCACAATGTAAGACTTGCACTACGTTTAAACACTATTTCTGTGGTTAGTTACTAAACAGTTTTAGGAATAACAGCCTGCCAATCAATCCAATGTCAAAGAAAAGAGCAACATATTGACTGACCTGTGTAGTGTGGTGAGGGAACCACTGCTGTGCATAACCCGCTATTGATCTACTCTGATGAGCTAGGTTACAGCATGTAGCCAATTCCACTATTTCACCATCTAGCCAAGCTCACATCACACAAACACACACACACACACACACACACACACACACACACACACACACACACAGGGACACTGTCGTTTGATTCAACTGTTACGATTAGACTAATCAAATGACAACTTGTTAGTAACAACGACAATAGATTGTTGCAATATTATTATTGTAATAACTCTGAGAGATAATTCTACGTTTTGCAAAGGGAGCACCTGAGAATAAGGATGCAACAGAAACAGCTAGAGGAGAAGGAGACCTAGTAGATTAAAACAATTTTAAAAAATGAGAATGAACAATGATAATCCCTAGCAAATATTGTCTAAGACAAAAAGAAAGCAGGCTTCAAGTGACATGGAAATTAACATAGCTCTATCAAGGCTGATGTACTGCAGTGCAGGTCTCATGTAGTGTCGCTAACTTACCTCTGTAATAGATACAGACTCTCTGTCTGTCAGTTAGTCACACTCTCAGGAGGACTAATGGAATAATGGTTGGAAGAGGGAAGGTTGTCAGAGGATTGTTGATCTGTATTCCTATTATGGAAGTGAAGACGTTGAGAAGGCTTAGCTCTAATTCCTATTTAGTGATTGTAGTTTGCGCCCTTTTATTTTGACCGAAACACATATTATAACTTTGAACTGATTGTCTTTTTTTTTTTAAGTAAAGCATCTCACAATTGTACTATGAGTCTAATCTGTTATCTATTCCTATTGTGAATAATACATCTTAGTAGCAATATCACTAATTTTAGGGTGTTTTCACACTTGGTCTCTTTCAGACAATTTCTGTGAACTCAATGTGGTTCCCCAAATTTTTTGTGCAGTGTGAACACTCCAAAAGGAACTCAGACCCCTCAAAAGAGCCCCCGAAGCGAACCGAACTGACACCATCTCGAGAAGTGGTCTGAGTTCGGTTCGCTTTAATTCCAAGGACCGGCTCCCTTTTTTAAGGCAATATGAACACAAAGCTCTCCAGGTTTGCTTGCCATTATGCAACACCGTTTCCCCTGCCATAACGCCTCACATTGGTTCTGCAAAAGTGAGAAGATGATGATGCAGATTCGCTGAAAAATCGTATGTGTGGCATTTTGTACTGACAATATGTTTCTGATTATTTGTTTGCAATATGTGATCTATAGACTAAGAGAGCTTCATAAACTGTTAATCCGATTGTGGGGTTTGAATAGCATGAGAATACAACAATATTTGGTCATAACCACAACAAAGGGTACAAAATCAATGATAGCTATTAAAGGGGCAGTAGCCTACATTGGGTGTAAAATGTTCAATTACAGCAATTTTTTATCTGCAATTATTCTTTATTTATTCTGTTACCAAGCATATTTACATGTTAATATTATCTTCTGATTATAATTATTATATCTCGTCTTTTAACTAAATGAAATCTATTAGCTTCCAAAATGTAAGTAGGTATATCTAGCTGTCTGATAACACATTGTGATGGAATGGCTTTTGCTGCACTTTGTAAAAACCCAGAGTGCATTGAGTGAATGTTGGAAAAAGATATTGGCTCCTTTCATAGCAATGTGAATGCAAAGATAACTCGGACCACAAAATAGGGGAAGTGAACTAGCAAAAGAGTTGAGTCCTCATTCAAAGGCAAGGGCAGTGTGAATAAAAAAGGGATCTGAGTTCTTTTTTTTACCCCAGAGTTCACTTTAAAGAGGACTGAGATCGGTTCTTTTAAAGAGGACTATATGTGAAAAAACCCTAACATGTTTGTCTAGTTGAAATTCAAACAGCTCCTGCACGCTCAGAAATAAAGGTTTCGATTTGTTCCTAAAGGGGCACAAACACTTGTCACTTTAGTGGTACCCTGTAAGGTACGTCCCTTGACCTTTAGTTATAGGTACATAATTGTACCCTGGCAGTTTGTACCTTAAAATAGCCAATAAGGTTCCTTAGGGGACAAGATAGTACAGGTAGAAAATGTGTTGCTTTAACGCTGTAGGGTGTAAAGCCTTATTTGCATATTTCCTAGGGTGCCTTTCAAACGATTTTTAGAGTTACCAGTACCACCCATGACTGTGTTTGCTAGTGACAGAGACATGGTTGTTGCATTCAATGGCTTCAGTCCTGTAGAGTGCCTAAGTTAACATTTGATCATTGAAATCCAACTATTTATGACAATACATTACATATATCATAAGGCCATACTTTGACAGCCTAGTTTTACCGCAACACAGTGGTCTGAAACTCCTGGTTTGCAGGCCACATCGAGCAAGTCACATTATGCTGGCTTGCAAAGTGATATGTAATTCCTATTTGAATCCAGCCAGAGTTAGGATATCCATAAATGTTAACTTTTAATCACCCGCAATTATAATGACTGCCAAGGTAGGGAAAAATTATAAATGAGACTACCTAAACCAGGGGTGTCAAACGTCCGGCCCGCGGGCCGGATCAGGCCCGCAAACGGGTTTAATCCGGCCCGTGAGATGATAAAAAAAAAAATAAATTATAATAATAATAATAATAATAATAATAATAATAATAATAATTTTGTAAAGTATAAAAATGCGCTGCAATTTTTCAATAAAATAAACTGCTGTTCCAATTGCGTCCACTGGTTGGCGCAATAGCAATTGTGTTAAGCAAGCAAACTGTTTATACCGGGGCAGAGCAAGTAGGTCAAGCACGTGCAGCCAATGAGCTACTTTGTTTTGCCCGCGATATTCATTACGGCTTCTACTTTTAACATTATGTGCTTTGGCACCCTCATTGCCCCAATATGTCTCTGTCAAAAAAGAGAAAAGTGGACGCAGAGGGCAGAGTGTTCGAAGAAAAATGGTCATCCTATTTATTCACTGAATTGAATGGGAAAGCTGTATGTTTGGTGTGTTCAGAGCATGTTGCAGTGCTGAAAGAATATAACCTTCGTCGCCACTATGTGAGTCTTCATGCCGACAAATATGACAACTTTCAAGGACAGCGGAGATGAGAGAAGGTGAATGAACTGTTGGCGGGTCTGAAGAAACAGCAGTCTGTGTTTACTCACAGCCGAGACATCAGTGACGCTGCAGTGAAAGCTAGCTACCTCATTGCTAATGAAATCGCAGTGGCTTCAAAACCATTTAGTGAGGGTGAATTTGTAAAAACATGCATGATGAAGGCAGCGGAGATTGTGTGCCCTGAAAAGCGGCAGGCTTTTGCAAATATCAGCCTGACAAGAAACACAGTTGCAGACAGGATTTCCGATCTTTCAGTGGATTTGGACAGCCAGTTGAAGCAAAAAGTAAAGTCATTTATTGCGTTTTCGGTTGCAATTGATGAAAGCACGGACATTACAGATGTTGCACAACTGGCCATTTTCATCCGCGGAGTTGATGACACATTGACCGTCACCGAGGAGTTCGTGGAGTTGGTGCCGATGACAGATACGATGACAGCAGCTGATATTTTTACCGCACTCGTCGGCGCGCTGGACAGGGTCGGAATGGACTGGTCCCGCGCTGTCAGCCTGGCTACAGATGGTGCGCCCTCAATGATCGGGAAAAAAGCAGGCGTTGTGACAAAGTTCAGAGAGAAAGTGCAATCTGCAAATGGAGGACGTGATTTTTTGACTTTTCACTGTATTTTGCACCAGGAGGCTTTGTGTTGCAAGTCATTAAAGATGGATAACGTCATGAAGGTGGTCATCCAAACTGTTAATTTCATCCGATCCAGAAGCCTGAATCACCGTCAGTTTGACAGCCTTCTCAGAGAGAAAGACCACATCTATGGCCTGCCATACCACACTGAGGTAAGATGGTTAAGCCGAGGTGCTGTGCTGAGGCGTTTCTTAGATTTACGAGAAGAAATTGAACAGTTCATGGAAGAAAAGGGCAAACCAGTGTTAGAATTTCATTCCGCAGAATGGATGCAGGACCTTGCATTTATGGTGGATGTTACAGAGCACCTGAATAACTTGAACAAACAGCTGCAAGGGCGCAACAAAGTTGTCACGCAGTATTATGACAGCATACGTTCTTTCAAGTTGAAGCTGTCATTGTGGGAGACGCAACTTGCCGGTGGTGATGCAGCTCACTTCCCCTGTCTGAAAAATGTGTGCGCGACCCAACATGTGGCAGACATGAAGCGGTTCAAAGATAAAATAACGGGACTGTTACGGGAGTTTGAGCAACGCTTTCAGATTTATGTTTATATGTTTTTATGTTGATGTGCTATTGTTTTTAATTGATTTTATTTTATTTGTATATTTAACCTATTCTTGACTCTGTGGTTCTTGCACTTGTTTGGGGAACAGGATTTCATTATTTTTATCTACATTTCTGCCTGAGAAATGACACCCTGATATAGTTCTGTGATCTGTGATATACTTCTGTGAATCACTGAGGTTTTGTGTGTTTGTGTGTTCTTTGTCCTCAGAACTTTCAAATAACTTGAGGTGTTTTATGATTAATAGTGATGTTGTGCTTTTGGACACTGTCCTCAGGCTCCAGCTTTATGTTTATATGTTTTTATGTTGATGTGCTATTGTTTTTAATTGTTTTTATTTTATTTGTATATTTAACCTATTCTTGACTCTGTGGTTCTTGCACTTGTTTGGGGAACAGGATTTCATTATTTTTATCTACATTTCTGCCTGAGAAATGACACCCTGATATAGTTCTGTGATCTGTGATATACTTCTGTGAATCACTGAGGCATTGTGTGTTTGTGTGTTCTTTGTCCTCAGAACTTTCAAATAACTTGAGGTGTTTTATGATTAATAGTGATGTTGTGCTTTTGGACACTGTCCTCAGGCTCCAGCTTTATGTTTATATGTTTTTATGTTGACGTGCTATTGTTTTTAATTGATTTTATTTTATTTGTATATTTAACCTATTCTTGACTCTGTGGTTCTTGCACTTGTTTGGGGAACAGGATTTCATTATTTGTATCTACATTTCTGCCTGAGAAATGACACCCTGATATAGTTCTGTGATCTGTGAAACAGTTCTGTTAATCACTGAGGCATTGTGTGTTTGTGTGTTCTTTTTCTTTAGAATTTTCAAATAAACTTGACGTGTTTTATGATTAATAGTGATGTTGTGCTTGTACTATTTTGGACACACTGTCCTCAGGCTCCAGCTTTATGTTGTATGTTGATCGTATTAAAACAAAGAAAACAATCTGAAGTTGTTGTTTTTAAGTTATATATACCATGATTTTTCCGGTCCGGCCCACTTGGGAATAGATTTTCCTCCATGTGGCCCCTGAGCTAAAATGAGTTTGACACCCCTGACCTAAACCATCTAAATGGGAACAACCATCTCAGTAACGGGTGCAATAAGTCCAAATACTAACAGATTGGATTAGTTTAGAAAAATGTATTTACATTACATTTGAGTCATTTAGCAGACGCTCTTATCCAGAGCGACTTACAGGAGCAATTAGGGTTAAGTACATCGACAGATTTTTCACCTAGTCGGCTCGGGGATTAGAATCAGCGACCTTTCGGTTACTGGCACAACGCTCTTAACCACTAAGCTACCTGCCGCCCATGTATGTTATTTATCTTTGTGTAGCATAAGATCAATCAATCAATCAATCAATCAATGTGCATACAAAAACACATATTGAAACAAACAAACAAAAATGTACCTGCAATAGAGCATGCTGGGAAATATGATAATGATGGGCTTGGTTTTTGAGAGTGTGTGATGATTGTACCTTTATATTCAAAATATTGGGTACAAAAATGTACCATTATAGTAGATGTACCCTAAAAGGTACCGAACAGTAGGCCTACCATGTAAGATTATATGTGTACCTCTGAAGGTACATTATGTTTATTTAGATGTTAAATTTTTATTGTTTTATTTAGATGTATACTGTACCCTAACCATACCCTTATTTCTAAGTGTGGAACATACAAAGCTATATCTCAATTTTCTCTACCTAGTTAATGGCAATAGATCTCTCTCCTGTCAGCCTCTAATGAGGTCTGTACAAAAATATATAGAGAGGTAAGTGTGGTACTGAGGTCACCATGACAGCAGCCCCACTGTAACAGTAGGGTTGTCATGGCAGCGGAACCCAAGGCTCGCTTCCTGATTTAAATTATATTCATTTATTTGACACAACGGATTCACATATATCTGCTGAATGTCTGAGCTATCAAAAGAAAAGCAGAGAGACACTGAACCTTGTCATTTAACCCCCCCCCCCCCCCATGAGGAAGATATGCTTCTTTTAAAAGCACAGGAAATTCACAAGCAATAGTTCTAGCTATATTGCCTCTCTGGGGAGACTGATGTGGCACTTCCAAGATGGCCTTTCAACACTGTTATTTTCCTGCTTTATGTTTTATATGGATAAGTGTGATGTACAAAGAACATCAATTTGGAGGCCGTCTTCTCCCTCAAACAATAGGCGCAGTCAGTGCCATAGCTAGCTAAAGTTCTGTTTTTAACACTGTTAGAAGCAGCTGTGGCTCGGTCCGTCGGCTGAGGCGGAAATAGCCACTGAAAGCTATTCAGCCTGTGTGAATCACCGATGCAGCTCTAACTGCCGCTCTGCTCTTTCACGCCTACGCCATAGACTACAGTCTTATTGAGTTGCACTTCCTTCCTTCCTAGAACAGCAACCTATGCTTTGCTTTCACCTTTCACCTTGGTAGCAAACTCCACTGTACAAAGGTTTAAATCTTGTTGGTGAGGTTTTCAAACAAGATATTTGTGACTAATGTCACTTTTCAAAGTAAAACAAAATCATACTTTCAAAAGGTGGACTGAGTGAGGAATAGTCTGGTCCTCTGTAGCTAGCGGGGATGTGTTTTTTTTGTTTTCATGAATTAATCAACTGAATATAGTGGTGAATGCATGAGGAATTTAAAAAAGCTATGAAAAACTGCAATATAGAACACAAACTGTGAAGCTCAACAATGTCATTGATTCATGACTGAGTGAACCTGTACTATAAGTGTCTCAAGCCCTGTTTATACCTGGTTCTAACGTGCATCCTTTGTCTTGATCTTGTCCTCATTCTGATTGTGCCCACATTTTCAGACATGTGTAGACGATTAAAAGATGCATTCTGATCTGATTGTGATCAGATATTCATGAACACCCCTGGAGGTAGTCAGGCGTGCATTGTGTCTGGATATCTTACAAGTGTAGACAGATATGGACAGTGAAACCATTTAAATCATAATTATCCTGCCTTCTAAAATCATTGACAGGTAGCACCATTGACTTATGGCATCAATATGTCTTAAAATAAATAAATACATATTATATTTAGAAAGAATAGGCCTAGCTGTCAAATAATTTGCATACAGGGAGGGACCAGGACATCTGGTCACAATGTGGACACAGTGGACGGATATGAGACACATTTTGATACATTGTGTAGACATACAGTGGGGAGAACAAGTATTTGATACACTGCCGCTTTTGCAGGTTTTCCTACTTACAAAGCATGTAGAGGTCTGTCGTTTTTATCATAGGTACACTTCAACTGTGAGAGACGGAATTAAAAAAATAAATCCAGAAAATCACATTGTATGATTTTTAAGTAATTAATTTGCATTTTATTGCATGACATAAGTATTTGATACATCAGAAAAGCAGAACTTAATATTTGGTACAGAAACCTTTGTTTGCAATTACAGAGATCATACGTTTCCTGTAGGTCTTGACCAGGTTTGCACACACTGCAGCAGGGATTTTGGCCCACTCCTCCATACAGACCTTCTCCAGATCCTTCAGGTTTCGGGGCTGTCGCTGGGCAATACGGACTTTCAGCTCCCTCCAAAGATGTTCTATTGGGTTCAGGTCTGGAGACTGGCTAGGCCACTCCAGGACCTTGAGATGCTTCTTACGGAGCCACTCCTTAGTTGCCCTGGCTGTGTGTTTCGGGTCATTGTCATGCTGGAAGACCCAGCCACGACCCATCTTCAATGCTCTTACTGAGGGAAGGAGGTTGTTGGCCAAGATCTCACGATACAAGGCCCCATCCATCCTCCCCTCAATACGGTGCAGTCGCCCTGCCCCCTTTGCAGAAAAGCACCCACAAAGAATGATGTTTCCACCTCCATGCTTCACGGTTGGGATGGTGTTCTTGGGGTTGTACTCATCCTTCTTCTTCCTCCAGACACGGCGAGTGGAGTTTAGACCAAAAAGCTCTATTTTTGTCTCATCAGACCACATGACCTTCTCCCATTCCTCCTCTGGATCATCCAGATGGTCATTGGCAAACTTCAGACGGGCCTGGACATGCACTGGCTTGAGCAGGGGGACCTTGCGTGCGCTGCAGGATTTAAATCCATGACGGCGTAGAGTGTTACTAATGGTTTTCTTTGAGACTGTGATCCCAGCTCTCTTCAGGTCATTGACCAGGTCCTGCCGTGTAGTTCTGGGCTGATCCCTCACCTTCCTCATGATCATTGATGCCCCACGAGGTGACATCTTGCATGGAGCCCCAGACCGAGGGTGATTGACCGTCATCTTGAACTTATTCCATTTTCTAATAATTGCGCCAACAGTTGTTGCCTTTTCACCAAGCTGCTTGCCTATTGTCCTGTAGCCCATCCCAGCCTTGTGCAGGTCTACAATTTTATCCCTGATGTCCTTACACAGCTCTCTGGTCTTGGCCATTGTGGAGAGGTTGGAGTCTGTTTGATTGAGTGTGTGGCAGGTGTCTTTTATACAGGTAACGAGTTCAAACAGGTGCAGTTAATACAGGTTACGAGTGGAGAACAGGAGGACTTCTTAAAGAAAAACTAACAGGTCTGTGAGAGCCGGAATTCTTACTGGTTGGTAGGTGATCAAATACTTATGTCATGCAATAAAATGCAAATTAATTACTTTAAAATCATACAATGTGATTTTCTGGATTTTTGTTTTAGATTCCGTCTCTCACAGTTGAAGTGTACCTATGATAAAAATTACAGACCTCTACATGCTTTGTAAGTAGGAAAACCTG
The DNA here is from genome assembly GCF_964263955.1 of Coregonus lavaretus. Taxonomy (NCBI): domain Eukaryota; kingdom Metazoa; phylum Chordata; class Actinopteri; order Salmoniformes; family Salmonidae; genus Coregonus; species Coregonus lavaretus. The sequence goes on from NC_140014.1 coordinate 32,153,235, forward strand.
CAAAATCAGCAGTGTATCAAATACTTGTTCTCCCCACTGTATTTCTGAAAATGTGGGCTAATTTCAGAATGTGGACAAGATCAGGACAAAGGACTCATGTTAGCGGCAGGTATAAACGGGGCTTAAGTCGAGTTCCAAGTCCAAGTATAATCATGGTGAAATGATCTGATTTAAAAATGGAATATGTACAGTTGAAGTCGGAAGTTTACATACACCTTAGCCAAATACAATGAAACTCATTTTTTCACTATTCCTGACATTTAATCCTAGTAAAAATTCCCTGTTTTAGGTCAGTTAGGATCACCACTTTTTTTTTAGAATGTGAAATGTCAGAATAATAGTAGAGAGAATGATTTATTTCAGCTTTTATTTCTTTCATCACATTCCCAGTGGGTCAGAAGTTTACATACACTCAATTAGTATTTGGTAGCATTGCCTTTAAATTGTTTAACTTCGGTCAAACATTTTGGGTAGCCTTCCACAAGCTTCCCACAATAAGTTGGGTGAATTTTGGCCCATTCCTCCTGACAGAGCTGGTGTAACTGAGTCAGGTTTGTAGGCCTCCTTGCTCACACATGCTTTTTCAGTTCTGCCCACACGTTTTCTATAGGATTGAGGTCAGGGCTTTGTGATGGCCACTCCAATACCTTGACTTTGTTGTCCTTAAGCTATTTTGCCACAAAACTTTGGGAGTATGCTTGGGGTCATTGTCCATTTGGAAGACCACTTTGCGACCAAGCTTTAACTTCCTGACTGATATCTTGAGATGTTGCTTCAATATATCCACATAATTTTCCTTCCTCATGATGCCATCTATTTTATGAAGTGCACCAGTCCCTCCCGCAGCAAAGCACCCCCACAGCATGATGCTGCCACCCCTGTGCTTCACGGTTGGGATGGTGTTCTTCGGCTTGCAAGCCACCCCGTTTTTCCTCCAAACATAACGATGGTCATTATGGCCAAACAGTTCTATTTTTGTTTCATCAGACCAGAGGACATTTCTCCAAAAAGTAAGATCTTTGTCCCCATGTGCAGTTGCAAACCGTAGTCTGGCTTTTTTATGGTGGTTTTGGAACAGTGGCTTCTTCCTTGCTGAGCGGCCTTTCAGGTTATGTCGATATAGGACTCGTTTTACTGTGGATATGGATACTTTTGTACCTGTTTCCTCCAGCATCTTCACAAGGTCCTTTACTGTTGTTCTGGGATTGATTTGCACTTTTCGCACCAAAGTACGTTCATCTCTAGGAGACAGAACACGTCTCCTTCCAGAGCGGTATGACGGCTGCGTGGTCCCATGGTATTTATACTTGCGTACTATTGTTTGTACAGATGAACGTGGTACCTTCAGGCGTTTGGAAATTGCTCCCAAGGATGAACCAGACTTGTGGAGGTCTACACATTTTTTTTCTGAGGTCTTGGCTGATTTCTTTTGATTTTCCCATGATGTCAAGCAAAGAAGCACTGAGTTTGAAGGTAGGCCTTGAAATACATCCACAGGTAAACCTCCAATTGACTAAAATGATGTCAATTAGCCTATCAGAAGATTCTAAAGCCATGACATAATTTTCTGGAATTTTCCAAGCTGTTTAAAGGCACAGTCAACTTAGTGTATGTAAACTTCTGACCCACTGGAGTTGTGATACAGTGAATTATAAGTGAAATAATCTGTCTGTAAACAATTGTTGGAAAAATTACTTGTGTCATGCACAAAGTAGATGTCCTAGCCGACTTGCCAAAACTATAGTTTGTTAACAAGAAATTTGTGGAGTGCTTGAAAAACATGTTTTAATGACTCCAACCTATGTGCACATCAGCTGCAACTGAACGACAAGTGTCTTAGTAGTGGGAGAGCAGTCTGTCGCAGCGGTACTGTATACATCTCAGTGGTTAGAAGTGTCTAAAAGCACCGTGGTCATAAAGTTTGTAAATTAATGCCCAAGAATAGCAAAACCAAATGCTATACTGCTCTGACAAAGGAAGTACACCTTACACTATTTTCACAGTTGTGTGGAGATGAGTGACTAAGCAGAATTGAGTGGGGAAAAAAATACTAAGAATAACATGAGCACTCTCAAAATGGACATGGGTTGTTCCACGAAATGAGTGCCTTTGATATTTTAAGTAGAGGTTGTGCACCAATATTACATTTTAAAAGGCTGTTATATTCAATGAAGTGCCCTTTAATAAAAAAAGTGCCCTTTTGCATCTATCCAGTGTATGTGACCATAAATAATAACAATAAATAAATATTGACCACATGGAGAATTCAATAAGAATCAATCAAAAAAGATATATGAATAAATTGCCAAACATTCTAGATTTTGTCATGTCCCTCTGTGCACCCTCTGTCGACTTCCAGGAAGATTTTAACCCACTTAACCCCAAAATGTTTTCACCATCATTGTAAAGTTATAATGTTGTTTTGACAAAGTCATTTCAAACTGATTCATTTTAAGGAAAAAAATAAAGCTATTCCCTAATTTTAAGGTTAACCCTGTTACGTGAACTGAACTCTCGTTTTAATATTGTGAAACTATTCCTTTTTAAATATTTGTTTCAAAAGAAACATTGAACATCTGATAGTCAAATCATAGTGTAAAAGCAGGTGAGCTGGTTCTACTCTTTTTGGCAATTTTCTGGTGTTTTGTGGTGGAAAACTGAGTGGGTCGAGCATAACACGTGAAAAGCCTGTTACCCATAGATAGACAGGCTAGAAATGTTTTAACAATTACTTTTTTGCCCCTCCTGGTTGCACACAACAAGCTTCCATTCCCCCTGTCACAAGGGGATGTATGGCTGATTTAAGATAAAAAATTGTCAACCCTGTTACGGCCAACCCTGTTACTTTTTTTGGCACTTAATAGGCAGGCACTTTTACTATTTAAACAATATATTTAACCTCTTGATATGGGAAAACTTGTTTTTTATGAAGTTATGACAGAATGTTAAAATTAGGTAAACGCAAACGTTATTTTTTTCTCCAAGTTACACTTCTCAAAAGGCACCGAATTGGTGGAATGACCCACATAACATGCTCATTCCTTTGATATCAATTGCCTCTTCCTTTTGTTAATTTATTTTTGTTTCATGTTATGGATCAGTTTCCAGTGCTTGTACCTCATGACTGTGGCCGTATATTGCTTACTATTTCGTTCTAATAATGGAGTTACTGTAAATATTAGCCTTGCATCACATAAATTGGACACCATTTCAATCGAATTGCAACTTACAAATCCTGACAATCTTATAGGCTCATAGGATCACCTTCCTGTCAAGAGCGATGGCATGTACTCCCAAAATACAGTGCATTACGTAAAAAGTTAAACACCTTTCCTTGTGTTTACTCACTGACACCTTTACCCCAGAAATAGTGTGGTCTTTGGCCCAGAGTCCTGACTGAGTTGTGTAAATGGAAAGCCACTCCATATCAAGAGACAGAGGTGTGAATGTGGCTTGGCTGATACTGTATAGCACACACAGTATAGCACATACAGATAGTGACCCCTCGAGATTGCCTGACTTGTCCAAGCTCTTGTCATCACCGAAGGTGAGATATTGTCAAACTCCACTGTACAAAGTTTTACATTTAAAAAGGGTTCCAAAGGGGTTCTTTGCGGAGGGATAAGGTTATGCCAAGAACGGTTTTCATCTGAAGAACCCTTTTTGGAAGACAAGGGTTCTTTGTAAGTCAAAGGGTTCTACCTTAAAACATCCTAAGAACCGTTTTGGAAGAAAGGGTTCTTTGATGATTCTTTAGAACCCTTCTGAATTTGAATAAGCTTTTTTATTGTAATGTTTTTTTATTTCTTTTAAATAGTGACTGAGCATTAGTGTTTACCTAAGTGTTTCAACGTTAACATCAGGAGTTGGAGTAATCTGATACACTTAAAAAGATAGGTGTGAGAATGTTTTCTGTCTTTCAATTTAGTATTTTCAATGATTTTATTGAGCAGAGAGTAAGAGAATAGTATGAGTGAACCGGCAGTGTATTGTATGGTACACAGCAAATTGGCCAGTTTTACCTAGTGTTGATTTTTCAGTGTAACATTTATAGTGTTGATTCAGGAGTTAAATTAACTTAACACTCAATGGTGCAAAAGAACCCCACTGTTGGTGTTAATAACCAGAGTTGAGTGTGATTGTGTCATTTTGACACTGTGTAGGGAAAAACACTGAAAAAACCACACTCATCATTATCATATTTCCCAGCATGCTCTATTGCAGGTTGAATTTCAGAATTGTTTGTTTCAATATCTGTGTTTTTTGCATGAACATTGATTGGTTGATTGATCTTATGCTACACAAAGATAAATAACACATTTTTCTAAACTAATACAAACTGTTAGTAGTTGGATTTATTGCACTCGTTACTGAGATGGTTGTTCCAGTTTAGATGATTTAGGTAGTGTCAGTAATCAATCTTCTCTACCCTGGCAGTCATTCTGAATGCAGGTTGAGGTTGAATGAAAGTTCCAATTGTTGGATTTCCTCACTCTGGCTGGATTCCAATAGGAATTACACATCACTTTGCAAGTGAGCATAATGTGACTTGCAGGGCTGATGTGGCCTGTAAACCAGGAGTTTTTAACACCACTGTGTTATAATTAGGTCACCAAAAGAAAGTCATTATGATACAGTATACAATATGTAATGTATTGTCATTTTTAATTTTAAAGGCTAGTAAGGTTGGTGAAACCGTTCATTTAGGGTTCTAAGAAGAACCTTCAAAGATACAAGGGTTCTTAGTAGAACCGTTCATCGAGGGCTCTAGGTAGAACCATTTACAGGGGGTTCTATGAAGAACCCTACATAGAGGGTTGTAGGTAGAACCCTCTGCAAAGGGTTCTACCTAGCACCAAAAAGGGTTCCCCTATGGGGACAAACCGAAGAACCTACTACTTAACTTCTACTTAACACAGTGTATTAGACACATATTTCCAAGACTAACCACGCATTCACAGGAAAATGTTATTGCGCTTCTTCACATAGAATCTGAAACTTCTTATCCACACAAAAAACAATTAGACTGAATCGTTAGTTATGTTTTCAAAGGTCAACCTTGAAGTGATTTTCAGTTAATGTGCGGCCAGTACAGCACTGTACAACAATATGGTGAGGTGATGTGTAATGTGAGAGTTTTTAATTACATTACTTGGACCATGCCCGGCATCAGGTCACACTGACATTAAAATTGTAATTTGTAGAGGAAATCCAAGCTTCATCTTGATAAAAACATTATGTTCTAAGAGTAAATACATAATACACTTTGTTATGGAGCTGCTGAGAAGCAGAAGCAGAAGCAGAAGGACAAGAACAAGAAGAACAATAACAAGTTCTGCTTTATTAATCTGGATTATTCATGCTTTTAACACCAAATATTGTGTGTTGAAATCTATATTCTGAAAGCTAAACCATGTTGATCCTTATATCCCTGCTACAGTGCAGCCATCATCACGTTGTCACAGCAAACCCCTAGTCACCACTTCGCATGAACACTCAAAACCAACAGAAAATGTTACACAATTAATTAGCTGACAACCTCCATGCAGCCCACGTCCACACCTCAGCTGTTCTAGGCCCATATCGGACCCTCACAGTCACAGGCTCGCTCCAATATACAAACACATGAAAGGCATTTGAGGTTAAGTAACTCACACAATATCAGTAATTCTCAAACTGTAGTTCATCCAGGTTACTCACATGTTCACATTCTCTCACATTTATTCATTGATACCCATTGAATAGAAAAGAGAAAAGACTCAACCACAACGTATGCAATAAATGTGTTCTTGTAAAACCACCATTGTGCATTTCTGTCAATGAGCATCTGGGTCCTGTGTGGCTCAGTTGGTAGAGCATAGCGTTTGCAATGCAAGGGTTGTGGGTTGTGGGTTTGATTCCCATGGGGTACCAGTATTCCCTACTGTAAATTGCTCTGGATAAAAGCCTCTGCTATATGACTAAAATGTAAATGTATCCAGCCAGGGTATTATCCCTGTGTGGTATGAGCAGTGTTTTCTCATATGTCTAGTCTACCACTCCAAACTGTTTCTCACTGTGCGTTCTGCAGGCCAGCTGTAGCTGGTTGTGGTGTGACAACCATTGGTCAATACTGTTACACCACCAGGATTTTGTTTCTCTGCCTCCCTCTGTGCACGCACACACACACACACAAACCCTATGACTGGCGGCCATTGAAGAGCTGTTGCTGCAGCTATTGCTATTCTTGTAGCCCTCAGTGTGATATGCGGTACAGTACACATAAACGCTCACACCACATACAATTACAAGCAGAAGGCAATCTCTCTAGTCTAGACTAACCCTGCCACAGTTCATATTGCTATCTTGCAAAAAAAAAAAAAGTGATTTATGTAACTCTTCAGGGATACTAGTGTACAGTGCATTCGGAAAAGTATTCGGACCCCTTCTAAAATTGATTAAATAAATAAAAATGATCATCAATCTACACACAATGCCCCATAATGACAAAGTGAAAACAGGTTTTTAGAAATACCTTATTTATATAAGTGTTCAGACGCTTTGCTATGAGACTCGAAATTGAACTCAAGTGCATCCTGTTTCCATTGATCATCCTTGAGATGATTCTCCAACTTGATTGGAGTCGAGGCACAGATCTGGGGAAGGGTACAAAAACATTTCTGCAGTATTGAAGGTCCCCAAGAACACAGTGGCCTACATCATTCTTAAATGGAAGAAGTTTGGAACCACCAAGACTCTTCCTAGAGCTGGCCGCCCGGCCAAACTGAGCAATCGGGGGAGAAGGGCCTTGGTCAAGGAGGTAACCAAGAACCCGATGTTCACTCTGACAGAGCACCAGAGTTCCTCTGTGGAGATGGGAGATTCTTCCAGAAGGACAACCATCTCTGCAGCACTCCACCAATCAGGCCTTTATGGTAGAGTGGCCAGACGGAACCCATTCCTCAGTAAAAGGCACATGACAACCTGCTTGGAGTTTGCCAAAAGGCACTGAAAGGACTCTCAGACCATGAGAAACAAGATTCTCTGGTCTGATGAAACCAAGATTGAACTCTTTTGCCTGAATGCCAAGGGTCACGTCTGGAGGAAACCTGGCACCATCCCTACGGTGTAGCATGGTGATGGCAGCATCATGCTGTGGGGATGTTTTTCAGCGGCAGGGACTGGGAGACTAGTTAGGATCGAGGGAAAGATGAACGGAGCAAAGTACAGAGAGATCCTTGATGAAAACCTGCTCCAGAGCGCTCAGGACATCAGACTGGGGCAGAGGTTCACCTTCCAACAGGACAACGACCCTAAGCACACAGCCAAGACAACACAGAAGTGGCTTCGGGACAAGTCTCTGAATGTCCTTGAGTGGCCCAGACAGAGCCCGGACTTGAACCCGATTGAACATCTCTGGAGAGACCTGAAAATAGCTGTGCAGCGACACTCCCCATCCAAACTGACAGAGCTTGAGAGGATCTGCAGAGAAGAATGGGAGAAACTCCCCAGATACAGGTGTGCCAAGCATGTATCGTCATACCCAAGAAGACTCAAGACTGTAATCGCTGCCAAAGGTGCTTCAACATAGTACTGAGCAAAGGGTCTGAATACTTATGTAAATGTTTTTGCTTTGTCATTATGGGGTATTGTGTGTAGATTGATGAGGGGGGAAAATGATTTAATCCATTTTAGAATAAGGCTGTAACGTAACAAAATGTGGAAAAAGTCAAGGGGTCTGAATACTTTCCGAATGCACTGTATTTGAATAGAGTTGCAAAATTCTAGTAACTTTCCCCAAATTCCTAGGTTTTTCAGAAATACTGGTTGGAAAATTCGGAAGCAGGAAATCTGGAATCCTCTAACCTGTATTAAATGTGAATTTGGGGAAAGTTAACAGAATTTTACAACCCTAGTATTGAACACTTGCATTAAGAGAGAATGTCTGGTATGAAAGCTAGGGAGATAGCTGATAAATAATAGGTACCATGGGGTATGATGGGTGGGTGTCCATGATCAGTAAAGAAAGTAAATCATTGTTGATTGTGAAGACTAATTACTGGAACAAAATCAATTAACGTGTCTCACTGTAAATGAAATTCCTACTTGTTATTATACTGTACTTTTCATTTTACAGTGAATAACCAAGGGTCTGGAGTGCTCACTCACTTAGCTAAATAACTATGTATACTGTATGTACACTGTATGTATACTGTATGTATATGAAACTGATCTTATGCAGTATGCACTGCACTAATTAACAAGCATTTGAGATGTGTAACACCTGAATCTGACATGGACTCTACTCTAATGTACTGTACTCGCTACCAATCTCTTACTCTCTTTCTCCCAGACACAACTATAGTCGACAAAGAGAATACGTTCTTGGTTAATAATTTGACACTGTATTTAATTATAATTATCTTTTAAGACTGTTTCTCATTGTCACCTTAACAGAGATACGTTTTAGGAGATGGGAAACTCAATTGGAATCGTATTAACGGCCATTGTGTGCGTTGCCCACACGTCGTGAATGGGCCGCGCGTTGCATTCTGGGTGATTCTGGGACAAGCAGTGCACTCCTCAAGGAGTGAATGGGAGTCAATTGGGCATTAGCTCAAAAACAGAACATTAGCATACATTACGTTAACAAGAAGTACAGCATTAAAAAAAAATTAAATCCAGTTTGCTACAGCAGGAAAAGAATCCTGCAGCAACAGGAAATGTGAATTATTATTTGGATTATAATTAATGGACATTTTTGTAGGGGTTGATAAATTTTTCATAAAGGAAAATCAAGTCTGAAATTTCAAAGTGGAAATGACAAATTTCAGAAGCCTTTTTAAACCTCAAATATACTACAAGTTTTACATTTCCTGCATTTCCGGAATGTTCTCCTGCAACACGGTGATCAAATTAAGATCCTACATCTGCAAGTATCTCTGAACTTAATAGCTGTATTTTCACACTTTATAGAGACTATTTTACAGCTCTGCCATACTGCTGGCATGCCCACACCACCCCAGTGCAGTCTCTCAGTAGGTCTACACTGTACTGGCTCTGCTACTGTAGGCTCTAGTCTATAGTGTGCTCATTAAAAATGTTTAAGTTCTGACTGTGAAGGTTTACCGTATAATGTTCTGTACTGTACTGTAGCCTATGGATGTGTCGCAAATGGCATCCTATTCCCAATATAGTGTACTACTTTTAACCTGGGCCCATAGGGAATAGGGTTCCATTTGGAATGCAAACTATGTGTGTTGTGAGCGTGGTGAGGAGTTACAGTACATTCCATCTCACAGAATGTCATATGCACAAAGATCACTGACATTTTAGAACAGTTTTGAATAACAAGACAATGATCAACCATTCATTTTTATTCAAACGTGGTGATCATTAGAAAATATCAAGGAAGTGATCACAGTGTTATAAAACTATTGAAGTTATTATACATAATCCAGTTGTACTGTACTTAACACCTAACATTAGGACTGGGTATTGCCAGGGACTTCACGATACGATAATATCACGATACGTACAGTGAGGGAAAAAAGTATTTGATCCCCTGCTGATTTTGTACAACAAAAAAATCCAGAAAGACGCATGTCAAAAATGTTATAAATTGATTTGCATTTTAATGAGGGAGATAAGTATTTGACCCCCTCTCAATCAGAAAGATTTCTGGCTCCCAGGTGTCTTTTATACAGGTAACGAGCTGAGATTAGGAGCACACTCTTAAAGGGAGTGCTCCTAATCTCAGTTTGTTACCTGTTTAAAAGACACCTGTCCACAGAAGCAATCAATCAATTAGATTCCAAACTCTCCACCATCGCCAAGACCAAAGAGCTCTCCAAGGATGTCAGGGACAAGATTGTAGACCTACACAAGGCTGGAATGGGCTACAAGACCATCGCCAAGCAGCTTGGTGAGAAGGTGACAACAGTTTGTGCGATTATTCGCAAATGGAAGAAACACAAAAGACTGTCAATCTCCCTCGGCCTGGGGCTCCATGCAAGATCTCACCTTGTGGAGTTGCAATGATCATGAGAACGGTGAGGAATCAGCCCAGAACTACACGGGAGGATCTTGTCAATGATCTCAAGGCAGCTGGGACCATAGTCACCAAGAAAACAATTGGTAACACACTACGCCGTGAAGGACTGAAATCCTGCAGCGCCCGCAAGGTCCCCCTGCTCAAGAAAGCACATATACAGTGGGGAGAACAAGTATTTGATACACTGCCGATTTTGCAGGTTTTCCTACTTACAAAGCATGTAGAGGTCTGTAACAAAAATCCAGAAAATGACATTGTATGATTTTTAAGTAATTAATTTGCATTTTATTGCATGACATAAGTATTTGATCACCTACCAACCAGTAAGAATTCCGGCTCTCACAGACCTGTTGGTTTTTCTTTAAGAAGCCCTCCTGTTCTCCACTCATTACCTGTATTAACTGCACCTGTTTGAACTCGTTACCTGTATAAAAGACACCTGTCAACACACTCAATCAAACAGACTCCAACCTCTCCACAATGGCCAAGACCAGAGAGCTGTGTAAGGACATCAGGGATAAAATTGTAGACCTGCACAAGGCTGGGATGGGCTACAGGACAATAGGCAAGCAGCTTGGTGAGAAGGCAACAACTGTTGGCGCAATTATTAGAAAAAGGAAGAAGTTCAAGATGACGGTCAATTACCCTCGGTCTGGGGCTCCATGCAAGATCTCACCTCGTCGGGCATCAATGATCATGAGGAAGGTAAGGGATCAGCCCAGAACTACACGGCAGGACCTGGTCAATGACCTGAAGAGAGCTGGGACCACAGTCTCAAAGAAAACCATTAGTAACACTCTACGCCGTCATGGATTAAAATCCTGCAGCGCACGCAAGGTCCCCCTGCTCAAGCCAGCTCATGTCCAGGCCCATCTGAAGTTTGCCAATGACCATCTGGATGATCCAGAGGAGGAATGGGAGAAGGTCATGTGGTCTGATGAGACAAAAATAGAGCTTTTTGGTCTAAACTCCACTCCCCGTGTTTGGAGGAAGAAGAAGGATGAGTACAACACCAAGAACACCATCCCAACCGTGAAGCATGGAGATGGAAACATCATTCTTTGGGGATGCTTTTCTGCAAAGGGGACAGGACGACTGCACCGTATTGAGGGGAGGATGGATGGGGCCATGTATCGCGAGATCTTGGCCAACAACCTCCTTCCCTCAGTAAGAGCATTGAAGATGGGTCGTGGCTGGGTCTTCCAGCATGACAATGACCCGAAACACACAGCCAGGGCAACTAAGGAGTGGCTCCGTAAGAAGCATCTCAAGGTACTGGAGTGGCCTAGCCAGTCTCCAGACCTGAACCCAATAGAAAATCTTTGGAGGGAGCTGAAAGTCCGTATTGCCCAGCGACAGCCCCGAAACCTGAAGGATCTGGAGAAGGTCTGTATGGAGGAGTGGGCCAAAATCCCTGCTGCAGTGTGTGCAAACCTGGTCAAGACCAGGTTTGCACACAAAGGTTTCTGTACCAAATATTATGTTCTGCTTTTCTGATGTATCAAATACTTATGTCATGCAATAAAATGCAAATTAATTACTTAAAAACCATACAATGTGATTTTCTGGATTTTTGTTTTAGATTCCGTCTCTCACAGTTGAAGTGTACCTATGATAAAAAATTACAGACCTCTACATGCTTTGTAAGTAGGAAAACCTGTAAAATCGGCAGTGTATCAAATACTTGTTCTCCCCACTGTACATGCCCGTCTGAAGTTTGCCAATGATTCAGAGGAGAACTGGGTGAAAGTGTTGTGGTCAGATGAGACCAAAATGGAGCTATTTGGCATCAACTCAACTCGCCATGTTTGGAGGAGGAGGAATGCTGCCTATGACCCCAAGAACACCATCCCCACCATCAAACATGGAGGTGGAAACATTATGCTTTGGGGGTGTTTTTCTGCTCAGGGGACAGGACAACTTCACCGCATCAAAGGGACGATGGACGGGGCCATGTACCGTCAAATCTTGGGTGAGAACCAGACCTTAATCCCATAGAAAATCTGTAGAGGGAGCTGAAGTTTCGAGTTGCCAAACGTCAGCCTCGAAACCTTAATGACTTGGAGAAGATCTGCAAAGAGGAGTGGAACAAAATCCCTCCTGAGATGTGTGCAAACCTGGTGGCCAACTACAAGAAACGTCTGACCTCTGTGATTGCCAATAAGGGTTTTGCCACCAAGTACTAAGTCATGTTTTGCAGAGGGGTCAAATACTTATTTCCCTCATTAAAATGCAAATCAATTCATAACATTTTTGACATGCGGTTTTCTGGATTTTTTTGTTGTTATTCTGTCTCTCACTGTTCAAATAAACCTACCATTAAAATTATAGACTGATCATGTCTTTGTCAGTGGGCAAACGTACAAAATCAGCAGGGGATCAAATACTTTTTTCCCTCACTGTATGTGGTGATACGATTTGTATTGTGATTCTATACTGTATTATGATTCTATTTGTATTGTGATTTGATACTGTGATTTTATTGTGATTCGATGTTCCAAACATATTGCGCTCCATATGTCAGCTGCAGAGTGACAAGAGAGAGATATGAGGAAACAAGCATTGATCAGTCATGGAAATAAAAGTGCTGAAAACAAATTGGCTCCATATTTATAAAGAAGATGGAGAACAAGCTATGAAGGAAAAATACTGGAGTTTTGGTGCTGGTACAGCAAACTAGCACAAAAATAATATTGCAATATTGTCAAAACGGTACGATATATCGTAAAAATATTATATCAAATCAAATCAAATTTATTTGTCACATGCGCCGAATGCTTACTTACAAGACCTTAACCAACAACGCATTTTTTTGAAATATTTACTAAATAAACTAAAGTTAAAAAAGTAACACAATAAAATAGCAATAACGAGGCTATATAGAGGGGGTACCGGTGCTGAGTCAATGTGCGGGGTACAGGTTAGTTGACGTAATTTAGGTAATAAGTACATGTAGGTAGGGGTAAAGTGACTATGCATAGATAATAAACAGCGAGTAGCAGCAGTGTAAAAAAAAAGTCTGGGTAGCCATTTGATTAATTGTTCAGCCGTCTTATGGCTTGGGGGTAGAAGCTGTTAAGGAGCCTTTTGGACCTAGACTTGGCGCTCCGTTACCGGTAGCAGAGAGAACAGTCTAGGACTTGGGTGGCTGGAATATTTTTTTAAATGTTGGGCCTTCCTCTGACACCGCCTAGTACAGAGGTCCTGGATGGCAGGAAGCTTGGCTCCAGTGATGTACTGGGCCGTACGCACTACCCTCTGTAGCGCCTTACGATCGGATGCCGAGCAGTTGCCATACCAGGCAGTGATGCAACCGGTCAGGATGCTCTTGATGGTGCAGCTGTATAAGTTTTTGAGGATCTGGGGACCCATGCCAAATCTTTTCAGTCTCCTGAGGGGGAATAGGCGTTGTCGTGCCCTCTTCACAACTGTCTTGGTGTGTTTGGACCATGATAGCTTGTTGGTGATGTGGACAGCAAGGAACTTGAAGCTCTCGACCCACTCCATTACAGCCCTGTTGATGTGAATTGGGGCGTGGTGTTCTGCCCTCCTTTTCCTGTAGTCCACGATCAGCTCCTTTGTCTTGCTCACGTTGAGGGAGAGGTTGTGTCCTGGCACCACACTGCCAGGTCTCTGACCTCCTCCCTATAGGCTGTCTCATCGTTGTCAGTGACCAGGTCTACCACTGTTGTGTCATCAGCAAACTTAACGATGGTCTTGGAGTCATGCTTGGCCACGCAGTCGTGGGTGAACAGAGAGTACAGGAGGGGACTAAGCACGCATCCCTGAGGGGCCCATGTGTCGAGGATCAGTGTGTCAGATGTGTTGTTGCCTCCCCTTACCACCTGGGGGCGGCCCGTCAGGAAGTCCATGATCCAGTTGCAGAGGGAGGTGTTTAGTCCCAGGGTCCTTACATTACTGATGAGCTTTGTGGGCACTATGGTGTTGAACGCTGAGCTGTAGTCAATGAACAGTATTCTCACATACAGTACCAGTCAAAAGTTTGGACACACCTACTCATTCCAGGGTTTTCTACATTATAGAATAATAGTGAAGACATCAAAACCAAAAAAGTGTTAAACAAATCAAAATATATTATATATTTCAGATTCTTCAAATAGCCACCCTTTGCCTTGATGATAGCTTTGTACACTCTTGGCATTCTCTCAACCATCTTCACCTGGAATGCTTTTCCAACAGTCTTGAAGGAGTTCCCACATATGCTGAGCATTTGTTGGTTGCTTTTCCTTCACTGTGCCGTTCGACTCATCCCAAACCACCTCAATTGGGTTGAGGTCGGGGAATTGTGGAGGCCAGGTCATCTGATGCAGCATTCCATCACTCTCCTTCTTGGTAAAATAGCCCTTACACAGCCTGGAGGTGTGTTGGGTCATTGTCCTGTTGAAAAACAAATTATAGTCCCACTAAGCACAAACCAGATGGGATGGCATATGGCTGCAGAATGCTGTGGTAGCCATACTGGTTAAGTGTGCCTTGAATTCTAAATAAATCACAGACAGTGTCACCAGCAAAGCACCCCCACACCCTAACACCTCCTCCTCCATGCTTTACGGTGGGAAATACACATGCGGATATCATCCGTTCACCCACACCGTGTCTCACAAGACACGGTGGTTGGAACCAAAAATCTCAGTATTTGGACTCCAGATCAAAGGACACATTTCCACCGGTCTAATGTCCATTGCTCGTGTTTTTGGCCCAAGCAAGTGTCTTCTTCTTATTGGTTTCCTTTAGTAAGTAGTGGTTTCATTGCAGCAATTCGACCATGAAGGCCTGATTCACACAGTCTCCTCTGAACAGTTGATGTTGAGATGTGTCTGTTACTTGAACTCTGTGAAGCATTTATTTGGGCTGCAATTTCTGAGGCTGGTAACTCTAATGAATTTATCCTCTGCAGCAGAGGTAACTCGGGGCCTTCCTGTGGCGGTCCTCATGAGAGCCAGTTTCATCATAATGCATTTTTTTGACCGCACTTGAAGAAACGTTCAAAGTTCTTGAAATGTTCCTTATTGACTGACCTTCATGTCTTAAAGTAATGATGGACTGTCATTTCTCTTTGCTTATTTGACCTGTTCTTGCCATAATATGGACTTGGTCTTTTACCAAATAGGGCTATCATCTGTATACCCCCCCTACCTTGTCACAAGACAACTGATTGGCTCAAACGCATTAAGAAGGAAAGAAATTACACAAATTAACTTTTAACAAGGCACACCTGTTAATTGAAATGCATTCCAGGTGACTACCTCATGATGCTTGTTGAGAGAATGCCAAGAGTGTGCAAAGCTGTCATCAAGGCAAATGGTGGCTACTTTGAAGAATCTCAAATATAAAATATATTTTGATTTGTTTAACACTTTTATGGTTACCATATGTGTTATTTCATAGTATTTTTCTTCACTATTATCCTACAATGTTGAAAATAGTAAAAATAAAGAAAAACCCTTGAATGAGTAGGTGTGTCCAAAGTTTTGACTGGTACTGTAGGTGTTCCTTTTGTCCAGGTGGGAAAGAGCAGTGTGGAGTGCAATTGAGATTGCGTCATCTGTGGATCTGTCGGGGCGGTATGCGAATTAGAGTGTGTCTAGTGTTTCCGGGATGATGGTGTTGATGTGAGCCATGACCAGCCTTTCAAAGCACTTCAAGGCTACAGACGTGAGTGCTACGGGGCGGTAGTATCAACTTTTTCCCCCAACACTGACAGAAACCACAGTTTCATTTGAGTAATTTCAATTATTGAGCCGTGCAGTGTTTACGTAATTACTAAAGTAATTAACAGTCAGGCAGAGGTAAATTACTTTGGTGTCTTTCTCTATCTGTTCTCAGTGGTGAGGATGAGTACAATGCTCTGTAATGAGGAGGGCTCTAGCATCACTAGCATCTATTGTAAAGGGGCAATCCGGAATTGGAATTTCATATAGCTATTAATCTTATCAGAATGTTATGATACCCCATCAGAACCCAAAAGATAATATTATTTTACTCCATTGTTTGCAAGTGTAAACAAACACTGTATCGCATCTCATGGAAGGTCAGTCCTTGCATCCATAACGGCGTCTATGTAATTTGAGTGCAGTTACATTTCTCCAGCCTCATCCCTCAGTTGTTTACAAGTGTTTTGTTGTTGTTTAAGTTACAGACTGCAGCTTTAAAGGATGCAACCAGAGCCAATGAATATTTGTCTGTAAGAACACACTAGATAACACAAAGTCGACACAACAGGTTTATACTGTACATCCTAGTTAATTAGCAGATGAGACCAAAGAGGGCTTTTATGGTGCCGACACTAAGGGGAGAGCACTCATGAGAGTGCAGGGGCAGAAAAGGGCTATGATCCTCAAAGGGAATGGTGACCCTCTACAACATCTATTTTATGCTAATAAAGGTGCATGGTGCTTAGAATGCTTTCCAAAACAGCTGCTCCACAATGGCCTATGCACATCGCACAACCTTCATCTTCGGTTCTGTTCTTCCCAAGGTAGGTAGGTGTGTGTGTGTGTGTGTGTGTGTGTGTGTGTGTGTGTGTGTGTGTGTGTGTGTGTGTGTGTGTGTGTGTGTGTGTGTGTGTGTGTGTGTGTGTGTGTGTGTGTGTGTGTGTGTGTGTGTGTGTGTCTGCTAGTACGTGACCCTACAGCACATGGCTCTCATCAGGATAATGGCACTCATATGGATACTTCACAGGCAATCATCATCAGTTGCCAAGCAACTGGGGGACCATTCTCTAACTAGGAGACAAACCTTGGGGAGCTGACAACAGAATGTAATAATTTCGCTAATTCATTTCTAATATCTTGGGGACACGTACAGTAAACTATAACTTGATCATGTTTGTTTAATGTTTCTCATTTGTAGAAGACCAGGGATGAAAGTTAAACACTACCAGATCTATACTGTACACAGTCATGGAGAAAAAAGAAAATACAATTGGCTATCATCATGATATAAAAATCACTATCTTTATCTCCATATACATCTCATACATTACTTCTGTTTCTCAAACCATATTCAAGACAGTATGAATTTATGAAAGCATCCCAGTCTTTATGGTGGGTGAAGAAATAAAGAAATCTTGGTGTAAAGAAGAAGAAGAAGAAGAAGAAGAAGAAGAAGAAGAAGAAGAAGAAGAAGAAGAAGAAGAAGAAGAAGAAGAAGAAGAAGAAGAAGAAGAAGAAGAAGAAGAAGAAGAAGAAGAAGAAGAAGAAGGGAGGGAGGGATGGAGGGAGGGAGGGAGGGAGGGAGGGAGGGAGGGAGGGAGGGAGGTGAGGTTGGTTGAAGTACTTATGGGATGGATGCTTCGCCTATCACTAAGTGGTCATCACTGCTCACATCACAGCTCTACCTATGGACTGACGCTGACTGAACAAGGAAGTTAGCACTTCCTGTGAGAAACCAACGTGGTGCCAACTGATTAATAAGGACACTTGAATGAAAAGAGCTGTAGAGAGTGGTAATGTCAAAAGGTGGTAAAACTTCAAACAAAGGCGCCATCCTTTTAATTAGTCCTGATAACGCTTGGCTCTACAGGATTCCAATGAGATGGCCTGTTAACAGTATATTAGGTCTATTAGACAGCCTTTTGATGGGAACCAAGATCCTGGTTGAAGAAGTGATGAAGAGGTCAAGGAGGTGACTGCCTGTCCTCGTGTCTCTGTCCAACATGATACATTTACGAAAAATGTATCAACCCTTACAAAAATTTCCATTAATTATAATCCACATAATAATTAACATTTCCTATTGCTGCAGGATTATTTTCCTGCTGTAAGAAACTGGCTGAAATGAAGATCCTACATCTGTATCTCTGTTTGTTTAACTACAGATTACTCCTGTAAATCTTTGTTCAGCTTGTAATTGTATAACTGTAATAAAAACCACATGACTTAATTGAAAGGCACAGCTTTACAGTGAGTATGTTTACATGCACACTAATAATTCTAAATTAAACTGATTATGGCAGTAAACAGATTATGCAATTGTCATGTAAACACCGTAGTCTGTTTATCTTAATCGGCATAAGGTCAAAATCGAAGTAAGCATACGCCGATTAAAACACCTGATTTTCTGAGCAATCTTTCGGATTATTAGGACGTTACCACTTAATCAGCGTTCCAGCAGTGTATTTGATCTGCGCATGTGCTACCACCAGCCGAGAGCCTCCCTCTTTAGCTCGAGTGAAGTGTGTTCGGAACAACTAAATGTATACGTTTTAGAAGTAGTTTTCACATACAAACTCTATATGTCTGAACTCAGAATCAAATATGCTTCCCAAAAATAACATGTTCACTGTGGTAGAACGTTTATTTTGATTGGCAATTTTCTGCATATGAGTATCATCAAGTAGCCTGATTTCAGATGTGTCAATGTAAACAGGATTATTAGGGAAATCGTTCTTCTTGCAAAGCATGCAAACATGTTAATGAACTATTATATTAATCTGACTGTACACAATAATCACATTTTTCTGTGCATGTAACCGCACTCAGTGTCTGAATATGTATCAGTTTCAGACTGTCAGACGGACAGTAAAGGTTATTGACATGTCCATCTATTCTATAACAAGACCTTTTCAAGGAACTTCTCTTTGGACATGACTATCAATGTCATCATTGCCCTTAAATTATCTAACTCTCTCTTTGCCACAGTAAGATTATCTCTATATTTTGGTCTATAAATAGGCATTCTAATCAGTACACCAGACTTCTTTAAGTTGGCAAAGAAGACCCAGAGAGCTGTCAGAGTAGTGCTGTAAACTTTGATTGGACCTTGAAGCTGTCAAACATTTGATGCAACCACTCCCAAGGAGGTAATTTATCCTAGAAAGAGCAATCATCGTGCCAAACTAGCTTTTAGATTACTAATTCTAGCCTCTTTATAGTAGGCATTTAGGGCCAAATCTTAACTTCTATAAAGTGAACTCGATCCATCCCTGGATATGCTAATGTTAAATCAAATGTACTTTCTCATAATCCACACTGTATAGGCCCTGTTGCATACTGTTAGCTTTGTCACTTTATACACCACACACACACATACGCACACACTCACACACATTTAAGATCTCACCTCACTTCATACTATTTAAATGAGTGTTAAGTGTTTCTGAGCAGCTATACATGAGAGGGAACCTCTCTGTGATAAAATGTGTCTAGAAAAGGTGTTGAGGTACAACCTCCTGTAGTTCATATATATTTTGTTCCTTACTTAATTAAGAACATAGTGTCATTTCCCCTCACACACTAATAACCCTGGGACAGAAGGTGTTTCTGCTTTCTAGTGTCACGTCACTATTACTACTGTAACCCTTAGACAACATCAAAAGCCTACATTTTAACACCCATGCTTCAGAGGATGACAGAGGTGCAACCCAGGCACTTTATATGTGTTACCGATACCAATTACAATAACTTGGGCCCGTGGAAACGTTATCATGTTGGAACGGAAATAACTGGGCACACACTGGATGAATCAACGTTGCTTCCACGTCATATCAATTAAATTACGTTGAACCAAGGTGGATAAGACGTTGAATTGACGTCTGTGCCCAGTGGTATGGATTATGTCACGCCATACAATAGACTGAAGTCTGTATACCTGAATGTAAACATGTACGCAAAAGTTAATAGATCACTAATAACTAGGCTTATTTGCGCATATTTACATGTTTTTCAACTAAATCGATAATAAGGATGGCGGTACAGAAGTGATAGGATATTACCTTCTGGTCCACGATGGAACATGCCATCTCCCGGACTTGAGCGAGGCTGAAGTCGACAGAGTCCAAAAGAACGGGCTCGCGGCTCAGCCCGATCTGTATCTGGAAAGAGATGCCATTGGACCCCGGGGACAGGGGACTTGGCGGTCGGATCACTGGTGGAGCGCTCATATGAATCTCCCGGGAGTCAAAACAATACCGATTTGACATAGGTTAGTAAATGTACTTACTTGTCTAACCACTAAACAACTGCCTGTTTTGAATATCAAACCAAAACTTCAAATCTCCGACCGTGTCATGAATGCAAAATATGACGAGAGATTATTAGGATAATAAAACGAATGATAGAAACCAGAGAGATATTGAAAAATCTATTAAACAATTTGAGAGGGTGAAAGACGATGAAGTATAGCCTACGTCAGTTATGTTTGAAGGTTCGGATGTGATCAGAGCCCGCCTCCTGCCTGGCTGGCTGATGATAGCTCTCATCATCAGTGAGCCAGGGTGATGCGAGAGGAAAGGAGAGTTGAGCGGTGACGAAGAGTGAAATGGATGGTAGGCTACCCCTCATCCTCTCTTTAACAAACCAAACAAGTGTAATTATAGGCTTGGGTACCACTGTGGCTGAACGAGAGCTGTCCTCTCAAACATCCGAAATGTTGACTCAATTGAGATATTACCACCGACTAGACTTCCATTCTGTTAGAGCCAAGAGCCAAATCTAGAAGTTCATGTTATGGCTAAGGCAATGGGACAATCACATGTAGAAATTCAACAAAAAGTGCCTAATTATGGCTAATTCAACCTAATTTGAAAAGTTTAATAAAGTATATTTTGAACAGGGGCAAAACAAATGACTAGATGAGCTATTCAACACCTGTAGTTGGGATATGCACAAAAAAAAAACATTTCCAATTCACACATGCATATTAATACACTCTTGTACATGTGTGAAATAGGACAGGTATAAGCACACACCAAATTATTATTATTATTATTATTATTATTAGCTGGTCCTTATGAGTGATTCTAGAGGGGGAACTGATCTCAGACCTGCTCCCAGGGATAACTTCCTGGTGGTCCATAACAGCATTACAGTAAAGCAGTAAATAGGATAAATTATTGTACAGTGTTCAATCTTGCCTGTGAATTTGAATCTACAGGTAGGCCTATCATGTTTCACACACTATTTATGTAATTTGTTCAATTAGAAAATAAAAAGACACAGATGTTAGTTATATCATGTAATACTGTGGGTTTGCGAACAGTATTCTTAGAACAGTAAGAAATACTGTGGATTTGCTAAACAGTGTTCCTAGAACAGTAAGAAATACTGTGGATATTCTAAACAGTATTCTTAGAACAGTAAGAAATACTGTGGATATTCTAAACAGTGTTCCTAGAACAGTAAGAAATACTGTGGATATTCTAAACAGTATTCTTAGAACAGTAAGAAATACTGTGGATATTCTAAACAGTGTTCCTAGAACAGTAAGAAATACTGTGGATATTCTAAACAGTATTCTTAGAACAGTAAGAAATACTGTGGATATTCTAAACAGTGTTCCTAGAACAGCATGTGTGCTGGCATGTTGGTAACAGGCTGGGAGAGCTCAAGACTAGTGGTTGCTAGGAGAGAGAGAGAGGACAGCTGATGCTTCTCCTCCTACGCTTCAACCTTGTACACATTAATGCTTCAGCTCAGTTGTAATACATTTACACCAGCAGATATATGCTTTTCCATCATATCAGCTTTGAGTATTTTGGGGGCAGCTTGCAGCTGATTAAGGCATAGAGACATCACAACAGATACATTTACAGTACTTCATTCTTAGTGAAATCAAAGCCTTTATAGGTGAATCAGACCCTGAGATGTGTTATCTGTGTCCCCGAGTGGCACTGCCATAGAGATTAATCTCTATGAATGCTGTATCCACAATCACAGTTTGAACCTCAACCCATTTTCATGGTCAAGCTGTATACAAATATATAGCATTGCATAAGGAGATGTAACTACAGTATCCACCTTACAGTATTTGACAGAAGACAAAGTCCTTTTTCAACCATTATGCCAACTCCAATATGTGACATATGTCATATGAAAGCCCTGCTAGACTCTCATCGAGATGGATGGATGTGTGGATGGATGGTTGGTTTCCATCATTTCAGGCCTGCTGACCATGGCAACAAATTACTCTGATTATTGTAAGCCTCTCTGAAAAAATAGAGGGACAGAGCCATTATGAATCCTCTTAGAGGATGTGTTTCTGTGTGTTTGTTTGGAAGGCTGATACAGTGTGAGACTGTCCTCTTTTTGATGGAGATATGTTATCTCTGTCAGTGTATACATCTGCAAAGTGTTTTGTCTGTGAAGCCTATTGTAATATATATAATAAATGCCATTTAGCAGACACTTTTATCCAAAGCAACTTACAGTCATGCATGCATACATTTCGGTGTACAGTATGGGTGGCCCCGGGAATCAAACCCACAATCCTGGAGTTGCAAACGCCATGCTCTACCAACTGAGCCATACAGGACCAGACTATCATCTGTCTTAATCCCAGTATTTATTTATACATTTCATACAAATTGTTCACACCAAAAAATACAAAATAGCTAGAAAACATTTTGACATCATGCATACAGTGAATATTTCAATCATCATTTCTATCCTCTGGTAGCTACACATGATTCACTGTACAGACTGTTGACCCTGGTGTGCAGACTGTTGACCCTGGTGTTTTCAGACTGTTGACCCTGGTGTGCAGACTGTTGACCCTGGTGTGCAGACTGTTGACCCTGGTGTTTTCAGACTGTTGACCCTGGTGTGCAGACTGTTGACCCTGGTGTGCAGCTTACATGCAAAGGTCCAAAGAAAATGTCTACCTACCCTGATCTAATGGCAAGATTAGATAATCATTTCTGCAGCTTCATGATCACAAATACATCTGGATCATAATTATGGATCCCCTTGTTGAAATAGATTACGCCAATAGATAGTGAAAGAGACTAGAGAGATGTTTTTCAGCGCTTGCACTTTACTTAGAGCAATCTCACCTATTTCAAGAGATGGAAGTGTCTAATCTATTTCCAGTTATAGATGTGTGTGTTACTTTAGGTCATAGGTCACCTTAGCGGACTTAACTTCACTCTATGGTGAAGGAAGTTTCCGATAAACTTCACCA
Source organism: Coregonus lavaretus (assembly GCF_964263955.1). Taxonomy (NCBI): domain Eukaryota; kingdom Metazoa; phylum Chordata; class Actinopteri; order Salmoniformes; family Salmonidae; genus Coregonus; species Coregonus lavaretus. The sequence goes on from NC_140014.1 coordinate 32,176,189, forward strand.
ACGGCGTGGAGCCGAGACTAGGCTTTGTGGAATCTAGCTCCGACTATATCGATTCGCCCAAGGTCAATACTTAAAAAATATGAAACGCCCACCTTGTACCTATGTTTGTCCCAGTGGAGGCTGCTGAGGGGAGGACGGCTCATAATAATGGCTGGAACGGAGTAAATGGAATGGCATCAAACAAATGGAAACCATGTGTTTGATATATTTGATACCGTTCTACTAATTCCACTCCAGCCATTACCATGAGCCCGTCGTCCTCAATTAAGGTGCCGCCAACAACCTCCTATGGTTTGTCCCCTGTAATTGCATGCATTTCTTTGTTTGCTGAAATCCATACTTTTTCAATAAACGTTAATCAAATACAATGACCAACTGTTTGGTCATTGCTGTTGCTCTAAGATGACAACTCAGCGCATATGCGCATGTGCCAATTGAAAATTAACAAGGAAATAGTCGATGGTGGTATTTGATAAATGTTTATTGAAACAGTATGGATTTCAGCAAACAAAGAAAGGCACGCAACTACAGGGACAAACATAGGTACAAGTTGGGCGTTTCATAATTTACATTTTTTAAAGTATTGACGTATCGATGTAGTCAGAGCTAGATTCCACCAAGCCTGGTCTCGGCTCCACGCTATTGGTGAAGTTCATCAGAAACTTCCATCACCATGGAGTGGAGTTTAGTCCGCTATAGTTACCTATGACAAACACATTAAACGATTGTTGTTCTTTCCCCTCTTTGCTCATTGGTTTTGAACATTATATGGACATTAAATAACAGAGTATTTAGTTTGATCCAAGTAAACAACATACCGGTATTTCCATTTCAGTTGATTAACCTTTGAAATGAATGCATGTCATTTCATGTTTGACTCCATAAAGTCTTCGTAATGACATATAATTTCTCTCCCCAACAACGGAAACTATCATTATTCCACTGATAAATCAGTAAAATAACATTTTTTGAAATCTGTCTAAATTACAGTAGATCAGAATCAAAAGATGATCTTTGCATGTCACACATGAAGCAAATGCAATGTCAATTGCCGACATTTGTCAAAGCACCTCCCGGAGGATAATAAGGCCTCTCTATGTATGAGAATGTATGTAATAAGCAGGAGAGAGTTTTGGAAGCATGCAGAAAAGGAGAAAAAAATAGTATGGTTGTCAGGTATGAACGTTTTCAGTTAAGCGCCACCCTTTTTCAGTGTTCTCTAGTGGTAGCACTGCTGTCCTCTCACTCAACAATTAACTTAATCTCTCTCATTAATCATAAGGTACAAGGTAATCGCTACATTGTACATCGGAGGAGAGAAGACATGTAGTCAGTCTGCTGCTGCTGCTGAGAAGTCCTGTGTAGTTCAGTTGGTAGAGCATGGTGCTTGCAGCGCCAGGGTTGTGGGTTTGATTCCCACGGAGGACCAGTACAATAAAAGTTTTCAAATGTATGCACTCACTACTGTAAGTCGCTCTGGATAAGAGCGTCTGCTAAATGACTAAAATGTAAATGTAAAATGAGAAAACCTATTGGAAAGTTTGTGCCATCGTTGTAGATTATGCCAACATTTCAAGGTTGCATTTTGGAGATGTGCTAATGCATTTAACACATTCAGTATGGCATGTACAGGATATCACTCTAAAAATTAGGGGTTCAACAAGGGTTCTTCTAAGATCCTCAAAGTTCCTTGAAGAGCCTTAAGGTTCTCGGCACTGAAAAATGCCCCCAAAAGTTTATTCCAAGAACCCCATAGGAGGTGGGTTAATCGAGGAACCTCTTTAGTTCTTGGGGGTTCTTGCAGGAACCTAACTGCCCAACTGAAAAATTGTATTTGAATTTGAGACAACAGCAGGTGCAGGCACTTAACTGAAACATTTTAAGATCTCCTCAATTTATGATCTAAATTTATATTGTTTTCATATTTGTGCAAATGGCTGTGTTATTTGACACTTTCTCCCTTTAAAAAAAGTATTTATAAAAAAGAAAATGGACACAATTCAATGGATATGAATCAACAAAGAGGTATGAATATGTACGAATATGTTAAAGGCTATAGCTGCCTTGGGTGCATATGACTGAACTGCCCACTTATTTGTGTGTGTCTGTGTCTGTAGGTATACTGACGAGGAGGCACACAAAGTTATGGACAATTGGTATTGGTTTGTCTCATAATGTTATGCAGATCACATGTATCATCTACAATTCATTTGAATGAATGGTTTCCCTAAAACCTTATAGGACTCATTCACAGCAGCCATCTTCCTCCTCCCTGACCTCTTCAATGAAGTTCCCAGAGGCCTCTACATTATGGACAAGGTATGTGTATGAAAACTGTTATCAAAAGTGAACAGTTTTTTCATTCACATAATGTTTACCAAAAAAACCAAGATATGAATACTGTTGTGTGCACGTTTTGTTAATCATCTCTGTATAATTATATATTTATTGTATTCAGACTTCACCCTCCCTACACCTCTGATGAATATAACAGGAAACCTATTCTATCACCATGCACTGCAAAATCATTCTGGCTATGGATAGCCTACAGAGGACATCAACATCAACACGCCAGAGGATATATAGTAATTATTTGACTTGGGGTGGGAGTTTATTCATATTTAGATTTTTCAATTCTGCTGGATCCTCCAGGAACCTTTACTTTTTAGAGTGTACACATGCAGGGATGGAACTTAAGGATTTTGCAATACCATCTGCCAGACGGTAAGGGAGTAAACAGTCCGTGGCTGGAGTGTGTGCGGACCTTGATGATGCTGCAGGACTTCCTCAGGCACCGTTTTGAGTAGATGTCCTGAATGGGTGGGAGCATGGCCCCAGTGATGCCGTCTTCACCACCTGTTGGAGGGCCTTGTGGTCATGGCCGGAGGGAGCAGTTCACGTACCGTGATGCCTGGAGAGGAAGCTAGCCAAGATCTGGATCTAGAACTAAAATATATTACAGCTACAATACCCAATACACCAACTGCCATACAAACGTTCTGATTACTGTAAGATGACAACAGTGGAAAAGTCAGAGGTAATCAGAGTTTGCCTCCTCTGGCCATACCCTGTTATTGCAAGGCTGACGATGCAATGAATCCAGCTTGTACTGTACTGTCCCTACAGTGTTGTATATTCCTTATATGGGTACATTTTGGCTCTACTTTAAATCCCTATGGTGAAGACACACTATCTGTTATGACACATTTGTGGTAACAGAGCAAACAGTTCCTGTTTGTAAGTTATCACTGTCTGCCATTGTTATTCTTACCATGGGTAATATTCAAATCACAATGGGATGCATGCATGTAGGTGTTAAAACGTCACAGCACTTGATGCCATGTTGTTTTGGGTGAAGTTTGTTTACTTGTTGTCATCAATGCACACAAGAAGCAAAGAGTAGCTTAGTAGTAAGAAACACTATACGCAATGTCTGTGTACTCTCCATCCCAGATCATGGACCCATAAGGATAACACTACTATTATAGCAGACTTTAATACCCTACATCAAGCACGAACACATTAGACAGAGTGTGTTTTGGTGACTTGTGGGGGAACTAGAAGCCTGATGCTTCTGTATGGTGTGCATGCTCCAGTCAAATCATGTGTGTGTTTGGAACTGTTGGCTGACTTAATTTGCTGCACTGGGAATCCTTTGAGATGAACCACAACAATTAATTTCTCCTCCATCAATGGCTGATATCATACAGTCTTCTGTAGATGAGTGGTAAAACTGCATCCTCAAACACAGCCATTGTTTATGATTATGGAGCCAACAAGTTTGATCCACACAACTAAGTAGATAAACATATTATTGCCATTTTATAAGAATCAAACAAGGGATAACGTCTTAAACTTCTTAAACTTTAGTCATTTATAATCTTTGTTTCATTAACACTGTTATATTGCTCAGCTGCAAAGTGAATATGTGGATCATATAGCTTTTTCTGATTATGGAAATTTGAAATACATTTCATTTGGGGTGACATTTCCGTCATGCAAAAGAGCACAGATCTGCACAAAACTACTGTAGAAGTCATTATAACTCATTGCTACGTGTGGACGTTGGTTGAGAGATTGGCTAGTGATACACAAAATTAACAATATTTCAAGTTCTCCTGTTACTTTGAGATATGTGAATAGTATTACTACAAGAAAACACATTATGGGAGCACTCTCAACCTTAATTAAGGTAAATGTACAGAAGCCCCTAATTCATAATCAGTGTAGAACCTAACTTGCCGTTTGATGACAGCTGACAGCTCTGTTAAAAACACACTCATCACGGTTTACTCAATGGCAGTTGTGAAACATAATATTGCCATCCCCTCATACTTCTACATAGATATTTATAAACATATACCTTGTTTCTCCTCCATCATAAAGATGTGTGTGATTAAATGTGATTGGTGTATAATGTAAATTCTCCTCGTAATTGCACCTCTCTCTCACATGAGGAATAACAACAAACTCTCCAGCTTTCATAATAGGAGGCAGTGAACTCTAGAAGCCTATTTTTGACACTTAAGTGGGAAATTGAATAGCAAACAGAAGAAAACATATTGCAACAGTGCCAGGGGCAGCCCTCATCCGACCCAAATAAAAAACAACAAAGTGCACCTTTAATTATTTTGTGTCTCCCACAAACAACTTTAATTGAGTCGGAGGAAGCAGGGGAGAGACAGCCAACACATTGGCTTGTGTTCATTAGGGATTTTAAAGGACTGCTACTGTCCCCTAACAGATATTTTCTGTGACTACATAGTCGCAGGCGGCTAATGACCCTGTTGACACCCCTGTCGTTAGCTGAGGCCCCAACAGGCAGGCAGGCACAGGTGGTGGTGGAGGTGGGTGCGTGGACTCCTCCATCAGTGCATGGGTCAGTAAACTTCATAATAGACCCCTATGGGACACACTATATCCATCTACAGTTTCAAACCTGCAAATTGAACTCCTGTGCACTGGAGGAAGAGGGTCTCTACAGAGCTTTTATAATTCAAGACATTTAAAAAAGGTAGCTGGGGGTAATTTAGGAATGTAGAGCTAGAAATGTTTAAAAAATCTGCCTTTTTCTGATCTCCACTAATCCATATAGTTTAATTAAAATTGCATCGTATTGTGTCTGGCATTTTCAGCTGAGAAACAATCGATTTACAGATCCAGACACATTGAACTCAAGCATGTAGAAATAATATATAACATGTAGCAGAGAGGATATTTAATGTGGTAAACCAGTCAAATTAATGGGTTGGCAGCAGGACCACAAGTCATGGTCTCCTTGTCCTTTGTTTTGATGTTGCCCTTGTGGTTTCTTCTGTTGCCTTGGCAACCTGTAATCGTAACAATTGGTGCAATATCTTGACAGTGATTTTCTAATGGTGTTGTTGGGCCACTGGTTGCTACAGTGTCTACTTTAGCAGCATAAGATAAAGGAGGTGTGTATCTGTCTGATCTGACGGTCTCTCACTCATAGCCTCTGTCATGTCCACCATGAGAATAATAGAGCCTCAATCATTGTGATATCATATGAGGTATTGTATCTCCTCCAATGAGCTATCCACTTAAAGCCACAATCCTGAGTTTGTGTCTCAGCAAAACGGCAGCCTTGCCAGAGGCAAGTGGCTTGGGAAAATGTAACCGCTCTCAAATTCATAGATGGATGAACGTTTGACAGTCCATGTGATCTAAAAAGCACTCGACCTAAAACAACAGAAACCTTACCCTTAGTTCAGCACAGGGATATATATCATGTGAATTCTCCTCTCAGGTGAACACGTGCACATCTCAACACCTCCCTCCCTCCCCTCTGTTCATTGGCCCACCGCCCTTCAAACAGCCGACACACACAAACACACACACACACACACACACACACACACACACACACACACACACACACACACATATATGATATGTATCTGGTTAATTGCAAATCATCTGTGATGTACACGACTGCTTCACTAATTGCTGCTGGAAGCTGTGCTCATTAGTGGTTCTCATCTGGCTTGGTACACAAGCTAAACAACCTGCAAACGATCCAGCAATTACTGCTATTTTACCACTCCATGGCCGGGCGAGAGAGTGTATCAGGAAAATATCTGCAGTAAATAACAAAGGGGCGTTTGCCTGCAAATGTCTGAAACTCCCTCCACCACCGCCCGTCACAGAGTGAGAAGAGAAGTGCCTCATTAAGGGGTATTTGTGTGTGTGTTTTAAAGGAGCCACACTGGGGTAGTCCTGAAGGTCTTTACCAAGGCTCTCTAAAGTACAGCAACACGCCCACATACAAAAGTATGTGGACACCCCTTCAAATTAGTGGATTCGGCTATTTCAGCCACACCCGTTGCTGACAGGTGCATAAAATCAAGCACACTCCATAGACAAACATTGGCGGTAAAATGGCCTTACTGAAGAGCAGTAGAAGGGCCTTACTGAAGAGCCCAGTGACTTTCAACGTGTCACCGTCATAGGATGCCACCTTTCCAACAAGTTAGTTTGTCAAATTTCTGCCCTGCTAGAGCTGCCCCGGTCAACTGTAAGTGCTGTTATTGTGAAGTGGAAACGTCTAAGAGCAACAACGGCTCAGCCGCGAAGTGGTAGGCCACACAAGCTCACAGAATGAGACCGCTGAGTGCTGAAGCACGTAGTGCATAAAAATCGTCTGTCCTTGGTTGCAACACTCACTACTGAGTTCCAAACTGCCTCAATAACAATAACTGTTTGTTGGGAGCTTCATGAAATGGGTTTCCATGGCCGAGCAGCTGCACACAAGCCTAAGATCACCATTTGCAATGCCAAGTGTCGGCTGGATTGTGTAAAGCTCTGGAGCAGTGGAAACACGTTTTCTGGAGTGATGAATCACGCTTCACCATCTGGCAGTCCAAAGAACGAATCTGGGTTTGGCGGATGCCAGGAGAACGCTACCTGCCCGAATGCATAGTGCCAACAGTAAAGTTTGGTGGAGGAGGAATAATGGTCTGGGGCTGTTTTTCATGGTTTGGGCTAGGCCCCTGACTTCCAGTGAAGAGATCTTAATGCTACAGCATACAATGATATTCTAAACAATTATGTGCTTCCAGCTTTGTGGCAACAGTTTGGGGAAGGCCATTTCCTGTTTCAGCATGACCCCGTGCACAAAGCAAGTCCCCGCAGCAATGTTCCAACATCTAGTAGAAAGCCTTCCCAGAAGAGTGGAGGCTGTTATAGCAGCAAAGGGGGGGACCAACTCCATATTAATGCCCATGATTTTGGAATGAGATGTTCAACGAGCAGGTGTCCACATACTTTTGGTCATGTACTGTATCATTTATTGACCAAACTGAGTTTTCTTGTTTACCAATAAAGTGTTGCTACAATGACAATGTGTGGGTCTATATCCTAGCGTCATGTGAGTCACAGGCATCAGTCTCGACAAAAACATCTCTAGTCTACGCAGCTGGGTGACAGACAGACACGCAGACGGACGGACGGACAGGTTTGATCTCACAACATTTCAAAAGATTGATCACAGATACTTCCTTTTTGTGTATATTTACACAGTCATTTCAAGTGTATCATTAATATTTGCTGTATGTGTTGGCAGAGGTTTTTTGGCAAAATGTCTAAACTGTCAAACTAACAGCTCTCAAAACACAACTACTAAGCATGCAGGGTCACGTACTATCAGACATACACACACACCGATTAATGCTGCTCCCTCCCTCACTTCCCTCCCCTCTCTGTGTGTCTCTCTCTCCCTCCCTGTCTCTCTCCATATCTCTCTTTCAATTCAATTCAATTCAATTCAAGGGGCTTTATTGGCATGGGAAACATATGTTTACATTGCCAAAGCAAGTGAAATAGATAATACATAAAAGTGAAATAAACAATAAAAGATTAACAGTAAACATTACACTCAAAACAGTTCCAAAAGAATAAAGACATTTCAAATGTCACATTATATCTATATACAGTGTTGTAACGATGTGCAAATACAGTGAGGGAAAAAAGGATTTGATCCCCTGCTGATTTTGTACGTTTGCCCACTGACAAAGAAATGATCAGTCTATAATTTTAATGGTAGGTTGATTTACTTGCTCGTGACAGAATGCTAAATTGTAGCTGGTCCCGTCAGATAACATGGCACACGTTAGCCCTATGCTAACCTCAACAGGTGGCACTGGTTATATCCTGGCACAAATTCTTCATCAGCCTATAAAATGTTGTAGGCCTGCATGTATGTGTAGCCTACATAAGAATATACTAATGACAGCCAAGTGTCTTCCTAGATTTAGACAGTGAGAGACAGAATAACAACAACAAAATCCAGAAAAACGCATGTCAAAAATGTTATAAATTGATTTGCATTTGACCCCTCTGCAAAACATGACTTAGTACTTGGTGGCAAAACCCTTGTTGGCAATCACAGAGGTCAGATGTTTCTTGTAGTTGGCCACCACGTTTGCACACATCTCAGGAGGGATTTTGTCCCACTCCTCTTTGCAGATCTTCTCCAAGTCATTAAGGTTTCGAGGCTGACGTTTGGCAACTCGAACCTTCAGCTCCCTCCACAGATTTTCTATGGGATTAAGGTCTGGAGACTGGCTAGGCCACTCCAAGACCTTAATGTGCTTCTTCTTGAGCCACTCCTTTGTTGCCTTGGCCGTGTGTTTTGGGTCATTGTCATGCTGGAATACCCATCCACGACCCATTTTCAATGCCCTGGCTGAGGGAAGGAGGTTCTCACCTAAGATTTGACGGTACATCGTCCCTTTGATGCGGTGAAGTTGTCCTGTCCCCTTAGCAGAAAAACACCCCCAAAGCATAATGTTTCCACCTCCATGTTTGACGGTGGGGATGGTGTTCTTGGGGTCATAGGCAGCATTCCTCCTCCTCCAAACACGGCGAGTTGAGTTGATGCCAAAGAGCTCGATTTTGGTCTCATCTGACCACAACACTTTCACCCAGTTCTCCTCTGAATCATTCAGATGTTCATTGGCAAACTTCAGACAGGCCTGTATATGTGCTTTCTTGAGCAGGGGGACCTTGCGGGCGCTGCAGGATTTCAGTCCTTCACGGCGTAGTGTGTTACCAATTGTTTTCTTGGTGACTATGGTCCCAGCTGCCTTGAGATCATTGACAAGATCCTCCCGTGTAGTTCTGGGCTGATTCCTCACCGTTCTCATGATCATTGCAACTCCACGAGGTGAGATCTTGCATGGAGCCCCAGGCCGAGGGAGATTGACAGTTCTTTTGTGTTTCTTCCATTTGCGAATAATCGCACCAACTGTTGTCACCTTCTCACCAAGCTGCTTGGCGATGGTCTTGTAGCCCATTCCAGCCTTGTGTAGGTCTACAATCTTGTCATCCTTGGAGAGCTCTTTGGTCTTGGCCATGGTGGAGAGTTTGGAATCTGATTGATTGATTGCTTCTGTGGACAGGTGTCTTTTATACAGGTAACAAACTGAGATTAGGAGCACTCCCTTTAAGAGTATGCTCCTAATCTCAGCTCGTTACCTGTATAAAAGACACCTGGGAGCCAGAAATCTTTCTGATTGAGAGGGGGTCAAATACTTATTTCCCTCATTAAAATGCAAATCAATTTATAACATGGATTTTTTTGTTGTTATTCTGTCTCTCACTGTTCAAATAAACCTACCATTAAAATTATAGACTGATCATTTCTTTGTCAGTGGGCAAACATACAAAATCAGCAGGGGATCAAATACTTTTTTCCCTCACTGTAGTTAAAGTAAAAAAGGGAAAATAAATAAACATAAATGGGTTGTATTTACAATGGTGTTTGTTCTTTCTCTCACATACACATGCACACATACACAAACAAAGAGGGATCTCATAGGGACAATACTCAAGAAGCTGTGCCTTATTTTATTTTTTTCAGCTCACCTCTTCTTTCTCATTCCTTTTAAAACAGGATTTTACAGAAAAGCCTGCTGTCCGCCCACACAAAACCTATTTTCCTCCATCACTCTTTACAATGGGAAATAATGGCTCAAAGGTAGGATTTTGAAATGAATGGCTTTACATTTGATAAACCCATTACAGTGGGTCCATACTAGCGAACATAAGCAATAATTACAATTTAAACTGGTTCTCAGGCACAAAATGCTTATCAGCCAATTAAAATGGTTGATTTACTTACACCTGACAGAACGCTAAATTGTAGCATCAGATAACATGGCACAAGTTAGCCTTATGCTTTATGCTAACCTCACCAGGTGGCACTGATTTTATCCTGGCACAAGTTCTGCATCAGCCAATTAAAATCGTTGATGTGGTTGGACATGTTCCAACACTTGTTCATGGAAGTGTCTTTAACATACTGTACCTCAGTCCAACAGCACAAAAGCAACTATAGCATGTATTTGACTGACTGGTCAGATGGCTCTCTGTGTAAAGTGCCTAATCCATGTAATTGTGGCAGATTGTGGCTAGAGTTCCCACCCCCTCTAAAAAATGTAGATTTATGTGTATTGTGTTAGTGTGTTGAAAGGGATGCCAACAACTTAAAAATTAAGATTATGAATTAATTTAATAAGGAGCTACCTCAATCTTCAGTTTTGCACACAACACACTGCTATTGCCTAATAATCATATTGCATAGGCTATATTACATGGACGTATAATAATCATATTGCATAGGCTATATTACATGGACGTATAATAATCATATTGCATAGGCTATATTACATGGACGTATAATAATCATATTGCATAGGCTATATTACATGGACGTGTACACCTAAACGTAGGCCTACAACGTTCGTTTTTTTATGCATTTTTATAATCATCTGCTTTGTCACATATGCGTTATTTGACTCGAGGAGGATGATTATTACAAAGTGTACAGTAGGACTGTAGTTTGCACTCTCGATATCGTTCTACAGATGGCAATACTGCAGTTATTTTCAAATAAGTTTATCACGAGTCCGGAGGACTCGAAATCGACAGTCTAAATCTAGGAAGACACTTGGCTGTCATTAGTATATTCTTATGTAGGCTACACATACATGCAGGCCTACAACATTTTATAGGCTGATGAAGAATTTGTGCCAGGATATAACCAGTGCCACCTGTTGAGGTTAGCATAGGGCTAACGTGTGCCATGTTATCTGACGGGACCAGCTACAATTTAGCATTCTGTCACGAGCAAGTAAATCAAATATTTGAATTGGCTGATTCGCATTTTGTGCCGGAGAACCTGTTTACATTTAAATTATTGCTTATGTTCACTAGTATGGACCCACTGTAATGTGTTTATCAAATCCTACTTTTGAGCCATTATTTCCCATTGTAAAGAGTGATGGGGGACAATACTGTTTTAAAAGGGTTGACAAAGAATAGGTAAGCTGTCATTTATTTTAAAGAAATGCACACTCTTGAGTATGGGAGTGGTGGAGGCCATTAGCGGGGATATGATTGGCAGATACAAGGACATTCTGTACCAAAGACCAGGGTAATTATCCCAGGTGTCATGTATGCTTTGTGTGTGTGTGTGTGTTGTGTGTGTGTGCCTGTGAGCGTGAAATAAAATTGTAGATTGCCTCTCTCTTGACCTTCTCCCTCTTTGGAAAGGTTTGTTATTAGATATATTCACATGTGACTATCCACATGTCCTCACCTTTAGTTATTAGAGAACATGTAATATAATTGCCCAGAGAGCATGAGGTAAAGGTAGCAGACTGGGGAGTGTTGGTTGAATCCAATCCTGTTGGTCCTGTTCTGGGGTCCAGACCTGGGTTAAAATGCTATTTGATCGTTTCAAATAATGTATATGCTGGATTGAGTTTATCTGGCTTAATGGATCAATAGAATAGTCCCAAAGTACAAACCCCACCCATCTGGCACTCCATGCAAGGGATTTCCAATAGCATTTGAACCCAGGGCTGATGTGGTGTTGGTGCAGTACATAGAAAAGGCTATCTGTGGTGCTGGTACCATAGCCATTAGCCAGTCAGGGAGGAGCTAAGATAACTAAGCCCCTTATTAAGTGCTCCATGCACCAGGTTGGTTTGTCATCACCACCACCAGCAGCAGCTTTCCCACCTTCCCCCCAAACTCAGGGGAATCAATTTAAACAAATAAAGAACATATTGTAACTGGGCTCATTGCAGCGTTAATGAATGTAGCAGACGCTAAGAACACAGAGTCCCAATTACCAGGGGAACCGGCAAGAGCCCATTTGCCATTTGTTATATTAAGTATTTAGAATTAGCACCCGTCCAAGTATAATTAAAAATTGTGCCACTTTCACCTTCAACATGTGGAGACTTGTTAATTTATAACTTTTTTCATTTCACCCTGGTGATTTCAACAGATGGCATGAGAAAATGTGAAACTAGATGAAGTAAAATACATTTGTACAAATATGTAGATGTTGAAGTTAATGTAGTGAATAGCTGGTGAATCAGGTTTTGGCAACAGTAACGTGTTTGACATAAGAAGAGAGGGTAACGAGCGGGGATGAGAGGTCTCTAGACACTTACTGCAGTTTGTGTTGAATCTAACCAGTTTTATCCAGAAACAAGTCAGTGAAGTATAGACACTTTGAGAACCTTGTTACAGCATCATATCCTGATCATTATATTTAACGTATGACTCTGGGTGCTTGTATTTTCTGCCATGATTACCACCACACTATCCATAGAGGCGTAGGTTTCTCATTCTGGACTACTTTGGCTGGAATTCAATGCAACCCACCATAGCACATTTACACAGTCACTGTCTTTGTGTACAAACTTCTGCCACCGTGCATACACACTTCTTATTCTGAAAACTGGAAGCTACATCTACATGTGATTATCTGGGGGAATAAATAAAGTAATGCAGGCCAGGTTCAATTGAATTCAGCCCTTTGTACTATCCAGCATTTCTTGAATGGTCTATATCTGCTCAGTGCAGCCTCAGTGTTTGTAAAATGGTGGTGTATGTGATGGTGGAAGGGTTGCACAATTTCCCAAAATTCCCAGGTTTTCTAGAAATGTTGGTTGGAGGATTTCCTGATTATTTCTTCCTGATTATGGACATCTTCCACAATTGCTGGAAAAAACCTTTTGCAACATACAGTAGTAGGTGGTTGTATGTTTGCAGTGACGTTAGTGTGACTCAGTGACACTGGGACATCATGGCAGTGCTCAGTGCTAGGGTAATTTGGCACAGTGGGCACTAACAGACAGACTGCTCCTCTGAAACTCTGCAACCATGTAGACATCCATGAATCAGATCTGGGTTCAAATAGTATTGATTTTCTTTCAAAATACTTTCAGTGTCTAATTGAGTCTGCCTGGAGTGCCAGATGGGTTGGGGCAGAGCCATGTATTTAGAGGGTTGGGACCATAGAATTTGGGAATTAGAATACTAGAATAGACATTAACCTTCTTATGATTGTCCAAAGGTCAGCCATGTTGGTCAAGGAGTTGGTCAACCATACTCCCAGTTGGTATTAGATAGAATGTTACGACCCTGCCCGCCTGTGGGGAAAACAACCTGTGGTTACCTAGGTTCCTCCGTTGTTTCACAGCAAAAACTTGACCTTTTTCAAATGCAATTGTATTTTTAGTCAATTACAAAACGACATTTAAGAAAAGTACAACATGTCTAAAGAATACTTTTCAACATGCCTGCTCCTAATGTTCTCACTACTTAGAAACACGTAATACTGTAGGGCTTCCCTCATTCCCCTTTTCATGATGATGCTAACAGCAACTTGAGTGAGTGAGTGAGTGCTAGCTAGCTACCGACCGGAACATTAAGCTAGCCAAGACCAACAACACAAACAAACGGACTATACAGCTTAAAATAGTGAGTGAAGTTACAAACATACTGTACTAAACAAGTTAAATGTCTTACCTGTGATTAAATGTTTTCCACACACATAACTACATGTAGCCTACTTGGACACCGCGTCCCCACACATTTCCCACTCTCCTGCGCCGAATAGCCTGAAGCCACAGGGCTCTTCTTGCAGGCTCTATTTCCCTACGTGGAAGTATTGCGAACCGTAGGTTGGGATTTTTTACCTGGCTACATGTAAATTCAACAACACAGCAGCATTTTGGCTCTTTTACAATGGGGGTCAATAGGAAAGAATGTTTATTTTCCCCAATTTGTGGAAATAGTCGAGGGAAATTCCTTATTATATTATGTGAATACCGACTGGGACCATGGTTTGCCAGTACTGTGATAATATAGTGTAAAACAATGAATGTGAAGAATGTATATGCACTGTATGTGTATTAGATAGCTAGCCAGAAAGTTTTAGAGGAATGATTCTGTCACGATCGTCGTAGTAATGAGTAGACCAAGGCGCAGCGTGAGAAACAAACATGACTTTAATTAGTTAAAGTTTCTAAACAAAACAAAACACGACTCGTGAAGTCCACGGTGACAATGACCGAACACGGAACAAAAACCCACCAACCCAAAGTGAAACACAGACAGTAAAATATGGCTCCCAATCAGAGACAACCAGCAAACAGCTGACACTCGTTGCCTCTGATTGGGAGTCACTCAGTCAAACATAGAAACAGAACACATAGAATGAACACACCCTGGCTCAACATAATGAGTCCCAGAGCCAGGGTGTGACAGTACCCCCCCCTAAAGGCGCGGACTGCGACCGCGCCTCAACTAAACAAAACAGGGGAGGGCTGGGCGGGCATACCTCCTCGGCGGCGGTTCTGGCTCCGGCCTTGACCACCACCCTCCAATACACCCCCCATAGTGCCCCTGGTCCAGTCTGTCGACTTGCACCCCTGGCTTGGTGCGTGGAGGAGGAACGGGCCTTACCAGGCTGACTTCTCGCACCCCTGGCTTAGTGCGAGTGGCAGGAACAGGCCGGACCGGGCTGGCGACGCGCACCGTAGGTTTGGTGCAAGTGGCAGGAACAGGCCGGGTCGGGCTGGCGACGCGCAACGTAGACTTGGTGCGGGTGGCATGAACAGGCCGGACCGGGCTGGCGACGCGCACCGTAGGTTTAGTGCGTGGAGCAGGGACAGGCCGGGCTGGGCTGTCGACGCACACCGTAGGCTTGGTGCGTGGAGCAGGGACAGGCCGGGCTGGGCTGTCGACGCACACCGTAGGCTTAGTGCGAGGAGCAGGGACAGGCCGGGCTGGGCTGGCGACGCACACCGTAGGCTTGGTGCGTGGAGCAGGGACAGGCCGGGCTGGACTGGCGACGCACCCCGTAGGCTTGGTGCGTGGAGCAGGAACAGGCCGGGCTGGGCTGGCGACGCACACCGTAGGCTTGGTGCGTGGAGCAGGGACAGGCCGGGCTGGGCTGGCGACGCACACCGTAGGCTTGGTGCGTGGAGCAGGAACAGGCCGGGCTGGGCTGTCGACGCACACCGTAGGCTTGGTGCGTGGAGCAGGGACAGGCCGGGCTGGGCTGTCGACGCACACCGTAGGCTTAGTGCGAGGAGCAGGGACAGGCCGGGCTGGGCTGGCGACGCACACCGTAGGCTTGGTGCGTGGAGCAGGGACAGGCCGGGCTGGGCTGGCGACGCACCCCGTAGGCTTGGTGCGTGGAGCAGGAACAGGCCGGGCTGGGCTGGCGACGCACACCGTAGGCTTGGTGCGTGGAGCAGGGACAGGCCGGGCTGGGCTGGCGACGCACACCGTAGGCTTGGTGCGTGGAGCAGGGACAGGCCGGGCTGGGCTGGCGACGCACACCGTAGGCTTGGTGCGTGGAGCAGGAACAGGCCGAACCGTACTGGGAACACACACCACTGGCCTTAAACGGGGATCAGGAACGGGCCGGACCGGACTGGCAATACACCTCAGTACCTCTCGCCGTGCCTCTACAACTTCCTTCCCTCCTCTCGCCAATGGCTCCCGTAACCCGGTGGCCTTCTCTCCTCGTCTCCCATTTCGCCCTGTGGCAGCCTCCTGCTGCCCAGTCGCCCATGCCGTGTGCCCCCCCCTAAAAAATTATTGGGGGTGCCTCTCGTCCTTCCGACGATGGCACTGCTGACGCCGCTGCTCCTCTCTCGCCAGGGCCTTGATCCTACCCCAAGGTCCCTTGCCCCCGAGCATGTCTTCCCAGGACCACGATTTGCCCACCTGGGCCATCGCCAGCCTCTCCATCTCCTTTCCTGGCGCTTCCTCCCATGTCCAGTCTGCCTGCTCCTGGACACGCTGCTTGGTCTTGGTAAGGTGGGTTTTTCTGTCACGATCGAGGTAAGGAGTAGACCAAGGCGCAGCGTGTGAAACAAACATGACTTTAATTAGTTAAAGTATCTAAATACAAACAAAACACGACTCGTGAAGTCCACGGTGACACTGACCGAACACGGAACAAAAACCCACAAACACAAAGTGAAACACCGACAGTTAAATATGGCTCCCAATCAGAGACAACCAGCCGACAGCTGACACTCGTTGCCTCTGATTGGGAGTCACACAGGCAAACATAGAAACAGACAACCTAGAACACCCAACAATGAAACAGAACACATAGAATGAACACACCCTGGCTCAACATAATGAGTCCCAGAGCCAGGGTGTGACAGATTCGATTAATATTTCAAATTAACTGCCAATATGTCAACATTCCATTTAAACAATGCAGTCAATCCACAGCCATACACTGGCTCAAATCAGTTGATAATAGGACTCGTATTGTATCATATAATACACACAGCTTTCCAAGAAAACAAAATAGGAGACATTTGTGACCGACCGCCTTGAAATCGGTCTTATTTGAAATTATGTTTTTTACATTGGATAAAAGCAGAGACACAGAGCTACAAAATGGTATATTATACACTGCATTTAAGGGAACAATGGGAAAGTAATTCTGCTTTGAAAGTTGATAAAGTTGTAATTTCACTTTTGAGAAAATGGCCTTTGAATGTTTTGGTACCTAGTGAAGAGCACTTCTTTGTCTACACCCATTCAGCATCGTTCACACCCTCTTAAGCTTTAGCCCTACCCATCTCGTTTCGCTCTCGGAGCGTTCAGGGCGCACACTTGATGTTGGGGAAATAGGGATGTCTAAAAAGCGCAGTCTTATATTTAACCAGCTTACTTGTTTAACAAAACACTGTTTTGAGGCTTTACTTGTTTTTTTAAACAAGTAAGCTGGTTAAATAAAAGACTGCGCTTTTTAGACATCCCTATTTCCCCAACATAATGGCAATGTCTGTATTTCGCCAAATAACTCAAAATGGATGTATTTTGATGTTTTGAAGTTCTACACTATTTTATTCCGAATAATCTATTCTTTCTAATGATGTAAATGTGAGTAGCATAGTATGCTGTGATCAATTGCTGGTAGTTAAAACTTCAAAATTATATTTTTACTCATGGAACTCTGAGGTTGTCCCATTGTTTCCTATAGGGGGAATAGGGGTATGATCATATTTTACCAAATATCTCACAATGTGTATATATAATTTTTTTCAAGTCGGACACCATTTTAATCAGGAGAATCTCCTCTTTGTAATTATGTACGTCTGGGCAGTTGTCATTGATCACTAGACCAGAAATAGTCAGAAGTTTTCATTTTTTCCCTACTTCCTCATTGACACTATCGAGGTGTGGATGTTTACTTTCTATGCAAGTTTTTTTTTTTCTCATAAAAATTGATACTTTTTTTTGCCATTTAGGGGAAATGGAATTCTAAGCATCACTCCAGTCAGAAGAGGCTCTGCGAAGGTTAGTTTCAATTCATTTGCTATGGCCTCGCGCTAGTGTTCCAGCTCAGCCAACGCTCTTTGGCCATTTTTCAGCCTTGGGTGAATTTTGACTCGTTCTATTGTCCAGCCTACCATATTCAACGGGTGTTGTGCGTTCGTAAATTCTTCAGTTATTCTGAGCTCTGGCATACTCAAACTGAATTTACAAACACACCCGAAATGGTTACTTGCATAGTGGAGTCTTTTGTTAAGACATGTAGCTAGCTAGCTAGGTAAACAATTAACCTAGCTAGGTAAACAACATGTAAGATCATATATGTCACGTAACGTTAGCTAGCTAGCCAGCCAGCTAACGTTAGCTAGCTAGCTAAACAATTAACCATAATCCCAACGCATGACGTTACAACCCTGCATGAAACATTGGGCTCTAACTAGCCAAACAAACAGCTCTGAGATACGAATAATATCATCATACACGTACCGTTAGCTAGCGAGCCAGCCAGTTAACGTTAGCTAGATAGCTAACAGTACACTTTAACTTGAAATGAAACCACTTTCTGTCAAAATTAGAAACTTGTAATATCTGAAAATGTAGCTAGCTAGACTATCTTACCCGTATACATCATGCATGATGGACGCGTCTCCCTGTCACGATGCCATGGTTGCCCTTAGTTTGAAGATGTACTCCGGAGACAGGTGTTTTCTCCATCTCTTTAGCTATCATACTCTAATTTCACTGATTTCAAAACTCGATCCTCCAGAAAGTGGAGAGCAACACTTATGCGGCTCCACTACACAATAAAAAAAATGTTAAGCCGCGTTAGACAGGATTACCTACCCATACTGACCAGCTGAAATAGACAGAAGCCTTCTATATGGCAGACCAATCTGATCTCCTCTCTCGGCATGTCCAGCCCACTCATTATCTCAGCCAATCATGGCTAGTGGGAAAGTTGCTGTCTTTTTCTGTGGCTTAACCAACTAGGCTTGTAATTTAACAATTTTATTCGTATTTACAGATGGCATACAAGTTTGTTATTAAGGCACATGAAAGTTCACATGTTCCAGAAGGCATTTCAAAAAACGCATTTTGATTTTTTAAAAAGGTTTACGTTCAAATTTGAAGTTGTGACCCGTGACATATGCCTAGTTTCCTGAAACGAACGAGTCACATTTATGGTCTGTTAACATATATTTTAGAAAATTGGTATAAAACCTGTATAAACTGTATATTATAAACTTTAGAATTACGAGACAAAGTTTTAAGTTGACTATAATTCCATTACAACATTTCTGATCCATCACATGCCTTACTCTTATTTTCCTGCATAAGTAAAAGCAGGAACTGCATCACCTATGCCTCTACTGCCATTTATTCCAATTAGACTGGTTTTGGATTCCTCCCTGACCAAGATGGCTGCCATTTTCACCCTATTATGGAACTTTTATGGTTTATGACATAGCCCCTCTAGTAATTTAATAGGATCTCTATGGTTGGGACATTCAGGTTTCTGCATTATGATGTATTTACATGACACTACAACATTCTATGGCAGCCATGTTAGCTCTCCATTAACATAACATGTGGAATGCTATGTAACTGAATGTCCAGAATTAGAGCAATATTCAAAATTCGAAAAAGTTGTCCAAGCTCTCTCAATATAAGGCTCTGGGTTGGGTTTGCACTATTCAATTTGTTCCATTACACTAGTTAAGCTCAATCAAGTGCAGCTAAAGTATTTAAAGGAAAATAAATAGGATCTACTATTTGAACCTAGGTCTGTTCCCTTTAGAACAGTAGAACACATTTCACCATCAAGCTGTTTATAGAGATGAAATGTTACTGAGATTCAGATATCTAGGCCTATTATTTGTTACTGTCTGGAATTCATACGTCTACTCTAAGTGTATTATAGTTGTATAATCCTCCTCTGAACTGTCATATCACTGTTTAAACACCCCTCCCATACGCGTGTACCACAGAGGACAGATTTATTGTATTTCAAGTTAATAAAACATATAGTAGAGACATCTTTCCTGTTTCAAACAGATACACCAGTCTTCTTACATGGTAACTGTGAATGAGGATGGTAATGAGATAAATAATTAAGTGGAATGCACATTGGTGGAAAATCACACATGGGTAGTGTACACAGTAGAGGATGTTCCTTAGGTCAGGCAAGACGAGATCGACACAGAGGAGTCAGAAACAAATGTAAACATCATCACAAATGCTTCTCTGACCCAGGCAGGCAAACCGTTGTAGTCTGTCTTTGTCTCAGAAGCTGCCTGGCTCGCTCACACAGTAGTGTGGACTGACTGGAGTGTGTTTTCCTTCTATTACCATGACAACGGCTCCCTGTCTTTCAAAGGCTGTGTGTGTGTGTTCACATATGTATGCCAATATGTATGCCTATACCCATGTTTGAATGTTTAGGATCTCTCTCTCTCTCATCAGTATCCCCCATAACCACAGCTTGCTTAATTATTGTTTGTCATTTTAGACAGAAATAAGTAAGATATACATAAGAGTGTGTATGTGGTATGGACGGGCCGGTTGCAGGCATAAGCGACATAAGCGGTCACTAAGGGGCCCCCATTGATTTTGTTAGTAATTCTCACATATATCATATTAACATATCATATATCTTTACAAAATATGTAGAATTGCAGGAAATTAGCTTAAAAACTGCAAAAATGTCTCTCCACCTCATGGCAAAATGGGTAGAATTGCATGAAATTTGTTATAAAAATGCAAAATTTTCTCTGCGCCCCATGGCAACGTGTAGAATTGCAGGAAATTAACTTCAAAACTTACATTTCTCTCCACCTTCAAGAGAGGGGCCACTAAAATGTTTTGCCATGAGGTGGGGGGCCCCCTAACCAGGTCTGCTTAGGGTACCCAAAAGGCTAGAGCCGGCCTGGGTATGGATGCTTTCACGGACTTGTATGATGAGGTAGTATGAGATGAACTAGCATTAGTCCACACCTGCTGCCTTGATTTGCATACTGACAATATGAAGATACAGCACTGATATTGGACTGATTGTGTTATCAGACTCATCATACTGTAGCTACTAGCTAGTATAGTTACACTCTAACCAATGAAGTTGATTGAAGCACATTTCTTCTGCTCAGTAACCAGGATATGTCACGGATGCCGCCGAGGCTGCTCCTCCTCCTTGCTCGGGCAGGCTTCGGCGTTCGTCGTCCCCGGAGTACTAGCTACTACCGTTTGATGTTTTCGATGTTTGTTTTGTCATGTCTAGTTAGTGCACCTGTTTCGTATTCTGTATTGATTATGTCACCTATAAGTTCCCCTATGTTATGTTTGTATTTTGTGTGTTATTGTCCGCCTGTCATGTATGTATAGGTTCGGTACCTTGGCATTTCGTGTGATTTTACGCACTCGCGTATTTGTTTCGCCTCTTGTGTTTTTGAGGTCGTTTATTTGTGTGTACCTATAGAGGTGATTAGTAAAGTCGTCTTGACTTATTCCTCTGTGTCCTGCGCTTGACTTCACCACCGCATCCAAATCAGCACCTTGACAGGATATCTCAACCCAGTATTTGACTTGGCCTAACCCAATTCATACTACTGCAAGGCAAGCTGCATCCCTTTTTATCCGTCAGTCTTCCCTCCCCCGGTTCGTCTACTTGGCATTTTACACTGCCCTTCTTGCCCGACAGCCACTTCCATCTGCTTTTTATTCGGACGACACAATGAGGGTAAATAGAGCAACTTAATCATATACACCTCAACCATCCGAGAAAAAAAATATTCCATTCCCCACCCCCAAGATCCCCCCGTCCCCAAGACCCCCCGTCCCCAAGATCCCCCCGTCCCCAAGACCCCCCGTCCCCAAGACCCCCCGTCCCACAATGCACCAACAACCAACAAAATGAACAAAAGAGAAAAAAGAGAAAGACAAAGGAAAACAGAAAACAACAATGCAAACAACAAAAGACATCAAGGACAACAAAAATCATAACAGCAAGGCCAAGTGAATATGTTTGAGTGCATGTATGGCACTATTTACGTGTGTTGTGTCCGTGTATGTGCACATGTGTGCATTTGAATGAGAGTGTGTGTATATGCATGTGTACAAACACCTGCACGGTATCAGCCTCAGGCAAACAGGCATTAGCTGTAAAAACACTGCCCCTCATCTGCATTGCTTGCTCTCTGGGGTTTTAGGATGAGTTTCTGTATAAGCACTTTGTGACAACTGATGATGTAAAAAGGACTTTATGAAACACATTAGATTGATTGAATTTGATTTATTTATTTTAGACTGAGTTAATCATCTGAACTTGTTCACCATCTATACCTCCACCACACTATGCTAAACAGATGTTATTTAGATACCTTTAAATTAGTCTAGTTCCATTTTCCATTTTCCAGTTCTTATTGCACTCAGTGATAATAGAAAGTCGTTAATAGAATTAATGAGGAATTCATTTAATTAATTAATGTGTGTTTTAAGATGTTGTTGTTGTAAATAATGTTGTTTGATTTGGTATTCTTTAATAATTTATATACATGTTATACCAAACATAGTGAATGGCCGCCACTCAATTTGTGTTCTGCACTGCCATCTACAGTCTGTTGTTGAGCACACATACAGTACTGTGGGTTTGGTTCTATCTCTCATTCGTCTGGTGATGCCTAGATATTTATTCATTCATAACTTTTGCACAATAACAGATCAATATTATTTGGACTGTATCCTCCTGTAGGCAGTGTAAACAGATTAGGCTACACTGGTTTGTTGAAATATCCATTATCCAAAAAGCCCAAACCTATTCTGACAGTTATACATGTCTCTGCTCTGAGGCATCCTCTCCAACAGGGGGCACTGTCTTCCATAGTTAATTTACCACTGAGACGCTCACAGACCCTCCCAGACACTGACAGAATTAACAGAATTAATTCCATAGTGAACAATCAATTGTATGTGCAAGGGTGTACAGATTTTTTAAATTTAATCAGCATGTACAACAAAAATAGTCAAGGGATTAATATTATGCTTCATACCTGTTTGGCACATTGGTACTCTGGACAAAACTCTGTAGAGGAATCAAGAGATGATTTAACTTGTGTGGTTTGCATAGCATCTGACATAATGTGGCTATACATTGTTATATACTGTAACACCATATAGACTTATTTAGGTTTGAGAATCATACCACTTGAGAATTTAACCCGTATTCTACACGTCTCAAGATACCACCCCTTAGACACAGCTGTTGCAGGTCTGCCCTTTATGTAGGAAACACAATTAACATATAGAAATCCATAAGTGGAAGAAAAAAAAAACATGATGCATGTGAAAACCCACATGTGAAAAACACAATGCACTTTTGTCAGATCCTGTGAGGTCCCGGTGGCAAAATGTGACAACGCACACGTGTAAAAGAAGAGGTAAGTCAGATAGGAAATAGATTAGACATATGACGCAGGTGCAAACCTCCAGTACAAAGGCAATGTGTCAGACGACAGGCTGATCACAGAACCTTCTGGTCCCAGCTCTTAAATATTATTTGGAATGTATGGACGGTCTAATACAGTATGATACCAACACCGGTTATAATGACTGAATTATACAATAATTTACTGTACAAAGGCTCCATGTGAATATGAATATCTTAAGATTAAGATATACAGGAATAGGGAGTTAACTGTAATGTAAGGTGAGTTACCCAGACAAATTTCAGTTGAATGCATTCAGTTGTGCAACTGACTAGGTATCCCCTTTCCCTCTCATTGACCTATTTCCAGGAGTTTATGGCATTCAGGAGGAGTTTAATTCCTCATCTGAGTTTTTACTTGTTTGTGTGACCTAGATGATCAGTGATGTTACATCAATGAGCAGTGGCCTGTTAAAGACCTGTATTATGTTTGGCCAGCTGACACACAGTAGCATGCATGCACGCATACATGCATACACACAGTTCTATGGAAATCTCCACTGGCTGGGCTTTCTTTCCTTGTTTCAAGGTTATCGAGCCAGGCAGCTGTGGCAGCTATTTTGTTGACAGGTGCCAACTCTGTTCGTTTGCAAAGTTTGATAAATCCTGTCATGTATTTGCTTGAATGTCCATTGTTGGTGTAATTTTTGGTGTTTCACCAAAGGGTTAATAATTAACATTAAGATGAACAATTAATCAATTAGTATATGGTTTTAAAATAAGTCCATATTTGCTATCAGGGCCTGGTACAAATTCAACTAAATCCCCAAACCCAGACAAAATGCACAAAAAAAGGTAAAATCTAATTAATCCAGCCACAATAAATGATTTGTTCTGATAAACAGAGACAATATCCCATACAAGTCTTTAAGATAGTTCTCACTTGAATGGCGTGAGAAAACGAGGCTTTTGAATTATAAAACAGTTTTTTTAGTAACCAAACATTTCTGACCAAAACAAAATGACTCCTGACAGACAAAGAGAGGAAGAGGCGAAGCGAGAGGGTTTACTCCAATAAAATCTGTCCACAATAAGCAGACCAATAAGCAGACTTATAAGCAGACTGCCTGCCTTCCTGCCTTTGGGACAACGACTCCCATTGTTAGGGCGGTGACAAGACCATCTCGTCATTACATTACAACATGCTGTTGAGATGCTACTGAAAGGCTAAAGACATGCTGTTGAGATGCTACTGAAAGGCTAAAGACATGCTGTTGAGATGCTACTGATCTACAGTTGAGAGCATCTAAAGATGGACTATCCAAAATAAAGTGTTAACTTACAGTCAGAGCTATAGCTGACATGCCCGCCATGTCAGCATGTCAACAGGGCCCAGGCCTTGAGGATTGGACAGCAGCAATCAGCAGCCCACACATTCACACATGTGCAAACACACATACACGTGTGCACACACACATTCACGCGTGCACACACACACACACACGTGTGCATGTACAAAGGCACACATGCATGACATACACACACAGGGATCCCGAGTGGCGCAGCGGTCTAAAGCACTGCATCTCAGTGCTTGAGGCGTCACTACAGACCCCCTGGTTCGATTCCAGGCTGTATCACAACCGGCCGTGATTGGGAGTCCCATAGGGCGGTGCACAATTGGCCCAGCGTCGTCCGGGTTTGGCCGGTGTAGGCCGTCATTGTAAATAAGAATTTGTTCTTAACTGACTTGCCTAGTTAAATAAAGGTAAAATAAAAACCCACCAGGCAACAGAGAGCCAACCACAGCTGGGGCCACATCCACCCATCCACTGTATGAACATATCCCTCTGACAAGGGTGGGCCTGTCATCACACTGTTGATATAGCAACGGACGCTAATATCAAATCAACAACACACATAATGTGTAAGAAACTACAGTACTGTACACACGATGGCTATGTGAGTTTACAATGGTTAAAGTAGAATGTGTTTTTTTGTATTTTATTAGGATCCCCATTAGCTGTTGCAAAAGCAGCAGCTACTCTTCCTGGGGTCCACACAAGACATGAAACATGACATAATACAGAACATCAATAGACAAGTACAGCTCAAGGACAGAACTACAGTACATACATTTGACTTATATAAAGTATAAAATAGGTATTATTAACAAATGATGTTGCTATTGTTGTTATGTAACGTTACAGTATAAAAAAGGCAAGTATTTGAAATTACAATATACAGTAAATGCCTTATAAAACCACCGGTTGGTTCCAGTCCTTGCCGACTTGTGATCATGGCATAATGTGGGAGTTTATGGCATTATTTCTAAGCAGCACAATTTCACACCCACTTAATGGCTTATGTGCTTAGTATAGCAAAAGGGCTTCCACCCAGGTTCAGGGTGCTGGATTTGAACCCAGAACACTATGTCCTCTTTCTCTGATGTGCTAGCTGATGGTAGATGAACACAATCAGGGTTATCCTTACTGGAGAGCTTCTGATCTGTCAACAGCTCGGAAATGGCACCCTATTCCCTATAAAGTGTACTACTTTTGTGCACTCATATTATAGGGAATAGGGTGCCATTTTGGACATACTAGTTTGGGATTGGGATCTCTTTATTGTGTAAAATAAATAAAGCTTTGAATTGGATTTGACATCTCCAGGATTCTGCCTCGTGATCAGTGCGTACTGCAAGTCCCCCAGTAATGAGAAAAGGAAATGAAACATGTCATGAAACAGACAGATAACAAAAGTCCAGCTGTGAGCTTTAGAAACAGAACGAGGAAAACGCTGAAGACGAAAAAATATCTCTAAAAGAAAATGTGTCCGATTGTCAAGATTTCTGATTTCCATTTGAATCACTACATCTACAATATAACACACACACACACACACACACACACACACACACACACACACATATAAAGCCCATTTTTCTAGTATGTAACATTATTATTTAAATGAATATTTCCCTGGTTATTTATATATTTATTTATGTTTTATATCTTGTACTATGAATGACGGACAATGAAAACAGGCCCAGAAACAGCAGGTGGTGTCTGGGATAGATAGAGCTACAGTACTGAGCACACAGGCACATTAATGTCCCATAATACACTTTGCTTCCTGTGGGAAACATCCAACAACAGGGGAGCAGGCAGTTCCTTTTGGGGGAATTTTTTATTAGATATGATATGTTATCTTTCATTTGTATTCTGTTGCATGCCGAGTGGCGCAGTGGTCTAAGGCACTGCATTGCAGTGCTAGCTGTGCCACTAGAGAGCCTGGTTCGAATCCAGGCTCTGTCGTAGCCGGCCGCGACCGGGAGACCCATGGGGCGGCGCACAATTGGCCCAGCGTCGTCCAGGGTAAGGGAGGGAATGGCCGGCAGGGATGTAGCTCAGTTGGTAGAGCAAGGCATTTGCAACGCCAGGGTTGTGGGTTTGATTCCAGTATGAAAAAAATAATTAAAAAAAACATGTATGCACTCACTAACTGTAAGTCGCTCTGGATAAGAGCGTCTGCTAAATGACTAAAATTTAAATATGAGATATTTTAGTCCGCTTATTGATTCATTCATTAAAAGTGTATGCCTTTACCTACATGCATTCCACAATGGGAATTCAGTTATTGACCTAGTGAAAGTTGGGGAGGAGGAGTATGGTTATGGTTATTATGGTCACATGATGGATTACAGTCCTTATCCCTCTCCAAAAGGCATGTCTTTGTTTCCATTCATACAGTAGCATGTGATTGTTATGGTGTGTGTGCCAGGTCGCAGTTGTAAATGAGAACTTGTTCTCAACTGGCTTACCTGGTTAAATAAAGGTGAAATAAAGATAAATGAATAAAAGTGTGTGTGTGTGTGTGTGTGTGTGTGTGTGTGTGTGTGTGTGTGTGTGTTTGGTTTCGGACAAGTGGGGACATTTTGCCGGTCCCTACAAGGAAAAAGGCTATTTTAGGCTTAGGGGTTAGGTTTAGGGTTAAAATTAAGGTTAGGGTTAGAAGTTAGGGTTAGGTTTAAGGTTAAGGTTAGGGAAAATAGGATTTTGAATGGGAATCAATTGTTTGGTCCCCACAAGGATAGTAAAACAAACGTGTGTGTACCAGAAGTCCTCACAAGAATAGTAAACCAACTAAAATTGAGTGAGGACATTTTACTGGTCCTCACTTGTGAAAAGGCTATTTTAGGCTAAGGGGTTAGGGTTAAGGTATAGGATTAGGTGTTAAGGTTAGGGAAAATAGGATTTTGAATGGGAATCAATAATTGGTCCCCAAAAAGTCCTCACAAGTATAGTAAGACATAGCTCTGTGTGTGCCTGTGTCTCTCCACTCCATCACTCACAGAAATCATGTCCATTAGGCCATACCACCCACCAGGATCTTACCATGGAGTATTATTCAAATCAGCCCATGACTATATTTGTGCTTATTGGCTGCGTGGTGTGAAGAGCTAAAACCACGCAGCCAATAAGCACAAATATAGTGTGCTATAATGTAACACATACATACATATTACACTAACCATAAAGAGTCCTCTTCAATTTGGTGCCAAAGTAAAAACAGTATTCCCATATCTCGTCCTTATGCCCAGAGGGTTTGTGTAACTCAGAGACTAAAATAAATCCTTTATTTCATCCATCACTGAATCCCACCTTTCTCCCCCTGGCTACTGTAGGATTAGGCTATCCTGAAAAAGCAACGGATTGTGTGTCCCTTCCCTTTCTCTCATGCCCAATTAGTCAGGCAAATTCTGTCTCAATCTGCCAGCAGGGGAAATGTGGATCGAAGGGATGGAGTCTTGGATGTCACACTGAGTCAGTTCTTGAGAAGATAGCTGTGTTTACAACAGGGTTTACTGTGTTAGTCAGCTCTTGAGAAGAGCAGTGGCTTGTATTCATGGATGCCAAGGGAAGCCTGGCTTCCCCAAATATAAAAATTAAAACATTCTCTCTCTGTTTCCATAATTTTACGTCAATTCGCAAGTGGCTGAATCTCACCAAGAAATCATCCGACCGAGGGAAACAGCTCCCCTCTGTCTCAGTATGTGTAGCCCATGTGTCTGATGCTGTCTGGACCAAAATAGTATGACATGTTGCGGCCGTAGCATTTGATTGACTGATGCCAGCAAACATTTGGCCTCCCTTTATATTTAAAAAAAATAAAATAATTAGCTAATCAGCGTTGAGCTAAGCTCAACTGTGGGTTGTCCTGGTGCAGCAAAACATCCCCCAAGGGAGGCCAGTTTGGCTTCACACCAATCAAATCACATCCTGAGCAAAATGTCATTTTCATTTCTGGTCTGCTTGTGTTGATATCCTGCAGTAGCTAGCTTGCTAAATTGGCCCTTTCCTAAGTCATGAATGGAGATGGGGATTTGGACTTGTGGTTTTGACTTAATTCTCTGTACAGGCCAATGATTATGATGGCGATTCTGATCTAACCATAAATGAATATGTTGTGCCACTGGCCTGAGACGATTGAAGTTCAATATGTAGCCTACATTTACGTCATTTAGCAGACGCTCTTATCCAGAGCGACTTACAAATTATTAACCTTATAGCCAGTGGGAGTGGGGTGGGGTGGGGGGGGGGGGGGGGTAGAAGGATTACTTTATCCTATCCCAGGTATTCCTTAATAGGTGGGGTTTCAAATGTCTCCGGAAGGTGGTGAGTGACTCCGCTGTCCTGGCGTCGTGAGGGAGCTTGTTCCACCATTGGGGTGCCAGAGCAGTGAACAGTTTTGACTGGGCTGAGCGGGAACTGTGCTTCCGCAGAGGTAGGGGAGCCAGCAGGCCAGAGGTGGATGAACGCAATGCCCTCGCCTAGATGTAGCCTCGCTCCTTTAGGCTCATGTTAACTAGCTAGCTAACTTAGCTGGTTCATTGTTGCCAATGCGAGGAAGTTAGGCTAGCAAGCATTTTAGCTAGGTAGCCTATGACAACAAAAACTAAAAGTGTACTGTATGACAAAGCCATAGACCTTTTTGCCAACATGAAAGAGAGGAGGATGGCATTGGCATTCAACTAGTCTACAAGTAGGGTTAGCACACGTACGCACCATGGACAGCCACATTATATTTAGCAACACTGATTGGACTAAATTGTTTTTGGTATCTTTAAGTTTGTTTTCAGTGTATTAAACTAAGCATATATAGACTTGTTGATTTGATTATGTTTAAATGTTTACATTGAAATGGTGCTGAAATAGTGAAGGCAGTGCTCCTGTTGTCTTTGTGCTGACTTGCGGTAACTCTAAATCAGTAGTTGTTTAGTAAACTGTCTAAAACATTAACTTGCTTGATCATGTTGCAGGTCAAATAACTGTTTGTTACATGCAATATTTGCATGACAGATGTTGCTCTCCGGTTTTGTGATGAAACAAACGTACGTGTAGTTGAATTTATTCTGCCACTGTGTGACTGTTGTTTTTTTGTTGTCACGGCTTATTGTATATCACTCTGGCGTATGAATGAATGGGTTATAGAGCAAACAACGCAATTATCACAACATAGGTTGTAATATGGATTTTTACTGGCTTGGCTTGGCTTCCTCAGTGATTTTACCCACGCACCGCTACTGGAGAAGAGAGCTGTGTTTACAACAGGGTTTTCTGTGCTAGTCTCCTCATTCCAGAATGCCTTCCATCATTCTTTGGAATTTACTATATATTTAAGTTGTTAGAGTGTATTTATGCTGCTATTTGAAATGCTCCTTAATAAATACAGTCATTGGTGAGCCTGCAATGAGGTTTTGCTTTATCTGCTTTAAATTGATTGAACTGGTCCCTTTAATGTACACAAACATTTGTGATATCCCAAAAAAATTGATATACTGTCACAAAGCATAAGATCAGGTAATAATTACTGATACAACACAATACAGTCATGGGTACACAGATAGAGTGATTTTAATACCACTACAAATACAACCTAGACATGCTGTACTGATTTTCAACATTTAATAATATCTGGACTGCTCTTTATAATAAATACTTGTGACATGTTATTTAAAAAGGTCTCATGATTCTTTAACCATGTTTGCTAACACTTGTCATAATGCTTATCCTCCAAAAGCCTTATGGTGTTTTAGTTTTTTCAGTTACACACTGACATGTTATCCAATGCTACTGTGTACATTGTGGTAT
This sequence comes from Coregonus lavaretus, assembly GCF_964263955.1. Taxonomy (NCBI): domain Eukaryota; kingdom Metazoa; phylum Chordata; class Actinopteri; order Salmoniformes; family Salmonidae; genus Coregonus; species Coregonus lavaretus. The sequence continues at coordinate 32,206,387 of NC_140014.1, forward strand.
ATTATTGACCTGACAAGAAATGGTGGGTGGGTTGTAAATTGTAAATTCAAATGGAATTTATTTTCATTGCTTGAGGAGGGCTTCAACCAAGTTCAAATGTTGAGAAGAGTTGAATTTAGCTAAAGTAATTGTTTGGATTGATTTGATTCATGACATTTATGGGTTCACTCAGTGGGAGTAGGACCTTTTGTCTCTGTGTCACGGACCTGAATCTACAACTCCAATCCTGGAGCCTCTGAGAACATGATCATATACCTAAAATTACATTATATTAATGCATTGAAATTGCATTACATTATCGTGTTTGATGTCTTGGATGTGCTTTTACCACTAATACTCTTAGGTGTATCTATACCATTCACCTACCAGAGGTTGTCCATGAATGAACATACAGTAGCGTGAGCTGAGCACCCACCCAACCCACTGGAGGAGACATGATGTGATGTCACTGCCATGTGGTCGAGACAGCCAGAGACTGTGAGAAAACGTGGCCTGGGGTGTCAAGGATTAAATGGCGACAGAAATGCTTTGTCAAATGAAAAGTATAATTATTACCTTCACCTCCCCATTTGATTTCCCTCTGTATGGGGAACTGATGGTCCCCCTGGAAATGGGACTCAGACCCAGGGCCATGATGAGAAAGTAGATTGCCTAAAAAAGGGGGAGTCTCTCGTTGAGTGACATCTTTGATGCCGAAAACCAATTAGATTGAGCAGAATGGGTGCTGGAGGACTTGGCTCCGGTGCACTTTCTAGTTGAATATATTCTGTCACAGACACAAGACTTGATTTGTCAATTCCATATCAGGTTGTAAAGCTTGGGGGGTGGAGAGCAGGGAGAATGCGGGCTACAGGCATTGATGGAGCGGGGGGTGGAGAGCCAGAGAGAACAAATGACTGTGTCTGATAATGGGCATTCCGCACACGGTGTGACATTTCTTACCCAGCTGTCCATCCGTGGGGCTGTCTGGCATTTAAGAACCAGGGTCTTTGTTTGGCCCTGGTCTGAAATGAGGCCCTGAGCAGTTTCCCTGAGAGGAAACTGAGAGGCTAATAGACTAAGTGAGATGTGTTGCCAGGTTCTTTCATTATGTCTGTGTATTCCAGGAAGGCCGTGTTAACGAGCCTCAGCCTCAGGTTGAGTGTAACAAGCTGTCTGTCACTCCACAGAGAAAGGGCCTGTCGCTAATGAGGGACACAAGCACGATTGACATCCCCCCTCCGTCATTACATGGTGGGACTCTCGAAGAAGAGGAGGAGGAGTGACAGGAGGAGTGGTGATAAATGACGTCGTGGTCGAACAGTGTTCTGTCTTACATAGACTACACACTGTCATGTCAAGGTTTCAGACACTTTCTTTTTACAGCTAAATTAACCATTTTGCCACTTGGACACGTTTTGAAAGTGAGGGCTTAATTCCATAGACAATTTGGTTACAGATTATGCACTGGTAGCGATGAGAAAATGTCAATGGAAAATGGTGTCACCATGTATAACTGCATGCCTATCAATTACAAATCCAGGTCGACCCTGAAAAATATATTATAAACCACCCAGATTTAGCTGTTCTCCTTAATGGAGAAAGTGTGTGTGTGGGGGGGGGGGGGGTATGTTTTGGTGTAGCAGTATATTTTTAAATTGGGTATGTTGATCCCTTCTTAGCTGAGCTGGTGAATTCACCCAACGTCCATATTATCTTCTCCACTCTCCTCTCAGGTGTTTTAAAGGGGCTGGTTCAACCCAAGGAGAGTTTGTAACACTGATTCAGCCATGTAGTATTAAAGAGACTCAAACTTCAGAGGCTAATGGTTTTTGTGCATTGCCCATATGAATTATGGAAACAAGGATATTCTCTTCTGTCCAACACTGGCCTTCTTCTGTCCCCAAATGGACATGTAGCTAGGCTGTTCTTTTAAGGCAGTGCTGAAATTGATAATTTTTTAATTTTTGGACATAGTATTTCAATACCCCCTCCACTCAGTGTCACTTGCAGGCCACCGTCCAGCCCGTCCCCGCAGTGCCCTCGTCCATCATCCTCCACAACACCAAAATAAGCCTGTGAAAAGTAGTAGCTACTGTAGTGCGTGTCTGGATCCCCTTACAGTGTTGGTGTTGTAAGAGGACCCAGCAGCAGCCACGCTGGCATTGATTTTCAGGTCAGGTCATTCATGCATTCAGAGGGAGCCGGGCAGCCGCTCTCCCCGTGATCCCTGCTCTCCCTCCTGCTTAGTCTGGCCGACTGGGTGGGGGGTGAGGCACTGAAGGAGCACAAACCCCAGGACAGCCCACAATACCACCAAACAACACTCTCAAATCAGAATAGGCTTGAACAGGAAATCATTCAGTGTGAGGATCCTATAGCTGTGGTGAATGTAGCCTGTTTGACTTTATTGAGGATAGGCTATTCATTGTATTGTACATCACTGGGAAATTGATTGTATGCTGGCTGGCGAGTCAATAGTTCTTAGTTAGGCCTGTGAGTGTATCCATAATTTATACAAAGTAAAATGTTTATTGGGGGGCTAAAGGGACTCAGAATAACTTTAGTTTAAACAATTTGTTTTCACGAGCACAATTTCTATTATAGTATTTCAACCCTACCACTGGGCACACCACGTCATTTCAACCTGGATAATTGGGTAATATTTGGTTGAGACGTTGATCAATGAGATTACAACATATATTTCACCCAAAAATACAGTCCAAAATGTGTTGAATTTCCAATGTGTTATCACTGCGATTTCAACCATTTAAAAGCACAGCAGAGTTCAAATTGGAATACAATGTCAGATATTTTGTTTATTTATAAACAGATGAATGTGTTATCCTTGTGCTTCATCTAATAGCACAACCAAATGACCTGGATTGCAGTTGAGATTACATTAAAAGTACATGGTGCAAGTGATCAATGCCATTTGAGATTCTGCTCAGATTATTATAGCAATTGTGACGATCGCCAAAACCTGCGACAACCTATGCATGCTAGCTTGACCATGCACGCATTATATGATTATATAAGAAGACATGTACATGCAACAGTGTTGCTTCCGTCCCTCTCCTCGCCCCTACCTGGGCTTGAACCAGGGATCCTCTGCACACATCGACAACAGTCACCCTCGAAGCACCGTTACCCGTCGCTCCACAAAAGCCGCGGCCCTTGCAGAGCAAGGGAAACAACTACTTCAAGGTCTCAGAGCGAGTGACGTCACCAATTGAAACGCTACTAGTGCGCACCGCTAACTAGCTAGCCATTTCATACCGGTTACACTCACCCCCCTTTTGACCTCCTCCTTTTCCGCAGCAACCAGTGATCCGGGTCAACAGCATCAATGTAACAGTGTTGCTTCCGTCCCTCTCCTCGCCCCTACCTGGGCTCGAACCAGGGACCCTCTGCACACATCGACAACAGTCACCCTCGAAGCACTGTTACCCGTCGCTCCACAAAAGCCGCGGCCCTTGCAGAGCAAGGGAAACAACTACTTCAAGGTCTCAGAGCGAGTGACGTCACCAATTGAAACGCTACTAGTGCGCACTGCTAACTAGCTAGCCATTTCACACCGGTTACATACACTCAGTAACCTCAGCATGGATGTGTTACTCCTTATAAGGTTGAATGTTACATTAGTTTGTAAGATAGCCTTAACTTTAGGCTATTTACTGTATTTCAAAAGTAAACCTGGCACCATCCCTTCGGTGAAGCATGATGGTGGCAGCATCATACTGTGGGGATGTTCTTCAGTGGCAGGGACTGGAGACTAGTCAGGATCGAGGGAAAGATGAACGGAGCAAAGTACAGAGAGATCCTTGAAGAAAACCTGCTCTAGAGCGCTCAGGACCTCAGACTGGGGCGAAGGTTCACCTTCCAACAGGACAACGACCCTAAGCACACAGCCAAGAAAATGCAAGAGTGGCTTCGGGACAAGTCTCTGAATGTCCTTGAGTGGCCCAGACAGAGCCCGGACTTGAACCCGATCGAACATCTCTGGAGAGACCTGAAAATTGCTGTGCAGCAACGCTCCCCATCCAACCTGTCAGAGCTTGAGAGGATCTGCAGAGAAGAATGGGAGAAACTCCCCAAATACGTGTGTGCCAAGCTTCTAGCGTCATACCCAAGAAGACTTGAGGCTGTAATTGCTGCCAAAGGTAATTCAACAAAGTACTGAGTAAAGGGTCTGAATACTTATGTAAATGTGATATTTCAGTTTATTATATATTTTTTAATTTGCAAAAATTTCTTAAAACCTGTTTTTGCTTTGTCATTATGGGGTATTGTGTGTAGATTGATGAGGGGGGGGGGGGGGGGGGGGAGAATTTAATCCATTTTAGAATAAGGCTGTAACGTAATAAAATGTGGAAAAAGTCAAGGGGTCTGAATACTTTCCGAATGCACTGTACCATTTTTTAAAAGGTTTCTGTGACCAACAGGTGCATATCTATATTCCCAGTCATGTGAAATCCATAGATTAGAGCCTAATGAATTTCTTTAAATTGACTGATTTCCTTATATGAACTGTAACTCAGTAAAATCTTTGCAATTGTTGCATGTTGCCTTTATATTTTTGTTCTGTGTACTTCGTTTTTAAGTGGAGATCTCTCAACAATCATTCTCACGATAGCACATTGCTAATAGTCAGTGACAAATATCATGGCTGGGCTTGGTAAAACCCTGGATGGGAGACTAAAGGGTAGATCTAAATAGATCCATTCTCCAGTAGGAGGTGCTGCCCAGCCTATTGTTATTTTTTTCTGATAGTGGACATAATGTTGAAGATCTGATGCTGCTTTAAAAGGTAGAAATTCAACATATTTAATAATTTGGTTACCATGATGAATTTCACCCTCAAAACAACAGTTCATTACTTTTTTCAAATCCAATTTTCCACATTCCACGTTACAATAAGTTGACAAATTACATTTTAACAATGTTAATTTAACCAGTTTGTGCCCAGTGGGCTTGCTTTTCCCTAAAACAATAAAAACACATTTGACCTTGTGCTTAATTACTATCATAATAATACAAATCTGAAAACAACACTGACAATTTTATGCATGTAGAGTCGCACGCAAAAACATTTAACCCAAAACACTCTTGGAGCTGGTGACAAACACTGACTAGTTAGTATGTCTCCATTATATTCTCTCTTTGTAGGGCAACAGCCTCTTCCAACTCAAATTAAGTCACAGCAAACATGAACACTCAATCTAACACATCCCCCACGTGCTAAGGCAGGCAGCATTGAGGCAACACTTGTGATGACATTCTGGCACAGTTAGGTGACCCAAGTAAACTGTAGCTACTGTTGAAGAGGAAACCTTAACAGAGAACACAGCATATAAAATCAATTCAGAATGAATTAAATGAAAATAAATTCATGTTGAATAAATTGGTTGCAACTTGTACCAAGTTCTCAATTAAGATAAGTAATACACTCATTATTTTTGATGCATCACTTTTGAGAAAATATCGAAAACTAGAGGATCCCTCTTTTGGATCCATTAAATCAACGGTGTACACCGAAACATCTCTGTCACTGTATGAATCAACAGGTCAAATCACTGCTTTGCTTTATCTTGGCCAGGTCGCAGTTGTAAATGAGAACTTGTTCTCAACTGGCTTACCTGGTTAAATAAAGGTGAAATAAAATGTTTTCTTTTTAACTGACAAACCTTGATGGCCTAGCCCTAGTCTGTAGTGTCCATCATCAACTTGACGACTGAGGATGAGTTTCACATTGTATAAATAAATCCCGGAACAACCACATGGCTGTTTACCCCATATGTCCCCCCCACTCCTAAACAGCATGATGCCAGATTAAGGGGCTCTGGGGGGGGGGGGGGGGGCTGTAGTTGGGTTACCTGACATGCTCCCTCTCCCCTGACCTTTTAGAACTGCCGTCCTTGTCACAACACATTTCCTCTGGGCTATGACCTATTAAACTCCTCTCTCTGCCCTCCCCTGGCTCAGGCAGGCTCCCACTCTCTCTCTAGGCAGCTCAGACCAGGCAGCACAATACCCAACACACACACACTTGCCATGGATGGAATTAAGGCTCCTAGTGTATTTGGGGCAAGGATAATCCTCCCTGTGTATCTCAACATGGAGCATGTAGCGAGGAGGGGCCAGGTCAATAAATCGACCAGTTTGGGTTAACTGATAGAGCCAAGCCCAGCATCGTCCGGGTTAACTGATAGAGCCAGGCCCAGCGTCGTCCGGGTTAACTGATAGAGCCAGGCCCAGCGTTGTCCGGGTTAACTGATAGAGCCAGGCCCAGCATCGTCCGGGTTAACTGATAGAGCCAGGCCCAACATCGTCCGGGTTAACTGATAGAGCCAAGCCCAGCATCGTCCGGGTTAACTGATAGAGCCAGGCCCAGCATCGTCCGGGTTAACTGATAGAGCCAGGCCCAACATCGTCCGGGTTAACTGATAGAGCCAGGCCCAGCGTCGTCCGGGTTAACTGATAGAGCCAGGCCCAACATCGTCCGGGTTAACTGATAGAGCCAGGTCCAGCGTCGTCCGGGTTAACTGATAGAGCCAGGCCCAGCATCGTCCGGGTTAACTGATAGAGCCAGGCCCAACATCGTCCGGGTTAACTGATAGAGCCAGGCCCAACATCGTCCGGGTTAACTGATAGAGCCAGGTCCAGCGTCGTCCGGGTCTGGCCGGTGTAGGCCGTCGTTGTAAATAACAATTTGTTCTTAACTGACTTGCCTAGTTAAATAAAAGGTAAAATTTAAAAATAATTTAAAAAAAGGCCCACCATAATAATAATAATAATATATAATAATATAATAATGTTAGAACTGTCTATCCTCAACAGCAAATGTCAGGTCTTTGATTATAAAGATGCCCTGAAAATGTATTTGATGTCATATTTCTTTACTTCCTGTAAAGCGGAATTAGGAATTTTGAAATATGATCTGGGTATATACCTGAGGTTGTGACCTCCATGTTATCCCTAACTGACACTATTCTGACATTCATTTGTTAGTATTTGTATACAATCAATTTAATTTATCATATCAAATGACTGTTATAGAACAAACATGTAAAAAATAAACACTGTACTGCACTCAAATAAGGGTTATACAGTTGAAGTCAGAAGTTTACATACACCTTAGCCAAATACATTTAAACTCAGTTTTTCACAATTCCTGACATTTAATCCTAGTAAAAATTCCCTGTCTTAGGTCAGTTAGGATCACCACTTTACTTTAAGAATGTGAAATGTCAGAATAATAGCAGAGAGAATGATTTATTTCAGCTTTTATTCCTTTCATCACATTCCCAGTGGGTCAGAAGTTTACATACACTCAATTAGTATTTGGTAGCATTGCCTTTAAATTGTTTAACTTGGGTCAAACGTTTTGGGTAGCCTTCCACAAGCTTCCCACAATAAGTTGGGTGAATTTTGGCCCATTCCTCCTGACAGAGCTGGTGTAACTGAGTCAGGTTTGTAGGCCTCCTTGCTCGCACACACTTTTTCAGTCCTGCCCACAAATGTTCTATAGGATTGAGGTCAGGGCTTTGTGATGGCCACTCCAATACCTTGACTTTGTTGTCCTTAAGCCATTGGTGTTCTTCGGCTTGCAAGCAACCCCCTTTTTCCTCCAAACATAACGATGGTCATTATGGCCAAACAGTTCTATTTTTATTTCATCAGACCAGAGGACATTTCTCCAAAAAGTACAATCTTTGTCCCCATGTGCAGTTGCAAACCGTAGTCTGGCTTTTTTATGGCAGTTTTGGAGCAGTGGCTTCTTCCTTGCTGAGCGGCCTTTTGGGTTATGTCGATATAGGACTCGTTTTACTGTGGATATAGATACTTTTGTACCTGTTTCCTCCAGCATCTTCACAATGTCCTTTGCTGTTGTTCTGGGATTGATTTGAACTTTTCGCACCAAAGTACGTTCATCTCTAGGAGACAGAACGCGTCTCCTTCCAGAGCGGTATGACGGCTGCGTGGTCCCATGGTATTTATACTTGCGTACTATTGTTTGTACAGATGAACGTGGTACCTTCAGGCGTTTGGAAATTGCTCCCAAGGATGAACCAGACTTGTGGAGGTCTACACATTTTTTTCCTGAGGTCTTGGCTGATTTCTTTTGATTTTCTCATGATGTCAAGCAAAGAGGCACTGAGTTTGAAGGTAGGCCTTGAAATTCATCCACAGGTACACCTCCAACTGACTCAAATGATGTCAATTAGCCTATCAGAAGCTTCTAAAGCCATGACATCATTTTCTGGAATTTTCCAAGCTGTTTAAAGGCACAGTCAACTTAGTGTATGTAAACTTCTGACCCACTGGAATTGTGATATAGTGAATTATAAGTGAAATAATCTGTCTGTAAACAATTGTTGGAAAAATGATTTGTGTCATGCACAAAGTAGATGTCCTAACCGACTTGCCAAAACTATAGTTTGTTAACAAGAAATTTGTGGAGTGGTTGAAAAACGAGTTTTAATGACTCCAAACTAAGTGTATGTAAACTTCCGACTTCAACTGTATCTCTTTCCCTTTAAAAGTGTTGTTTTCCTTTTAGACTTTCCAGACATCCTTAACACATCCTCATCATGGTAGACTTACTGTACTGTTGTAGTCTGCTGAAGAATGGTTATTCAACATCCTGGCACCCCAGTCAGTTACACTGTAGAGTTACGTCCCACGTGACACCCTATTCCCTATAAAGTGCACTACTTTTGACCAAACCCATATGGTCCCTGCTCAAAAGTAGTGAACTACTGTACATAGGGATTAGGGTGCAATTTGGAACGCAGACTGGAACTCCTCTCATAACCACCATCTGTGCTGCAGTGAGTTCAGGAGGTCATAGCGCTTTAATGAACTGAAGGGAATGTGTCTACAGTAACTTTAGGAAGGTAAACACCCTCATGGTTTATCTACATGTACATTATACATGAGTAACTCTATTCACGTATAGAGTAAAAACATGTTCAGAGTGCATGTGTTTTACTAATACAGTGTGATTATGAGATTTGGCACATACAATGTGAACAAACATGAGGTCATGTGGTTTTCCTATTCTGTGGTTTGCCTAGTCTGTGAAATATGCTAAACCAGTACCTGGCCAAAATAGCATAAACATTGATCGGGAAAATTTCAAAAATAGCACTATATACTGTAATTTTGATGTTTCCAAAATGGTATCACTATAGATCAAACATATTGAAGATGTGTCCTTAAAATTACACATAATTCTAGCACTCATAGAACCATTGAAATTGAAATATGTACCTAACTGCAGCTCCCAGATTATGTGCCATTCCAGTTTGTGCAATTTTCACAGTTACCAAATCAAACTATGTATGTGCAAAATGTATGTGTAAACATTCAACCGTAGTCAATGGACCAACAAATAAATCAAGGTGAATAATATCTATTGTAGTAGCTATAGTAAATATACTGAGAATAATATCTACTGTAGTATATATACAGTTGAAGTCGGAAGATTACATACACTTTAAAACTCGTTTTTCAACCACTCCACAAATGTCTTGTTAACAAACTATTGTTTTGGCAAGTCAGTTAGGACATCTACTTTGTACATGACACAAGTCATTTTTCCAACAATTGTTTACAGACAGATTATTTCACTTATAATTCACTGTATCACAATTCCAGTGGGTCAGAAGTTTACATACACTAAGTTGACTGTGCCTTTAAACAGCTTGGAAAATTCCAGAAAATGATGTCATGGCTTTAGAAGCTTCTGATAGGCTAATTGACATAATTTGAGTCAATTGGAGGTGTCCCTGTGGATGTATTTCAAGGCCTACCTTCAAACTCAGTGCCTCTTTGCTTGACATCATGGGAAAATCAAAAGAAATCAGCCAAGACCTCCGAAATCTTTTTTGTAGACCTCCACATGTCTGGTTCATCCTTGGGAGCAATTTCCAAATGCCTGAAGATACCACGTTCATCTGTACAAACAATAGTACGCAAGTATAAACACCATGGGACCACGCAGCCGTCATACCGCTCAGGAAGGAGACGCGTTCTGTCTCCTAGAGATGAACGTACTTTGGTGCGAAAAGTGCAAATCAATCCCAGAACAACAGCAAAGGACCTTGTGAAGATGCTAGAGGAAACAGGTACAAAAGTATCCATATCCACAGTAAAACTAGTCCTATATCGACGTAACCTGAAAGGCCGCTCAGCAAGGAAGAAGCCACTGCTCCAAAACCGCCATAAAAAAGCCAGACTACGGTTTGCAACTGCAAAGATCTTACTTTTTGGAGAAGTGTCCTCTGGTCTGATTAAACAAAAATAGAACTGTTTGGCCATAATGACCATTGTTATGTTTGGAGGAAAAAGGGGGTCCCTTGCAAGCCGAAGAACACCATCCCAACCGTGAAGCACGGGGGTGGCAGCATCATGCTGTGGGGGTGCTTTGCTGCAGGAGGGACTGGTGCACTTCACAAAATAGATGGCATCATGAGGAAGGAAAATTATGTGGATATATTGAAGCAATATCTCAAGACATCAGTCAGGAAGTTAAAACTTGGTCGCAAATGGGTCTTCCAAATGGACAGGGAACGTTTACTTGGATTAAATGTCAGGAATTGTGAAAAAAGTTTAAATGTATTTGGCTAAGGTGTATGTAAACTTCCGACTTCAACTGTAGAGTGGCTTGCGAAAGTATTCACCCCCCTTGGCATTTTTCCTATTTTGTTGCCTTACAACCTGGAATTAAAATGGATTTTTGGGGGGTTTGTATCATTTGATTTACACAACATGCCTACCACTTTGAAGATGCAAAATATTTTTTATTGTGAAACAAACAAGAAATAAGACAAAAAAAACAGAAACCCCCCCCCCCCCCCAAGTCAATACTTTGTAGGGCCACCTTTTGCAGCAATTACAGCTGCAAGTCTCTTGGGGTATGTCTCTATAAGCCTGGCACATCTAGCCACTGGGATTTTTGCCCATTCTTCAAGGCAAAACTGCTCCAGCTCCTTCAAGTTGGATGGGTTCCGGCTGGTGTACAGCAATCTTTAAGTCATACCACAGATTCTCAATTGGATTGAGGTCTGGGCTTTAACTAGGCCATTCCAAGACATTTAAATGTTTCCCCTTAAACCACTCGAGTGTTGCTTTAGCAGTATGCTTAGGGTCATTGTCCTGCTGGAAGGTTAACCTCCGTCCCAGTCTCAAATCTCTGGAAGACTGAAACAGGTTTCCCTCAAGAATTTCCCTGTATTTAGCACTTTCCATCATTCCTTCAATTCTGACCAGTTTCCCAGTCCCTGCAGATGAAAAACATCCCCACAGCATGATGCTGCCACCACCATGCTTCACTGTGGGGATGGTGTTCTCGGGTGATGAGAGGTGTTGGGTTTGCGCCAGACGTAGTGTTTTCCTTGATGGCCTAAAAGCTCAATTTTAGTCTCATCTGACCAGAGTACCTTCTTCCATATGTTTGGGGAGTCTCCCACATGCCTTTTGGCGAACACCAAACGTGTTTTATTAATTTTTTCTTTAAGCAATGGCTTTTTTCTGGCCACTCTTCCATAAAGCCCAGCTCTGTGGAGTGTACGCCTTAAAGTGGTCCTATGGACAGGTACTCCAATCTCCGCTGTGGAGCTTTGCAGCTCCTTCAGGGTTATCTTTGGTCTGTTTGTTGCCTCTCTGATTAATGCCTTCCTTGCCTGGTCTGTGAGTTTTGGTGGGAGGCCCTCTCTTGGCAGGTTTGTTGTGGTGCCATATTCTTTCAATTTTTTAATAATGGATTTAATGGCGCTCCGTGGGATTTTCAAAGTTTCTGATATTTTTTTATAACTCAACCCTGATCTGTTTGGAGAGCTCCTTGGTCTTCATTGTGCCGCTTGCTTGGTGGTGCCCCTTGCTTAGTGGTGTTGCAGACTCTGGGGCCTTTCAGAATAGGTGTATATATACTGAGATCATGTGGCACTTAGATTGCACACAGGTGGACTTTATTTAACTAATTATGTGACTTCTGAAGGTAATTGGTTGCACCAGATCTTATTTAGGGGCTTCATAGCAAAGGGGGTGAATACATACAGGGGCGGCAGGTAGCTTAGTGGTTAAGAGCATTGTGCCAGTAAACGAAAGGTCGCTGGTTCTAATCCCCGAGCCGACTAGGTGAAAAATCTGTTGATGTGCCCTTGAACAAGGCACTTAACCCTAATTGCTCCTGTAAGTCGCTCTGGATAAGAGCGTCTGCTAAATGACTAAAATGTAAAATGTAAATGTACATATTCACGCACCACTTTTCCGTTATTTATCTTTTAGAATTAAAAAAATATAAAAAATAATTTCACTTCACCAATTTGGACTATTTTATGTATGTCCATTACATGTTATCCAAATAAAAATCAATTTAAATTACAGGTTGTCATGCAACAAAATAGGAAAAACGCCAAGGGGGATGAATACTTTTACAAGGCACTGTAGTAAATATACTGAGAATAATATCTACTGTAGTATATATAGTAAATATACTGAGACACAGGGACACAACTCTCCTATTCCTATGCTGTAGCCAGCTCCTGCAGTCTCTCAGAGCACTCCTCCTCCCCAACCTCACTCTCCCTCGCTCTCTGAATGGCAAAGCAGTGATAAAGCATGCAGCCAGGCTCCTGCAGCTCTGGGTCTTCCCCGTGCCGTGCTTTGCTTTTTTTTCTTTCTGTCAGAGTTTGCGTGCCGTTTTATAATGTTTTCATTGATGTCAAGACCTTGGTATAAAACATGACTAGCACTGCACTAATTCCCCTCGTGGTCCCCTGTGTCCTACCCTACCTTCCTCCATCAGCAACTGACATAGCTGCAGGACTATTTACTCTACGCCTTATTTCCCCTTTATCTTAGATGTCCCAAGATGTCAAAGGCTGTGAATTTAATATTGATTTTATAAAGTACTTTTACTGTAACATGTCAGTTTGGATTAGGCTCAGAGGCAGCCAGGCTTACGCAGTGAGCTGGGTTTGCACGCAATGTGGCTCTGCCTGCTCTCATGGAGTGGCTAGCTGGAGCGAGCGCTTTATTTATTAAAGTGACAGTCTACTGTGAAAGCAGGGACAGCACACAGCTCCCAGCTATCTCTGTGTGTTGTGTACACAACGTCCGTGGTCTGTGTATACATTATGCCCCAAGACGAGAGTGGATTGGAGAGACATATCATTAGCTGCTATGTAAACAGACAGATGAGTTTATAGATTGTATTAAACCCCAGTGGCTTTATGTGGACTGGCGATGGAAACAGGGGGCATGCAGGGTGGCTTGCTGTGTGACCTGAGTTCCAGTGCCTCCCCCAATCTCCCCCTCGTCACCCCTCTCTTCCCCCCCACTCTTTCCCCCTCTTTTCCCCTCTCCCCCTCTGTGAGCTGTTGGGGTGGAGGATATTGTGTGTGGCAGCCATCACATCCCCACAGTCCTGATACACACTGATGATGTCTACTGGTGGGGAAGGCTGCTTGTTACAGCGCTGACCATATCAACACACCCTCATATCCAAAACAAACATGATATCCCCTGGGCTCACACATCAAAAGGTTATCTGGGATTCGGGTAAACACAATTTACATTCCTATTGCTACAGTACACTTCAAACCATATTGCATGCAGCTGTAATTGGAATAAAGCTAAATGATAACTACAAATATACATTACAAAAACATTGTCACAAATTCGCTATTTCAGATTTGGCAAATCTATGCGAAACAGTCAACAAAAAAAGACCCAAAAAAAAGACAAGCACCACTATGCTCATGTGACTGGCTGTTCGCTAATTGCTAGTTCTGCTGGTGGTGTCAGCCCACCCATCAAGTGAACTTTCCTCTGCCAAGTTCAAATATTTTTCTGGGAATCTGGGTTGAGGAAAAGGCGGTAGAAGGCAGCTTATTGAGCCATACTGCCACCAGCCAACACAGTTTTAATTATATTTCAGATGTAGTTAAGACAAACTGACATTTTCATAATTAACTAACATTATAAACCTGGATAGAAAAATAGAAGGTAATTTGTTTAGTTTTTCTATACTCTAAGATGCAGTGTTTTACATGGGTAGATACAAATGATAGAAGATAGAATAACATGTCAACATGCATAATGAGGTTGAGGATGAGGGGGCAGTGCTGCCAGCAAATCCTTCTTCAACCACCTCTGGCCCTGAACATAACCCCTCAGCACGCACGCTTATGAAATATGCAGCACATTGCATTTTAGATGCAGCCCAGTTTATACACAGCAGCTGTCCAAGGGACTCAGATCCTAGACAGAGACTGGAAGATGGATGACATCCTGCTCTCTTGTCTATCAGTGCACAAATCCCAAAATGCCAAAACTCAAATCAAATCAAATTTGATTTGTCACATGCGCCGAATACAACAGGTGTAGACCTTACAGTGAAATGCTTACTTAAAAGCCCTTAACCAACAATGCAGTTTTAAGAAAGTATACCAAAACAAATCACAAAAAAATACAATATCAAATAATACGAAATAAAAGTAACAAATCATTAAAGAGCAACAGTAAAAATAACAATAGCGAGGCTATATACAGTGGGTACCGGTACCGAGTCAATGTGCGGGGGCACCGGTTAGTCGAGGTAATTGGGGTAATTTGTACATGTAGGTAGAGTTATTAAAGTGACTATGCATATATAATAAACAGAGAGTAGCAGCAGCGTAAAAGAGGGGTGGGGGGGCAATGCAAATAGTCTTGGTAGCCATTTCATTAGATGTTCAGGAGTCTTATGGCTTGGGGTTAGAAGCTGTTTAGAAGCCTCTTGGACCTAGACTTGGCGCTCCGGTACCGCTTGCCATGCGGTAGCAGAGAGAACAGTCTATGACTAGGGTGGCTGGAGTCTTTGACAATTTTGAGGGCCTTCCTCTGACACCGCCTGGTATAGAGGTCCTGGATGGCAGGAAGCTTGGCCCCAGTGATGTACTGGGCCATACGCACTACCCTCTGTCACGATCGTCATACACAGAGGACCAAGGCGCAGCGTGGAATGCGAACATACTTTTATTTTTAATGATCACACGAACAAAACAACAAAACGATACGTGACGTCCTTGGCAATAGACACTAACCAAACATGGAACAAGATCCCACAAACACTGTGGCAAAACAGGCTACCTAAGTATGGTTCCCAATCAGAGACAACAAGCAACAGCTGATTCACGTTGCCTCTGATTGAGAACCACACCGGCCAACATAGAAACAAATGAACTAGATAAACAACCTAGCACACAAAACACATAGAAACAACCCACCCTGGCTCAACATAACAGAGTCCCAGAGCCAGGGCGTGACACCCTCTGTAGTGCCTTGCGGTCGGAGGCCGAGCAGTTGCCATACCAGGCAGTGATGCAACGAGCCAGGATGCTCTCGATGGTGCAGCTGTAGAACCTTTTAAGGATCTGAGGACCCATGCCGTTTCAGCTTGTTTCTATTCAATTGGCAGTTACTCTTAACTGAATTGAGACTTTTTTTTAAAGGAGTCCTTGTGTTGTGTCCCTGTCTCTTTACACAGTACATGATATTCAAAAACAGATTAAGAACATGTTCTGTCAAATATGGAGAGAATCTTCTGCAGATCTCTGTCTAAGACAGTGTTGTCGATTTGAAGAGGGGAGGACCTATACCGACATTGCAAGCCATACAACTCTCCAAGCTCTTCCTGATGGAAATATTGTTTGACAGACACTATCAAAGGGAGGGAAAAAAAGAGAGAGGAGATGTCCCTTGTTCTCTCCCTCTATTGTGTGTTCTCTGAGGCGTGTTGTATTATAAACACATGTCCATTTTGTAGTAGTGGTGGGGGGGGGGGGGGGGGGGTTCAGAGTATTAAAGTCTCTGCTCTTATCCATGCTTCATTAGGCTGCAGCCAAAACTGGTATGTGGTCTTCTCACCCAGGAATGCCCCTTGGCAGGAAGAGGGAGGCAGGGGAGGGCAAGGGGAGACAGGGGAGACATGGGAAGGCAAGGGGAGACCGGGGGAAGCAGGGGAGACCGAGTGAAGCAGGGGAGACAAGAGAGACCGGTGTAAGCAAGGGAAACCGGGGGAAGCAGGGGAAACAGGGGGATGCAGGGGAAACGGGGGGAATCAGGGGAGACCGGGGGAAGCAGGGGAGAGCAGGAGGAAAGAAAGGAGAGACCAGGGGGAGAGCGAGTCGGGCCAGCCCAGCCTAATAAGGTCTGGAAGTCAGGGAGCCTGGACGTTTTATAATCCAGAGAGGAATTCCAGCGGGGCATCAGTCCCGAGTGGTTGAGGTTTATACACTATAGCTGGCAGAGCTCTGATCCGTGTTCTTCCCATCATTAGCACCGATCCAGGCCTGCAGAGCCTGACCTGGCAGAACAAATTAGTCCACCTGCAGGCCCCCTGCCAGGTTAAGACCAAGGATCCATCTTGTCAGGTTAGCTGGGGCCCTCATGGTCGGCTTATTTATGAGTACGTCTTTTCATCCAGAATGAGCTCAACACTCGACTCTCTCTCTCTCCTCATTCAAATGGATTTCTTTGCTCAAACTTTTTTCTAAAACATAGTGATGCTGTATTGACTGAACTATTCCTCATCCTAACCACCATGTTGTGCATATGCTCCCCCAGAACCCTTACTGATTCCGCCAACACTTGTCATAACACAAACAATAATGCATGTACAACAAATTGTTCAAGTGTCAAATCAGATTTGGCTATGCATCAGTATGTTTCGTTTCAGTGCAGGAGGAGGCACAGCTGTGTATGTTGGTTGGTGCAGCAGTACAATTTGGGTTGTGTTATTTAGGCACCAAACGGGCGAAAAAGGATTGAAACAGAGAGGGACTACCTAGATTTATCCAATAAGAAGTGATCATTTTCATTTTCCATTTTGCAACAGTGTGCCCTAATGAATATGACACTGCTTGTCCACTATAGTGGAACACTGCGAAGCATTTGGTTGAGACCTTGAGTGCCCCAGACACCCGATGGTCCCACCAAAACCCTCAATATTTCATTAAAGCAATTAAGAGGGCCGGCGCAGATGCTCCCCGTTGACAGAATCACTCACTGTTGAGAAACGTCCGCACTATGATGTGTTGCCTGAACCAAACCATTAAAAGAGCATGAAAACAATTGCCCTGTTTGCACCAAGTCTGCTCCTCAACCACAGCTCAGAGCTATTGATGTCAAGTTGGATTAAGAGCGCAGCATTGCGCTCTGGGGCCCGGGTCGGACTGTTTTTGCATGTGAATTTACCCATGATGAAGCTGTGGTTCACTAATCTCTTAAAAGCTGATTAACAATACACAGGAATTCAACTTAACAAGGCTGAAAAGACCAGTCCTAAAATACAGGGTAAAGAGAGGCTGTGACCTGGGGCTGGAGAGGACAGGAGGAAGGAAGGGGAATATACTGTATAATCCCATTATAGTGGGTGGTGATCCAGCAGTGATTCAGACAGTAATTTCTCACACGCATGACGCTCATGATTTCAGTACCTCTTCTCTGAACAGTTTTGGACATACACCATAAATTCCCTTTTTATGTAATCAGTTACATACATACATACATATATACATACATCCATACACACACACATATCCTTTTTTAAATTATATTTCCCTTCATTACTTTCCAACCCCACCACCCCTTCCCCAATTGGAGTAAACTAGTGAACAACAACGCTTAGGCCTCTACTTCCAGCCCATACATACTATATACATTTTATGGACACAGTCAAATTCTACAATATATTTTGTTTGTTTTTACTCCTGAACTTCCTCTGATCATTTTCATGATGTCCATCTGGTTTGCTTCTATATGCCATATTTTTCTAACTGTGCTCTTTCACAAAAGCTCTGACCCATTATTTTAGTAGATACTGTATTTGAAAATGAATGGTACTGGTGTTGGAAACAGTATCCCAAGTATGGATTTCCCATGGCATTCCATTCCATCACAGTGAATGAGATTACACAGGAATAAGGGTATTACCATCTCACTGTACAAGTTTCTAATCTTCCTGTTGAGCATGACCCCAATTGAAACAATAAACAATTTACAGAACTTGATTGTGTGGCATTGTTTTCCAAATGGCGGGCGTCTAGCCTAAGCTGTGGGTGTCGCTAGTTTTCCAATGTTGTCAATAAAAACATAATGCCTGATTCTAAAAGCCCAGATAATCCAGGGAATTGCCTGCCAAAACGAAGGCCCAAGTGGAGCGAACTTAACCTAACCTCCGCTTCGCACTAAGCACCCCTGGCTTTACCCAGCTGTGTGGAAGAAGAAGGCACGCTTGGAAGACTGAGCCCTGGTTAATTATGCATTGCTATGTTGGTACTGTATTTATAGAGCATTTAAGTGATTGGAAAGCAGCGAGAGACAGAGAGAGAGCGAGAGAGAGAGAGAGCGAGAAGGGCCATTTTCCCTGACTGGGGCACATTTGACTTTGCCCTATTCATTAGATGGCTGAGGGATGGAGGGCTATTAGGGGCTGTAGCTATCTGCGTAGTTAATGAATAACATTCTGATTCTGATTGGTGCTCCTCGAATAATGTTTGTCTCGAACAATGACCTTGGAACGACCTCAATCTAGGAACTAGCAAATTTGTCATTATAATAATAACTAGTAGTAGTACTGCTAGAGTCAACCAATCAAGCTTTTTATTCTATAGATGAAGTATGACAGTGAAATGAAAGACAAATATGTTGCCCATGTTAATGACTTTAATTTCAATAACTTGACAAAGCATTCACTGTGGAATACAGGCATGATGTTTTTCTTTTCAAATGGTTTTCTTTGTTCCTTCTTTATTTTTAGTTCAAGGTCCCGCTCTCTCTATACGCACCTTTCCTTGGTTTATCCAACTTGATCCAAGGTGATTCTTGCTCATAGGGAGAAAAGGAGGAAAAGAATGAAACTCAAACAACACAATAATAAGAATATGCATTCTATACTAGTAGGCTTGAGCATAATAGCTATGGCTTGTGGCAAGAACAATGCATTCAGTGAAATGGACATATGCACAATATTGCTTTTGTTGTGGCTTATACAATGCTGCTCATCACAAAAGTATGATATTATTGTCAGCACCCCTCATCTAGAAAGTAATACACAATAGCTGGGAAATATGTTGCTGTTGCCAATGGTTACCGCCAACAGTTCAAACAGGGGCACATTGTGTTTTCATCCCTCCATTAGTTTCTAGGCAACATATTACTGCCCTTCCTCTTTCAAACTGTCCCACTGATACTTTACTATGGCAACAACACATTATTACGGTAGTTACTATGTGCCTGATATTCTTGGATTGAATTTACAGTATAAAAATTATTGATTATAAATATTAGTAAGTATTGTCTTGACTTGATATGTTAACAACATTGCTACATGTAGCTGTTATAAATGTAGTAACAGTGTAACAGCTCCATTTGTCAATGTTGTTGAAATTACCATATCAAGACATTACTTATCAATACTGTATGTCATTGTTCATACTACATACACAAAGTCTGTTAAAACCTAAGGGATACTTCTGTACTCTGTGGGAAAATGAAAACACATTTGCAAAGCTGAAAATCTCCCTACAAAAAGGCACTGTAGTGAGTGCAACAGTTATAACAGTCTTATGTCATTATGACATAACAAAAGCCTAACAATTACAGTGGGGGTTTTAGATCAGCTTTATTTCTGGCACAGACAATTCCTATTTTTTCCCACAGTTTGATATAAAACTATGTTCTTAAAGAAATATTCCACTGTGCTCCAAGATAAATACTAAGGGAGGACTCCTGAATCAAAGGCTGTGCCACGGTTCCATCAAACATTGATGTCTAACTATATTTTTACATCTCGGCTACAGTATTCTTGTTGCTTGTTGTATAAACATACAAATATTTACCTCAAAACAGAAAATTGTTTCTGATATTAGAATGGGCAAAATATTTATACCACCAGATAGTCATATCTAGCTGCATGATTTGCTGTGGTGCAGGCAGGATTTTAACCATATTAACCCGATAAAGCTTAATCAACAGGGATAGGGATTGGCCATGCCAGCTCAAGTGCAGGCCATGTGCTGATCTCTTTGTGGATTTCGATTAAGGGGCTCAATGCTCACAATGGTCATTACTCTGAACCGAAGGGGGTTTAACCAGAAGCACATAGCAGCCGAGGGTTGAGTTAAACAGGAGGCGTGCAGTACCGTGGGGTCACAAGGTCATGATTAATGTGTAAAGGCTGCCAAAAGAGGGTGTCTGCTTAGCACAAGCAGCCCCAAACAATGGTTAATGCTAAGTAAGCCAACCGACCCGACCCGACCCACGTCACCCGACCAACTGATGAGGAGAAAAAAGATGACTGGACGATTGTAGTCCATCTGGATGACTGTCAGTTATGATGAATGATAAGCTCTCATGCATACGGATAGATTATTAACGACTGTAGTATCTCAAATCAAATGTATTTTTCACATGCGCCGAATACAACAGGTGTAGACTTTCATGTGAAATGCTTACTTACGAGCCGTTTCCCAACAATGCGGAGTTAAAAAGTAAGAAACATTTGCAAATTTAAAAAAGGAAATAGTAACAAAATAAAATAACAATAACGAGACTATATATAAGGAGCACCTGTACTGAGTCAATGTGCAGGGGTATGAGGTAGTTGAGGTAATTGACATAATATGTACATGTAGGTAAGGGTAAAAGTGACTATGAAATCAGGTTAAACAAACAAACAGAGTAGCAGCTGCGTATGTGAAGAATGTGAAAGTGTGTCTGTGTGATGCACGGACCGGTTTGATGCATGGACCGGTTTGGGTTTTTACTTTAACTTCTATAACGGTATTTGAATGTTTGGTTTGTTTAATGTGATATGCCATGTGTAATGTACATTTTGGTAGTTTACAACGCTACTTGAGTCATCCCTCTCCTCTCTCGATCTCTGTCCATGCCGCTTTCGACACAGACCTAGCCCCGCCCCCTGTCACTCAAGGAGTGCATTTGTTGTTGCTTGACCACGAGACACTTGCGTTCAGTCTGCATGGTCAATGCAGCACATGCAACAATGTTGATGACAATGATGCGGCTTCCACTTTCTCTAATATAAATCCACAAGCGTTCTATAATTACACTATTCGTTTGTGTTTCTTACATCGGCAAACAGCTAGTTTGTCTTTCCTTAGCAAGTTTTAGCTAAATCGTGTTAGCCACTAATCGCTAATTAGCTAGCTAATAAATGTCCTGAGTCAGAGCAAACGTAGCTAGCTAATACAGCCTGATACCAGTGCTGGTGTAGGCCTAAATCAGCATGTTGTTTGTGCAACAGTATCTTCTAACAAAGAGGAATAGGTGAAGCATGAATATGTTGCCTACATGGGCTGCGTTTCAAACCTATAAAAGACACACCCTCCTCCACTTACCCTCACCTTATGCCCTTGGGGGAATCCCCGCTGCCATCTTTGCCGCGGCCACAATTAGCCAAGCAAGGGAAGTTGGCAAAGTAAGCCCCTCAGCTCTCATTTATGATAGAGTTTGCGAGTGTACAATTCTGTTCACTCCGGGGCCTGAAACGCCCCATAATTCAATTCGCGATGATTGTACATCCGCTAAGAAAAGTCTTCCAAAACATAAAACCAACATCAATATGGAGAAGTCAACATACAAGTGTAAGTAAAAATGAATATAAATAAGTTAGAAATGGTGCTACTAATGCACATGACGGCACAAACACGTATCGTAAAAGTAATTCTATTTTTGTTTGGTTTGCTTTTGGAAACGTTAGCTAACGCATACAACTTTACAATATTAACTTTCCCTGACATTTACTTATACATTGTCATTTTCGATTTACCTGATATCGTCAGATGGCTAGCATTCGATATCTGCGAATGCGTTGTCTTCTAGCCAAGATATGAAATGCAATCATAATTGACTGTAGTGCATATAATGCACACAACAGCTACCGGTGGTTCCATGATGACTGAAAACACAACCGTGGGACAAACGAGTGACACATTTCCGGGCAAGGGTGGTCCATTTAAAATTAATGTATTCTTCCCTCGCCCTTTGCCCTGCAAGTGTCAACTCATTATACGTCATCAGAAGTGTCCACTTAATTTGAGGGCTGAGGGGAGAGGGTGTGTCTTTTACGTGTTTGGAATGCAGCCATGAAGAAATGTTTTATGTAGCCAAAGATCAAATCAAATCAAATTGTATTGGCCACATGCGCCGAATACAACAGGTGTAGAAATTACAGTGAAATGCTTACTTACAGCCCTTAACCAACAATGCATTATTTTTTATTTTTTTATTTTTTATATAAAGATTATAGGGTCGCCTAGAAAACACTGACCAACACTTTGGTTCCTACCCTGTCGCAATCACTCCTCCCTGGCATTTTCATTCGTTGTCATGTCAAACAACAAAATGCCCACTATTATTTATATTATAACTATAGAATTAGAATAAACATTCTATTTCCATGATTCCAACAGTTCACCCAAGTGTTTTGATCTAAATCGCAAGTCAAATCGCAATTGCAACATTTGGTTAAAAATAAGGCCTAGATTGTTTGCCGTATCGTGCAGCCCTACGTGGCAGTATGGAAATGATCTCAAATGAGTGGATGAGGAAATGCAGAAATAGATGAAAATGCAGGAAATTATTTTTGGTTGAAGTTGCATTATGTTATTATAATTGTATTATTCAAAAACATAAAATACTGTCAAATACAACAACAACAAAAAGAAACATACAGTGATATATTTTTGCCATATCGCCCAGCCCTATGTGTGTGTGTGTGTGTGTGTGTGTGTGGCATCAATATGCGTATGTAGAGTGTGAGTGTATATTGGAGTGTCAGTGTAGTATGTGTGAGTATGTGGGTAGAGTCCGGTTACTGTGCATAGAGCCAGTGCAAGAGAGTCAGTGCAAAAAAAGGGGGGTCAAGCAAATAGTCAGAGTAGCCATTTGATTAACTGTTCAGCAGGCTAATGGCTTGGGGGTAGAAGCTGTTCAGGAGCCTTTTGGTTCCAGACTTGGCGCTCCGGTACCGCTTGCCGTGCAGTAGCAGAGAGAACAGTCTATGACTTGGGTGTCTGGAGTCTTTGACAATTCTTAGGGCCTTCCTCTGACACCGACTAGTATAGAGGTCCTGGATGGCAGGGAGCTCAGACCCAGTGATGTACTGGGTCATACGCACTACCCTCTGTAGCGCCTTGCGGTCAGATGCCAAGCAGTTGCCATACCAAGCTCTGATATAGTATAGAGAAATGCATTGTGTGTCCTGATTTTCATTTGAACTGTATTAATTTACAAATGACTGTCCGCAAACCTTACATTTAAAATCCATATTTGAGATATCCTGAGGATAAGTCCTCTGCTTGCTGTGTAACACACCCTGTGACTCAGACTAAACTACTAATCCATGAGGCTGAGAGAAAATTTACCAGTTTTCAAGCGATTTTTTTCCATGGCTTATGACCTGTTCGTGTGCTATCTGGCGGGGCCCCCAACTGACGTGTTCATATGCTATCTGGGGGTGCCCCCGACCTCCAGGGGGCCCCCAACCGACGTGTTCATATGCTACTGGGGGGGGCCCAACCTCCAGGGGGCCGCCAACCATGGAGGTTGGGGCTACAGGGGCACGTGCCCTGCGTTCCAGGTTGGTAATTCAGCCCTGATGCTACAGACAGCCCCACAGCTGCTGTCTATCCAGCATGATAGGACTGGGCATGTTATGTTTTGAGGGACTATACATATGGCTCATGTCAAATGCAGAGTCAATTTAAAAAGCGTTTTACAATAGCCCTCATCATTTTCTGGGGAAATAGTGTATTATGTGCATTATTTAATAATGTAATGTGAGCATGAAGTTACAGATACTGTTACAGATACATTCTAATGTTGAAAAGTACCCTGAGATCATTTAAAAATGCAGATTAAATTCAAGTTTGTAGCATTGTCTTTTCCCTATATGTTACAATAAATGTATAGCAAGTTATGCCTTTTCCCAGAGGCTTTGACCCGCTGCAGTTCAGTCTAGCTCCATACCAGAGCTGATCAATTTTTTCACCATGCATGCTGTTAAATTAATCATATTTTTACTATTTGACACTTTAAACATTTTGACAATGATAAATTATGTCTTTGGATATTAATTTGCAGTCCTTAGAAAGTGTTTCACTCCTTTCTCTTTGGTGATTGCACAGGTGTTAACATGTAGGGCTAATTGACAAGCTGAACCAATTAAGGCTCGGCAGAACTGAATAGTAGCTCTGCTGTACCTGCATAGCTGCATATGGGATGGTTAAACGTGCAGAGAGGCACAACAATTATCTGCATTTAAAGACTATTTACTTACCTACTCACTGTCTAAATAAGAATTTCCGTAACTTTACTAACTTAGAAGTTATTCTATCTGACATAACAAGGGCAACTGATATCATAATTCTTTACTGCCAGGAGGACCTAGTCTTAGTGATTGTTACAACTTCAATAAATATTTTTATAGGCAAGGATTGCCTACTATTATCTTTGACTGCTCTCTTTTTGACACTTTTCTCTTATTCCCTTTTCACACCATTGAGCCAACCAGGACTGTTTTGTGTTGGCTTTGGTATTTTATTTTCTGCATTGTCCTTTCCAGCATGGTTCCAGCAACTATGCTGGATGCGTAACTAGGCCAGCACAGTACAGCTTAGCTTTCCTCAGCTTGGCTCAGTATGGTGAAAAGGGCATTACAGTCCTGTCTGTCTCCAAGCCTGAACCTGTCAAACCCCAAACCCACCAATCCCAGCTCAGCTCCTCCCTCGGCCTGGCCCGGAGCGGTTGCTATGAAACAATCTTGCATAATTCATTTACCAAGCTGCATGCAAATATGTGGACAATTAACCCCTTTTGTTTGCATAATAAATGTGTATATTTAATGGGAGCTCATCTGCACGCACGCTGCTGGCAGGAACAACACAAAGCAGTGGCATTGTGAGAGAGGCAGAGCACACACCCCATTCCCATCCTCTCTCTCTGCAATCATTCTCCCCCCAATACCTGATGTTAGAGAAGCGCCAGATAGAGACGGAATTAGCCCTAGCACTGCCACACTACTGTAATTACAACCCTGCATGATGCACCAAGAGGCCCATTGATGTGCAGATGAAGATGGACTATGTGTGTTGCGCTGAAAGAACCCATGTTTTGGTTTTGCTCCGTCAAAAGAACAGCTGGGTTGCCATTTTCTCTCAAATTAGATTTCCACTGAAGAAAAAAATTCAATGGCGCATTATCAAAGTTGTTCCCCTTTAATTTATTATAAAGAAGAGTCATGAGGGCAGAGTGACAACTAAATCTCGAGCAATTCAAATTTGGCAAAAGGAGGGAGAAGCTATATCCTCTTTATTATAAAGTTGAAAGGTTGAAAAGGTAAATGGTGGCTTCTATAAGTTTCCCGTCATACACAAAGCAGCTGGTTTGACTCTGGGGATTTGGACCTAATCTGAAAACGATATTAACTTGAAATTAACCAGTACATATCTGAAATTAACAAGGACATATCTGGGTAAACAATAAAAAAAGACCATGAATGACAAATGTAAAATCTACTGCTAACATATTAAATTGCTATTCTTCAATGTGTGGAAATAAACACCAACTGATTAGTTGCCAAACCATTAACTAACCAAGTGTTTCTCCAGTCTTCTCAATTGAGATGACATACTTAAATATATCCCACTCACACTATCTCAAACCAAAATAAAACAAATGTTAATCCAAAACAGCTGAAATGTTGAAGAAAAATCCAAAACTGAGTAAGAAGTTAGTTAATGAGTGATAGTTTAAAACTCAGGTAAAGGTATTACCTCTCTGCAGTATCCTGGGCTCTCAGCAGTCTGTGTAGCTTCTCTCCCTCTCTTCCTCTGTTTGTTTTCATATGGCAGTTTAAAAAAAGAGGATGTTTCTCCTTTGTGGGGAAACAGTGGTCAGTGATACCCCTGCCATCACGTGGAGAGACACTGTAGAGCCCAAACATAGGCTCCACCCTCTTCGGGAACTCAGTGCCCTGAGGATGACATGCAGGGTTAGGGTTAGAGGATAGGGGAGAGCAAGCAGAGCTCAACCCCCCTGAAACCTCACTGCCATCAGGCCATCCCCAGTCCCAACCCTGCCTGTCACACAACCCTTACATCCAATCATAACAGTCATAACATCGCAGTAATCAACAGAACACTGGATGTGTAGTATACTCCCTCACGTCCAATCATAAGACAGTAATCTACAGTGCAACCCTTTTACTCACATATGCGGCAAAATATTTTGCTGTGCGACGCATAATTTTTTATTTGGGAGCACCAGTGCACATAGAAAAATGAAGGATTCAAGCGTTATTACATCAAATACATTTCTTTGTGTGCGCACCTACATTTTTCAACGCACACGTGCTCCTTGTAAAAAAATTGTCCTGCACAATATAGTCATCTACGTAATACTGATTATGTGTCTCTAATTACTTGTTTATTAGGCTACATTAAGGGAGGTCTGACAGAGTACGGTATTATCTACAAGAGATAAGACATTTTTCATGCACATAGTATCTGTGTGATCGTATATCTGTGGAGAGGATTTTACCCCAAACAATTTGCAAATGCACCATTTTACAGCCTTTCGGCCAACACTTTCGTTTTGATCAATGTTCATATTTGCCTTTTCGGCTACTGTGACAAATTCATACCACATAAAGTGGTACATATCGAATATGGATATGAAACACAAATGCAGAGTTTTAGAACAATTATCAAAATGTGTTACTGTTATTCAAACAATGCTACCTTATCATCTTGTGATTAACCACAGGTATAGACACAGATTTGCTTACATGACAGAAACCATAGACAGGTTGTAATAAGAGTAGGGTTTTGAAAGGAGAGTCAAATAGTGTGACTGACTATAGCCTAGTGTGATTTGGATTTATTCAGTGGAAATAAAGAGAAAGAGAGACACACAGAGAGAGAGACACAGAGAGAGAGAGACACAGAGAGAGATAGACACAGCAAGAAAGCTAGAGAGAAAGGGACCTGGTGTATCAGGGCTCAGAGCCTTTTCACATTTCTGATTAGCAGTCGATTGTATCACTCCATAGACAACTCAATTTTCATTGAGGAGAAGAGGAGGCAGGCAGAGCTGGAGAGATGACATGGCGACCCCAGTGAGCCGAGAGCTGATAATTAGACTTGGGGTCAAAGGGACATAATTATTTGGCTTGTATAGACAGCAATCTCCTCAAGCCACATGAGATATCACAAGCTGTTACAAATGTGCACCAGGAATACATGCGAGCGTGGTCAAAGTCAATCTTATATTCTCCACAGAAATACGAATATTGAAAGCTCCAACTATCTAGGGACCAAATCATTTAATTTGACTCCTTTCGAAGGGAAGGGCTGTCCCTCAGTCTCAGCCTTGCCTTCAATTTCAGGGTCTGGTTGAGTTCACAGCTCTGACATAGCCTGATAATCATGTCCCATTCCTCCTCGCTTTATTTCAGACAAGTTGGATCCCGGGTTACGGTTGGTGGTCATATGACAGTCATGTCACTCTCACTCATCAAACGTGGTTGACGTTAATGATGGGTTTGATGTCTCCTGTGTATACCCATAAAAGGTGTATTTCAGTGAGCTATGCCTATATAGGATACTGTACTGTATGTGGATATGAGTGGAACCTTGTGTCCATGCAAACTCGCAACAGACTTGAATAGATTATGGAAGCACATGTATCCCAATCTATGAATCCATAGTCAACATGACAAAGACATCATTTATACATCCTTTTCACTATTGTTTTTCATATCAATGTACTATACTTTGTTTTTGTTGAAGGTAAGGTTGGTTGAGACCCACATAACAAACTACTGCCTTCTAGTTTGTTGAAACAAAAATTAATTTCTGTGTTAAGTCAAACATACAGGTAACTGCCAAAATAAAGGACACACAAACATAAAGTGTCTTAACCTCAAAGTCTAAGTCGTTGGGGGGTGCGGGGGAGTGGGTTCTAAGCTAACATGGAATTGTTTTAAGATGGTCATACCAATTTTAGGACCCCTTTAGGTATTTATAAAATATTGAATTTGGCCTTTACATTTAGCATTGATATGTATATATATATATATATATATATATATATTTATTTATTTATTTATTTTTTACACACATTTAATCCCTTTTTTTTGGGTAGGCACAAAACTACCATGCTTCCATTCAGTTTTTTAACCGGTAGCGGTTACCTTCATGCAAGCTGTTGAGCAAAACGGAGAACACCACCATGTTCGTGAGAATCTCATCTTTCCATAGAGTGGTCATATTAGTTTGTAGGCCAGCTCGGCCACCTTCCACCGCAGATGCGGAAGGCCGCCATAGGCGGATGTGGTGGATTGGGCAGCAGCCCATGCAAAAAAACAGATATCTCTAGCTTAAACTGAGGATTTTTATGGGGATTTTTTTATTATGTTACTTAGTTTGACACACCAATAGACTCTAGGTGGTTTTAATAGGGCGATGGGCCACCATGAGCCGCCAGAACAGCTTCAATACACCTTGGCATAGATTCTACAAGTATCTGAAACTCTATTGGAGGGATGCAACACCATTTTTCACAAGAAATTCCATACTTGTGTGTTTTGGTGATGGTGGTGGAAAACGCTGTCTCAGGCACCGCTCCAGAATCTCCTGAAAGTGTTCAATTGGGTTGAGATCTGGTGACTGAGACACACACATCCCCTTTAAACCCCCTATGCTCCTTTGAGACCCCTCTTTCAAAGTCACTGAGACCTCTTCTTCTAGCTAAGGTAGCCAAAATAATGAGCAACTGGGCATTTTTATACATGACTCTAAGTTAATTGCTTAATTAACTCAGGAACCACGCCTGTGTGGAAGCACCTGCTTTCAATATACTTTGTATCCCTTATTTACTCAAGTGTTTCCTTTATTTTGGCAGTTACTATGGCTATTTGACCATTGTTATGTAAACAGTAATTGTGCTTAAGTCTTATAGACACTTCTGCACATTAGTTGCATGCACATGTTGTGAACAATGTATCCCCTGTTACTATCTAAATGCTGAACAGTATTACAGTACCATGATTGGACAGGTAAGATCACACCAAATAAACATTTTCATCTGAGTGAATTTGTGTCCATCATAGAAAATCTATTGAATCTTCCAAACAAAAGAGAAACCATGAAACTTTCCAGCACACAACCAACTCCCTCCTCTCTGCAGGCAGCATTGTATTTTGTCAGTCCAATACAACAAAATGATATTTTCATATAAAGCTGTTTTGCAGCGAGACAGAAGCTAGTGAAAAGGCACAGGAAGCTAACAGAGGACAGATGTGTAATTATTCTATTTTTACTGCCAGGAGCACAGTATGTGAGAGGGGAATTAGCATCACACCTGTGTATAATTGGCTAAATTAGCTTGTATAATGCCAGCTCTGAATAGTGGTGGACTTCAGGGGGAGGTGTGTGCAATGTTGGAAATCCAGGTTGTTGTTTAGACTCCCTTAGGAAACGTGTCAGGGAGGAGAGGAATGGTCTGTAATCTTGAGGCTCAGGGCAAAGGAACACTTGTGTGTCCTCACAGTGGTGTTGACAAACACAAGGTAAATCAGGTAGTTCAGATAGCCGTACAGTAATGCTCATGTTACACTTCAGAGAGAGAGAGAGAGAGAGAGAGAGAGAGAGAGAGAGAGAGAGAGAGAGAGAGAGAGAGAGAGAGAGAACTCAAGTGGCTATATAGTTCAGTGTTTGAGACGCATAAACTGAGTCTCATTACAATGTACAATGCCTCGCTTCCCAATTAAATGAATCAGACTTTGCATAGTCCTCCTGTATACTCATGGATTCATGGCAGGTTCCAGTTACTGTGTAGGATGGCTACTGTACATCATCTGGTCAATGAAATAGGTGATAAACTGAAGAAGGGATAGGGAGGGGAGATCATTATAGTATTATCTTATATTAGAATGGGACTTACATACTTTACTAACGGAAGTGCAATGCGCCAGACGATGGCATGCCATAGCTCTCTGTTGTTCATGACAGCTGGTAGGTCCTCTGTTCTGAGACCAGTGTCTCGGCAGATGTTGCCCACGTTTCATGTGGTCATCCTGGAGGTCTTCGCCCATCAGGGTACCCACAGTACGAGACTGCTGGTGGCCAGCTGGGAATGGGACATGAAAGGGAAACTTGGACATTTCTCTGACTTTCATCAGCTACATATGGTTCAAGGGATGTTTATGAATTTGCAAAAGATCAATCTTGCCAAAGATCCATTTTTGGTCCATGATTTTGTTAATTCTGATCAAATGTCTCAGATTATGCTCTCCCAAAAACGACACTTCCAGAAACTTAACCCACCCTATTTTATAATGTGACAAAGAGAGAATTGTGAAAAGAGGATATTCTGATACAGTATGCCAGTTTAATGTTTGTCAAACATCCTTTAAAAAAACTATTCAGAAAATTATGAAAACTGTTTTTTTTTTGGCCCTTGACACTTTCAAAAGCCTGAAATAAAGGTAACTATCAAAAGGAATGTCTTGTCTATTAGCGCCATCTAATGGTGCAGTGAGACCAAAACCTTTGGCGATACAGAGATAATCATTTCTGTCCACCAGATGCAGAACATAGCCTAGTGTACATACAATTAATTTAATCATAAAGAAGTTAAGGAGCTCTATAAAGCAATGTATTTTTAGAGCATAGACAATTTTGGTTTTATGTAACAGATACATTTTTGTTATTTAATCATATGTTCTAATTAATTGACATATTTCCTTTGACATGTGCAACACACCATTACTTTTTCACAGTACAAGAGTTCACAGTACCGGTATTTCAGACAAAAATATTTATCTGAGTAAGCCTATATAAAAATACCCTAGTATGCCTTTGAATAAAGCATACTTAGAACATTGTATATGCTAGATAGCAAGTCATAGGGCCTATGTCTCCGTTTTTTTTAGCTTGATTATGTATTGCTTCAGGGCTGGCTTAGCGACCCAACTTACTGTTGAGAGTTAGAATAGTAGAATTCACAAGGTGCAAGTTCGAAATGTGGTTGTGCATCAGCAATCTTTCTGTTATGTCAGTCACTGACTGTCACTCAATTACCCATGTCACAATTTTTAGATTGGGAAGTTAGTCTAGCCAGCTATCTAAACTTGTAGTAATCATGGCCAAATACTGACCAGGCACATGCCCAGGGGCCCTGAACTCCAGGGGAAATGTTTTGCATGCGAGGTTGGGGGGGGGGGGGGGGCAGCCAACAACTCCATCTAAACGTGAATAGATTCTCAATTGCGATACGGTTCTAGAAACATAAAGCCCTTTACTTTCATATCACATCAAAATAATTTCACAAATTAAAAATATACACTTACTGTACACCAGTGTGCCATTTAAGATGAGGGAGGATGATACATTTTTTTAATGAACATGGCCTTATTTCTATTACAGCATAATGGATGACTGTCATTCATATTCCATTCACCCAGCTCAATGTAACGTCGATAGGTTTAGGCTACTACATGATACTCACATTTTCTCTGTACCCATCATGAGGTTGCTACAACCTAGCCGATGAATGAAAGTTTACACCGTCAAGGTTACAGACAGTGACACATTCAATACCGCCTTGCACACTCTTGCCTGCATCTAGCTGATCTAGGGTGTAATCATTAGTCCAACAGTTGCAAATTAGAGTTTCTATTGGACAAATTCAGGTATGTTTATCCCCGTTTCATTTAAGAAACGTTTTTCAACAGAATCGGGCGGAATGAATACACCCCCTGATCACACGTAAACACAGTTCACTTTCATAGCAGCCACATAAAAACAGTATGATCACTTTGCTCGTTGTATATATAATTCCTTCTGCAACTATCTATCCGCTCTCCTCCTCTCACCTTTTCCCTTCGCTTGTGGACTTCAGTGCACAACACATCAGCTGTCTGTGACCAGGCAAAAATTACTTTCTAAGCCGAACCTTCATATCATGCATGCTAACCACTACACACAGCCTACATCGTTGTCACCTCATAGTCAACTTAGTAGAATTCAAATCAAATCAAATTGTATTTGCCACATGCGCTGAATACAACAGGTGTAGACCTTACAGTGGAATGCTTACTTACAAGCCCTTAACCAACAATGCAGTTTTAAGAAAAAAAGTGTTAAGTAAAAAATAGATAAGTAAAAATAAAAATAACAAATAATTAAAGAGCAGCAGTAAAATAAAATAACAGTAGGGAGGCTATATACAGTAGGGAGGCATTAGTAACCCCCTACAATCATGCAGTACAGTCAGAAAGCAGTTTAGCAGCTACACTGGCAGGCCCTGGTGGCAATACATTAATACAATCAAAAGCTTACCTTGACTTGGAAGTGTTCCAGTGACTTGGAAGAGTTCCCATGTTGGATAGCCATAGCCTGCTAGCTAACATAGCATCCCTCTCTGTTTG
The DNA here is from genome assembly GCF_964263955.1 of Coregonus lavaretus. Lineage (NCBI taxonomy): Eukaryota > Metazoa > Chordata > Actinopteri > Salmoniformes > Salmonidae > Coregonus > Coregonus lavaretus. Next base: position 32,238,875 of record NC_140014.1, read on the forward strand.
AGCCAGGTGTTTGAGTAGGATAAACTAGGTAGCTGCATTCACTAGCTCAGTGAAAGTGAACGTTTAAAAAAACAATACAACCAAATATAGCTAGCTCTCTCTCTTTGTCTCTCTCGCTTCTCCTTTTTGTTCAAAACTGTTCAACTATTGTCTTTCTCTCTCTTTGAGTCAACTACTCACCACATTTTATGCACTGCAGTGCTAGCTAGCTGTAGCTTACGCTTTCACTACTAGATTCATTCTCTGATCCTTTGATTGGGTGGACATGTCAGTTCATGCTGCAAGAGCTCTGATAGGTTGGAGGACGTCCTCCGGAAGTTGTCATAATTACTGTGTAAGTCTATGGAAAAGAGTGACAACCATGAGCCTCCTAGGTTTTGTATTGAAGTCAATTACATTTTACATTTACATTTTAGTCATTTAGCAGACACTCTTATCCAGAGCGACTTACAGTTAGTGAGTGCATACATTATTTTTTATTTTTCATACCCCCCGTGGGAATCGAACCCACAACCCTGGCGTTGCAAACGCCATGCTCTACCAACTGAGCTACATCCCTGCCGGCCATTCCCTCCCCTACCCTGGACGACGCTGGGCCAATTGTGCGCCGCCCCATGGGTCTCCCGGTAGCGGCCGGCTACGACAGTGATGCAGTGACTTAGACCACTGCACCACTCGGGAGGATAGGGGTCAATGTACCCAGATGTGGACAGAAGCTAACTGTCCTCCGGCTACACCGTGGTGCTACCCTACAGAGTGCTGCTGAGGGTACTGTAGACCCTTATTGCAACACATTGTGTTTTAATCAATTATTTGGTGATGTGAATATATTTAGTATAGTTTTATCTAAAAAGGATAACTTTTTAAATGTTTAACTATTTTCATTTTTATGAAATTCCCTGAAGAGGATTGTCCTTCCCTTCCTCCTCTGAGGAGCCTCCACTGTTGTACACTGTTTTAACCGGCTTTATCGCAATCGCAGCCTACAATATTTTTCAGTGTCAACACATTTCTGGCCACGCTTCTTCCATTACACACAGGTGTTCGGAACTAGATAGCTAATTAGCACAAGTGGTCCCTCTTCTATAAACACGCGCTGTAACATGGAGATATGGCCATGTGGTACACTAACCCTAAAAAAATTTGTGTATCAATTTAACATTCTGTTTTTTGAAAAGTATTTATTGCTGGTATGAAAGATAAGCAGTGCTTGACTTGGGCAGGAGCTCACCGGAGCTGAGTACCGGCACCTCAAATGTTCTACTGCTTGAGCTCCTGTTCCTCTTATAGAATATTAGCTCAAAAGTATTGTGGAGCTCCTGCAGCTAAATATAAACAGTACCGGCACCATAGTTCAGTCCAAGTCAAGCACTGAAGATAAGGTCCTTATGCTTCCAAAACCGTACCGCAAGCGATGCTTGCACACCGAGCGTCAGGGCTCTTAACAAAACTCCACCTTACAGAAGACGCCTTCTTCCAATGACTCTTATGTGTAATGTAATGGAACTGAGTCATGATCAAGGGCTAGACCCGGCCCTGTATTGCTTACTTAGCCTATATTTCAACATGACTAGAATTTAATTAAATCAAGTCTAATGGCAATGCACTTTACGCTCCCCACCCAGATCTCGTAGAAACATGCGACATTTTTTGTTGTTGTTGTTTGTTTTACTTCTTTGCATTTTCAGATAGGCTTTTATTTTGAAAAGCTTTTGCCGATTCTACCGGAAATCAACGTTGTGACTCTTCCCATTTCCGAATGTTTTGGTTCGGTTTGAAATTTCCCCTCCAAAGACGAAGGGCGACGAGGGAAATTTAAAATCATGGAAAAACAAACCAACTAGATTAAGTCCATAGAAATCGAGTAAAAGTAAGATGCACGTTGCAAAACACAAATGCACTCAATTTGTAAAGTAGTTAGCTAGATTTTAGCTATGCACGTCTGTAACATAGTTTACTAATTAGCTAGCTAGTTAGCAAGCTAACGCGTTAACTAGCTAACATATCATTGTCGTGTATTTTTTGAAAGAACTAGCTTTAGCTGTGAATTCTATCTAAATATCGAGAACGTTATTGGGTCATTACACGAATGCATAAGTGTCGTTTCTACATGTATAATACAGATAACTACTATATGAGGAAGACTTGAAAAAATATGTATGTAAGAGCTGAAGCTATCTCGAAATGCGCATGCATACGCATAGCTATGATTCACATCGCTACAACAACAACAATATGCTCTGGCACGTTTCCCCCAGTTTTGTTTAGTGATCGTATTCAATATACTTAAGTAACTCACTAACGTAAAGATGTTGCTAGAGTGAAAAAAATTCTCTGCTCAATTTTCTCTGTCCACTAAAACTTTTGGGAACTTTGTCAGCTGGTCCACGCCTCAGATTAACCATATTTGGCTGTGTGCAACTGCAGCCCGCAATTCTGGGCGTTCCTACATGTGGACATTCCTACATCTGCAGGAACGCCCCCCCTCGAGCATCCCATTGTGTGACACTTTTGAATGTGGGTCGAAAGCTAAATTTACATTTTAGTCATTTAGCAGACGCTCTTATCCAGAGCGACTTACAGTTAGTGCATACATTATTTTGTTATTTTTCATACTGGCCCCCCGTGGGAATCGAACCCACAACCCTGGCACTGCAAACACCATGCTCTACCAACTGAGCTACATCCCTGCCGGCCATTCCCTCCCCTACCCTGTGCGCCACCCCATGGGTCCATGATTCGAACCAGGATCTCTAGTAGCACAGCTAGCACTGCGATGCAGACTGTTTGTTAACTTGGCTGTCAAATACTTTCGAAAGGCAGGGCAGGATGGATATAGGTCTGTAACAGTTTGAATCTAGAGTGTCACCCCCTTTGAAGAGGGGGATGACCGCGGCAGCTTTCCAATCTCTGGGGATCTCAGACGATACGAAAGAGAGGTTGAACAGGCGGTGATAGGGGTTGCGACAATTTCGGCGGCTAATTTTAGAAAGAAAGGGTCCATATTGTCTAGCCCAGCTGATTTGTAGGGGTCCAGATTTTGCAGCTCTTTCAGAACATCAGCTATCTGAATTTGGGTGAAGGAGAAGCGGGGGGGGGGGATTGGGCAAGTTGCAGCGGAGGGTGCAGAGCTGGTGGCCAGGGTAAGGGTAGCCAGGTGGAAAGCATGGCCAGCCGTAGCAAAATGCTTGTTGAAATTTTCGATTATCATAGATTTATCAGTAAAGACAATGTTTCCTAGCCTCAGTGCAGTGGGCAGCTGGGAGGAGGTGCTCTTATTCTCCATGACGTTTTGGAGTTAGTGCTACAGGATGCACATTTCTGTTTTAAAAAGTTAGCCTTTGCTTTCCTAACTGATTGTGTATATTGGTTCCTGACTTCACTGAAAAGTTGCATATCGCGGGGGCTGTTCGATGCTAATGCCGTACGCCACAGGATGTTTTTGTGCTGGTCAAGGGCAGTCAAGTCTGGGGTGAACCAGGGGCTATATCTGTTCTTAGTTCTGAATTTTTTGAATGGGGCATGCTTATTTAATATGGAGAGGAAAGCACTTTTAAAGAACAACCAGGCATCTACTGACAGAATGAGGTCTATCCATCCAGGATACCCAGGCCAGGTCAATTAGAAAGGCCTGCTTGCTGAAGTGTTTTAGGGAGCGTTTGACAGTGATGAGGGGTGGTCGTTTGACCGCGGTCCCATTACGGACGTAGGCAATGAGGGAGTGATCGCTGAGATCCTGGTTGAAGACAGTGGAGGTGTATTTAGAGGGTAAATTAGTCAGGATGATATCTATGAGGGTGCCCATGTTAACAGATTTAGGGTTGTACCTGGTAGGTTCCTTGATAATTGGTGTGAGATTGAGGGCATCTAGTTTAGATTGTAGGACGGCCGGGGTGTTAAGCATATCCCAGTTTAGATCACCAAGCAATACGAACTCTGAGGATAGATGGGGGGCAATCAATTCACATATGGTGTTCAGGGCACAGCTGGGGGCTGAGGGGGGTCTGTAGCATGCGGCAACAGTGAGAGACTTATTTCTGGAAAGGTGGATTTTTAGAAGTAGAAGCTCAAACTGTTTGGGCACAGACCTGGATAGTATGATAGAGCTCTGCAGGCTATCTCTACAGTAGATTGCAACTCCGCCCCCTTTGGCAGTTCTATCTAGACGGAAAATGTTGTAGTTGGGAATGGAAATTTCAGAATCTTTGGTGGCCTTCCTAAGCCAGGATTCAGACACTGCTAGAACATCAGGGTTGGCTGAGTGTGCTAACGCAGTGAATAACTCAAACTTAGGGAGGAGGCTTCTGATGTTAACATGCAAGAAACCAAGGCTTTTGCGATTACAGAAGTCAACAAATGATAGCGCCCGGGGAGCAGGAGTGATACTGGGGGCTACAGGGCCTGGGTTAACACCTACATCACCAGAGGAACAGAGGAGGAGTAGAATAAGGATACGGCTAAATGCTTTAAGAACTGGTATTCTAGTGCGTTGGGTACAGAGAAAACAAGGGGCCGATTTCCGGGCGTTGTAGAATAGATTCAGGGCATTATGTACAGACAAGGATATGGAAGGATATGAGTACAGTGGAGGTAAACCTAAGCGTTGGGTAAAGATGAAAGAGATAGCATCACTGGAGGCACCAATTGAGCCGGTCTCCGCGTGTGTGGGGGGTGGGACAAAGGATATATCTGAGACAGGTTGAACAGGACTGGGGGCTCTACATTGAAAAAGTACAGTTAGAACTAACCGAAACAGCAATAGGCAAGGCATATTGACATGGGAGATAGGCATAAAGCAGTCACAGGTGTTATTTGAGAGAGCTAAGACAACAGCTGGTAATGGCGATGAAAGTTTGAGCTGAGCCTGAACAGATCAACAGGATGGGGTACCGTATAAAGGAACAGTCCAGCAGGCATCAGCTGTGTAGCTGAGTGATCATAAGGTCCAGTGAACAGCAATAAGTAAGTCTGGGAGCACTTCAGTGGCTGCTACGCTACAGGCACGGCTGTTGATTGCGTGTGCTAGCGGGCCGGGGCTAGCAGATGGATCTTTGTGGTCGTCGCAACGGGAAGCCTGATGAAACCACATCAGACGATTACGTCGGCAGACCAGTCGTGATGGATTGGCGGGGCTCCGTGTCAACATTAGGAGGTCCCGTCCGGTTAACAGAGAGGTAGATAGCCGGGAGATGGCCCTGGCTCGAGGCTAGCTCAAGGCTAACTGGGGTTAGCTTCAGGACAGTGGTGATTAGTGGTGATTAGCCAACAACGACAACAGCCATTCGTTTGCAGCTAGCTAGTTGCGATGATCCGGTGTTAAGGTCCAGTGATTCCTGCAGAAAATCCGATATGCTCTGGCTCGATAGCGCGATGTGCAGACTGTGCAGACTGGCCGATAATTGTCCAGGCTAGAGCTGGCTGGTAGGTAGTGCAGGCCACGGACAGTGGTGAAGACCGCTAACGGTGGCTAATAGCAAGTAGCTAGTTAGCTGGCTAGTTTCAGCCAGAGGTTCTGGATAAAAATGTATGAAGAAATAATAGAATCCGTTCCACATTGGGTGAGGCGGGTTGCAGGAAAGGATATTTAGTTAAAGGATGGAAAGTGAGATTGAGAAATATATACGAAAAATACTATTTACATGAGGACACTACAGAAAACACGACCAAACACGACCGCACTGCTATGCCATCTTGGATATAAGCCTCTACCTGCTGTGTACTGGAAAAAACCGTGCCCGGCAGGTTGGGGCGAAGGACACTTTCTACCGGTGTCGCCTGCCTACCGTTAGCTACTCTGGTACACAGCAGGTGGGAGGCGAGGGTGACACCGTGTGCTAGCGACACATTGTGCTAGCTTGCTAGCACACGGTGTCGCCCCCGCCTGCTGTGTACCGGAGTCCTCCTTAGGACTTGCTGGCTAAGCTAGCACACAGGGTCCTTCGCGCCAGCCAGCTGAGCACCTGCCCTCGTTGTCGTTAACAGAACTGCGGGAAAACAGTGCCCGACAGGCGGGAGCGGTAGCTAGCTAACGTTGTCCGCCCTGCCTCTTCTTCTGTGGGGTTTATTAGCGGTTGGCATCCAAAGTTATGGTGCATTACCGTCATCTAGGTTACTGTTCTGGAGCGCACCTGCCTCCCGCCTATGTACTGGAGTTAAAGCTTGAAAATGGACCAATAAATGTATAAAGATGGGTTCCTGCAGATGCAGGAATGCCCACATGCAGGAACGCCCCGAATTGCAGGTTGCAGTTGCATCCTTCTCGCTGCATGCTCATCCGACGCATATGCATGTGTAACAGTGTTGCTTCCGTCCCTCTCCTCGCCCCTACCTGGGCTTGAACCAGGGACCCTCTGCACACATCGACAACAGTCACCCTCGAAGCGCCGTTACCCGTTACCCGTCGCTCCACAAAAGCCGCGGCCCTTGCAGAGCAAGGGAAACAACTACTTCAATGTCTCAGAGCGAGTGACGTCACCGATTGAAATGCTACTAGCGCGCACCGCTAACTAGCTAGCCATTTCACACCGGTTACACATGGACCAAAGCTAACACACCCACAGAGAGTGGGCCCTGGCCCACCAGCATAAAGTAAACAATTGAGCCAATGTATTCCGGACAGTTTCACATGCAAATAGCTATGATTATCTGTAGTGCCCAAGGAATGACATTCCATGCAACAGTAAGGTATTTGAGGTGCGCTCAATTCAGCTTGGAGTTTGCACTATTCCATTCGTTCCATTCTACAAGGCAAACTAGCATAAGTTAAGCACAGCTCCAGTATTTGACATGTATTAGACACAGTCTGGTATCTTGAAAGTTCGCTGATAGAGCTATGACATTCCTTTTTCAGGCAATTTCCACGTGAGGAATCAAGGTCCTCTTACTATTGAAAATGAAGAGGAGGATTCGGAGATCCAGGCAGGAATACTTAATAGACTGTGAGTGATCAGTATGAAGGTCACTATGTTGTTGTAGTATAAAATTGTATCACTTTTTTTCAACACTTTGACAATGGTAAGCACACGCATGATCAAACCACCCTACCAGAAAGTTAAGGTACCTATTTATTTACATTGAACTTGAAATGTCTTCTCTCTATTTTAAGGTTGTGCACTTTGTAAACGCAGTGAGAATTGTCCAGACAAATATGGCGAGAAGATCACACTTAAGTCACAGGAACTCACTGTGCACTACTTTTGCCTGGTAAGAGAGAGAGAGTGTGTGTGTGTGTTAGAATTATTCATTGTTAAATTAATTATGGCGTAGCTTAAACCAAAATATCTTGTCATTGCGGAATAATATTACTCAAACAGTAATCATCTATTTGTTTTGTCATTCAGTTGTTTACTGAAGGCATCTTAAATGTACAAAATGTTTACAATGTCAGATGAAGGGTTGCGAAACTTAAATTCCCTGGTTTTCCAGAAATCCTGGTTGGAGGGTTCCGGATTTCCTGCTTTTTCCCTCCTGATTCTGTAAGCCTCCAACCGGGATTTCCGGAAAACCAGGGAATTTAGTGAAAGTTCCCGGAATTTTGCAATCCTATTCAGATGTTTTCATATTCCAGCTGATGTCAAGCGGCATATATCAGCGTGGAGAGGAAAACGAAGGGATCTATGGCTTCTTGGTGGATGATATTAAACAGGAGGTTCGCAGATCCTCCAGACTAGTAAGTCAATGTGTTCATTCATATTGAGGGCGTATTTATTTATCCTACTTTCATTATAGGGTAGGTACCATTTAGCCCTTGATCATGACTCTCAGATCCATTACATTACAACATATCGTTTCAAGTTTTAATGTCACATGTAAAAGTGCAGTGAAATGCCTTTCTTGCAAGCTCTAAACCCAACAATGCAGTAGTCAATAACATTGTAATACAAAAAAGAACATAAAACCACAAGAAATAGGAAGAACGTCAAAAGTAAGAATACTGTATATAGGGTCAGTCAGTTCCAGTACCATATTTACAATGTGCAGGGATACTGGAGTGATAGAGGTAGATACTTTTGGTAATGTAGTGTATGTGGACACCTGCTCGTTGAACATCTCATTCCAAAATCATAGGCATTAATATGGAGTCAGTCCCCCCTTTTCTGCTATAACAGCCTCCACTCTTCTGGGAAGGCTTTCCACTAGATATTGGAACATTGCTGCAGGGACTTGCTTCCATTCAGCCACAAGAGCATTAGTGAGGTCGGGCACTGATGTTGGGCGATTAGGCCTGGCTCGCAGTCTGCGTTCCAGTTCATCCCAAAGGCCTTCGATGGGGTTGAGGTCAGGGCTCTGTGCAGGCCAGTCAAGTTCTTCCACACGATCTTGACAAACCATTCCTCTATGGACCTCGCTTTGTGCACAGGGGCATTGTCATGCTGAAACAGGAAAGGGCCTTCCCCAAACTGTTGCCACAAAATTGGAAGCACAGAATCATCTAGAATGTCATTGTATGCTGTAGCGTTAAGATTTCCCTTCACTGGAACTAAGGGGCCTAGCCTGAACCATGAAAAACAGCCCCAGACCATTATTCCTCCTCCACCAAACTTTACAGTTGGCACTATGAATTCCAGCAGGTAGCGTTCTCCTGGCACGCTCCCGACTAACAGTTTTGTCCTGACGTTGCTTCCAGAGGCAGTTTGGAACTCGGTAGTGAGTGTTGCAACCGAGGACAGACTATTTTTACGTGCTTCAGCACTCGGCGGTCCCGTTCATCACTTCGCGGTTGAGCTTTTGTTGCTCCAAGACGTTTCCACTTCACAATAACAGCACTTATAGTTGACCGGAGCATCTCTAGCAGGGCAGAAATTTGACAAACTGACTTTTTGGAAAGGTGGCATCCAATGTTTGTCTATGGAGATTGCATGGCGGTGTGCTCGATTTTATACACCTGTCAGCAACGGGGGTGGCTGAAATAGCCGAATCCACTAATTTGAAGGGGTGTCCACATACTTTTGTATATATAGTGTATGTATAGGGGTAAGGTGACTAGGCATCAAGATATATGATAAACAAAGTAGCAGCAGCGTACATAATTATTGTATGTAAGTGGGTGTGCGTGTGTGTATGTGTAGAGTCAGTATAAATGTATGTGCATGTTATGTGTGTGAGGAAATGATGGAGTGAATGTTTGTGTGTGTTGGGGTGTCAGTGAGTGTGTAGGGCCCTGTGAGTGTGCATAGAGACTCAAAATAGAAGGCTCAACTCAGATAGTCTGTGTAGCCACTTTGTTTGCTATTTAGTTAGCTATTTAGCCAGCTATTTAGCCGTCTTATGACTTGGGGATAGAAGCTGTTCAGGAGCCTGTTGGTGTCAGCTGAAGGACTTTTTGAGGATTTGAGGGCCCATGCCAAACCTCCTGAGGGGGAAGAGGCGCTGTCACGCCTTCTTCACGACTGTGTGCGTGTGTGTGGACCATTTTAAGTTCTTAGTGATTTGGACTACGAGGAACTTGAAGCTCTCGACCCGCTCCACTGCAGCCCCATCAATGTAGTCCACGATCAACTCCTTGGTCTTACTGACATTGAGGGAGAGGCTGTTGTTCCGGCACCACACTGCCAGGTCACTGACCTCCCTGTAGGCTGTCTCATCATCGCCGGTGATCAGGCCTACCACCGTCGTGTCGTCAGCAAACTTGATGATGGTGTTGGAGTCGTGCATGGCCACGCAGTCATGGCTGAAAATGCAGTACAAGAGGGGACTAAGCACGCACACCTGTGGGGCCCCTGTGTTGAAGGTCAGCGTGGCGCAGCTGATGTTGCTTACCCTCACCTCCTGGGGTCGGCCCGTCAGGAAGTCCAGGATCCAGCTGCAGAGGGAGATGTTCAGTCCCAGGGTCCTAAGCTTGGTGACGAGCTTGGAGGGGACAATGATGTTGAACGCTGAGCTGTAGTCAATGAACAGCATTCTCACATAGGTATTCCTCTTATTTAGGTGGGTGAGGGCAGTGTGGGGTGCAATTGAGATTGTGTCGTCTATGGATCTGTTGGGGCGGTATGCAAATTGGAGTGGGTCTAGGGTGGCTGGTATGGTGGAGTTAATGTGTGCCATAACCAGCCTCTCAAAGCACTTCATGAGTGCTACAGGGCGGTAGTCATTGTGGCATTAAGCCAGCTGTTTTGCGCATGCTCTGAGAACACGCCCTGGAATACTGTCGGCCCGAAGCCTAGCGGGTGTTGACCTGATTAAAGACTTTACTCACGTCGGCCTCGGAGAGCCGGCCTTCACAACCTGCACGATGTTGTTATTGTCGAAGTGTGCATAAAATGCATTGAGTTCATATAGTAGAGAGGCATTGTTGGGCAGATCACGGCCGGGTCTTCCTTTGTAATCCTTAATGAACTGTAGCCCTTGCCACATGCGGTGGGCGGAGGAGCCTGTGTAATATGGTAATGTTAGGCTCCTTAAGAGTACATCTTGGGCTAGGTACCATTCAACCTCTTCAGCTCAGGTAGGCACTTTGATTGATGCTTGTCACCATGGAGATATAGTATAAAACAAACACAATATGTTTTATTTAATTATGCGCTTGCCATGGCCAACATGGTCTCAGATGTTTTGGTAGAGGAGAGTTTGCGCAGAGTGGCTTGACACACCAGGTAGAGGTCAGGAGCTTGATCACTCACCGAGCAGAAACTCTTCTCACCTGCTGAGAGACCAAGGCTGAAGGGCTTACTCAGCACCAGCAGTACTGCTGTCCATACAAGTTATTTAGTATGATGTATGGTTGTATTAGTGTTACCCTAATCCTGGAGTGTTTGTCCACTCCAAGCCTAAGCAGCACTTTTATCACAAAACACATACAGTACATATTTTAGATGTTGCCTTCAAAAACATGATTGTGTCCTAAATGTAATTTTTTGCTTTCTCTGTACCCTGTGTTTAGAGATGTGCAGTCTGCAAGACGAATGGTGCCTCAGTTGGGTGCTACATCAAAAGCTGCCAGAGAAAGGTCCATTTTCCGTGTGGCAAACAACACCAATTCATCTTTCAATTCACAGACTTATTTCCGTAAGTGACGATGATTATATATCACCAGTAGGTATTAGAGCTGGGACATAATCCGAAAATTATCAACACCGATCAGTGGAGGCTCCTCAGAGAAGGAAGGGGAGGACCATCCTTCTCAGTGAATTTCATTTATTTTTATTTTTATGTAAAACATTGAAAAGTTATCATTTTTAGATACAACTATACTAAATATATTCACATGTCACCAAATAATTGATTAAAACACACTATTTTGCAATTAAGGTCTACAGTAGCCTCAACAGCACTCTGTAGGGTAGCACCATGGTGTAGCCGGAGGACAGCTAGCTTCCGTCCTCCTCTTGGTGCATTGACTTCAATACAAAACCTAGGAGGCTCTTGGTTCTCACCCCCTTCCATAGACTTACACAGTAATAATTATGACAACTTCTGGAGGATGTCCTCCAACCTATCAGAGCTCTTGCAGCATGAACTGACATGTTGTCCACCCAATCAAAGGATCAGCGAATGAACCTAGTACTGAAAGCATAAGCTACAGCTAGCTAGCACTGCAGTGCATAAAATGTGGTGAGTAGTTGACTCAAAGAGAGAGAAAGACAATAGTTGAACAGTTTTCAACAAACTAATTTCTTCAAAAATGAAGGAGAAGCAAGAGAGAGATTTCATCTTTCTTTCTTTTTTTGCTTTCAGTTTCACTTACTTAGCTAGCAAATGCAGCTGGTTAATTTAGTTTTTTTGCCTGTTCACATACAGCTGGGAAAAGGTGAGAGGCGGAGAGTGCATAGAGGCGAGAAGGAATACAATGTGGCTGCAATGAAAGTTAACTGTGTTTATGCGTGATCAGGGGTGTATTCATTCAGCTGATTCTGTTGAAAAACGTTTCTTAAAATGGAAGCAAACGAAACGGGGATAAAAATACCTGAATTTGTCCAATAGAAACTCTTGTTTGCAACTGTTAGACTAATGATTACACCCTAGATAAATTAGGTGCAGGCAAGAGTGTGCAAGGCGGTATTGAATGTGTCACTGTCTGTCCATGTGTCACTGTCTGTCATCTCACATTTTTTCACTCGACCTGTGTGCACCCGCGTTGTAAACTTTAATTCATAGGCTAGGTTGTAGCAACCTCATGATGGGTATAGGGACAATTCGAGTATCATGTAGTAGCCTAAACCTATCGACGTTACATTGAACTGGGTGAATGGAATATGAATGACAGTCATCCAATATGCTGTAATAGAAATAAGGCAGTGCTCATGAAAAAAAACATCGTCCTCCCTCATCATAAATGGCACTGACCGCCACTGACACCGATATTGCCTTCCTCTTACCGAAGCATTTTGCGTATGTTGGTAATTTTGCTACACAACGTTCCTGTAGATTGTTCTATGGTCAGCAGTAATAGCCTATGCATTATGTTGAGTCCTGCTATGAAAGTGTGTGCCTGTCCCGGTTTTGCTGTAGGCTGCTGACTCTCACTGCTTGTGCATTCTGAGAAGCACAAGCATATGACTGTTGCTCAAAATGCAGTTGTGGGTAAAATACAGTTTTACTAATATAATCTATTTCTCAGCTCATAATATTGAGTTCATGACACCACTTTACAACCAGAGTATGCTGTAGTATGGTTTGGATGCGCCCGCGGAGGAGAGCGAGCCATTTGCAGTGAATAGGCCTACATCAATAGCCTAGACCTAGTGCTGGGAAGTTTTTGTAGGACATTAGCCTACATTTACTGATATATGAATCAATTAGTTTACATGGCTATCTAGCAACAATATCATATTTAGAGTTAGCAATCTAGCTGTCTTTTGAGTTCCCACTTCCTCAGGTGGTGAATAATATAGTCTATAGGCCAATATACACAAAGATGTCGTCAAATTCTCTGAAGAGCCTAAAATAAATCTGATCAACTGGATCCTATTTTGACAGGCTGCATATCAAAATATGAATCATGCATTCCCTGGATATGTTCGATGAAATAGCTTACTTTTTGAATAATAGGCTACCATCTCAGGTGTCTAACTTGGCACTGGGGAAACAAATATAGAGCCCTGCCACTAATGTAAAGTAACTGTCCATAAAAAAAAGGTTTTTATAGTTGTATTTATTGTTATCCAGCAAAATAATGACATTTATTACGATATGACTTTTTGTCCATATCACTCAGCTCTAGTATGGGTTGTGTCTAGAGATTCTAAACATAGTAGACAACAGCCATGGCAAACGTAGTAACAGGAGAGAATTAGGCTCGGCTCTTGTTTTTGAGATTAGTAATATATAATTCATTCAAAGAAAATAAGTAATATTGACCTTCATCAGAATGAAATGAGAGCTGTGCCTATTTCTCCTTGTGAACTTTTAATTTTGGCTACACCTCTACATAAAGTTGGTTGAAGTACTCTTATCTCACAGAAACATTAGCAACAAGCCATGCTTTATGCTTTGGTGCATCTCTGATTGTATTCCCCCAGGTCCTACTGCAAGGATCACAGTCCCACCCAGTCCTTGCCAGTATCGGCTTCTGTCAATGAGCCCATGTCCTGCTCAGTGTGTCTGGACCCCATAGAGCCTGTCCTCTCCTACTCCATTCTCAAATGTCCTGCCTGCCATGGCAGCTGGTTTCACAGAGACTGTGTGCAGGTAGCTACATCCCAGACTAGCTATGACCCTCTTGAGTGAATGTGGGAATAAATTATTTTTCATACTATATAAAAGGTGTTTTAACAGTTCCTTGCAATGTGGTCCTTACAATGTGCTACAGTGTGGCATAACCCTTATTTCACCCTCTATATAGCATTACATTTGCATATATGGGATTTGTGAAGCATCTATGATGGCCTTATAAAGAGTTTATGAATGCTTGTAAGTGACTGCCGGCATTCTCTTATCTATTTCCAATGTATTCCTCCAGAACCAGGCTCATAGTGCTGCCATGTTCTTCTTCAGATGCACTCTGTGCAACAACAAGGACATGTTCCAGCAGGAGATGCTCCGGATGGGAGTCCACATACCTGAGAGGTATTATTTACCTTCTAGAACATTATTTATCACTGCCCTATACCTTTTCCAGTGTCTACTGTATGTATGGTCCAGCGTCTCTGATTGTGTGTTGTGTGGGGCGGGGTTGACAGCAGTCACAGCACAGCAGAAGACACATTTCTGATGTAACAGTTGGACAAATAAAGTACTCTTGCATTAGTGTTGTGGCGTTATGAGTTTTAACTAAAGTATTCTGTATGTGTGTGCCATAGAGATGCATCCTGGGAGCTGGAAGAAAATGCCTATGGAGAGTTACTGCAGGTGTACCAGCACTGTGATGCCAAAAAATGTCTCTCCCACAATGGTCGGACATGCTCTTCACGCACTGGGTAAGCTCTACTGTAGTGTGTGTGTGGCTGAAATGGTTGACTGACCAAAATGTGTTTATCGCTAAAATGAATTTGAGTCTCACTCGTATGTCTTTTTGGTTTTCAGATGGTTTCAAATACTGCGCTGTGCCCTCTGTGGCTCTAGTGGCACCCATCGAAAATGTGCTTCCCTCAAACTTGACGAGACTAACTGGGCTTGTGAGGACTGTGCAGCAGCTGTGGATGGGACAGGTAGGTTATTTGCCATACTGCGTTTGTTTTGGTTTAACTGGGCAGTGAAGTTATGACCAGACCAGTTATGATAGGAATGAAGAACTGCTTTTATTATGGTCTTTATGAAGTCTACTCTCTCTCTCTGTGATAATCAGTGTTCTTTTTTGTTTAGCTTCACTCGCCAGACACACTGACTCTCCACAGCCCGGTGGGCAGAGAAGAAGCAGGTCTTCTAAAAGGAGTCTTACCCTGACCCCTCGCCAATCACCCATAGTCTGTAAAAGGTACAGTACATTATTGTTTAGAATTTTTTCACACAAAAATCCTTGGCGCCTTTCAGCCGGGGGCTGGTCTATTGATAGTGACTATGCATTGCACCTGGAGGCATGGGTTCAAACCCTGACTGCGCCACTCTCCATTCCAAGTCCCCTCTCTCCCCATCTCAATAACTTATCCACGGTACCTATCAATAAAAATATAAAATACGTAAAAAATATATATATACTTGCCGCCATAGACCAAGTCCAAATGTTTTCTAGGGGAATTGTTTTTTGGTCTTTCCTTATACTCTACCAGTCAAAAGTTTGGACACACCTACTCATTCAATGGTTTTTCTTTATTTTTACTATTTCTTACATTGTAGAATAATAGTGAAGACATAAAAACTATGAAAAAACAGATATGGACTCATGTAGTAACCAAAAAAGTGTTAAACAAATCAAAATATATTTTATATTTGAGATTCTTCAAATAGCCACCCTTTGCCTTGATGACAGCTTTGCACACTCTTGGCATTCTCGCAACCAGCTTCATGAGGTAGTCACCTGGAATGCATTTCAATTAACAGGTGTGTCTTCTTAAAAGTTAATTTGTGGAATTTCTTTCCTTCTTAATGCGTTTGAGCCAATCAGTTGTGTTGTGACAAGGTTTACAGAAGATAGCCCTGTTTGGTAAAAAAACAAGTCCATATTATGGCAAGAACAGCTCAAATAAGCAAAGAGAAACAACATTGCATCATTACTTTAAGACATGAAGGTCAGTCAATACGGAACATTTCAAGAACTTTGAAAGTTTCTTCAAGTGCAGTCGCAAAAACCATCAAGCGCTATGATGAAACTGGCTCTCATGAGGACCGCCACAGGAGCCGAAGACCCAGAGTTACCTCTGCTGCAGAGGATACGTTCATTAGAGTTACCAGCCTCAGAAATTGCAGCCCAAAGAAATGCTTCACAGAGTTCAAGTAACAGACACATCTCAAGATCAACTGTTCAGAGGGGACTGTGTTGATCAGGCCTTCATGGTCGAATTCCTGCAAAGAAACCACTACTAAAGGACACCAATAAGAAGAAGAGACCTACTTGGGCCAAGAAACACGAGCAATGGACATTTAAACGGTGGAAATTTGTCCTTTGGTCTGGAGTCCAAATTGGAGATTTTTGGTTCCAACCGCCGTGTCTTTGTGAGACGCGGTGTGGGTGAACGAATGATCTCCGCATGTGTAGTTCCCACCATAAATCATGCATGTGTAGTTCCCACCATAAATCATGGAGGAAGAGGTGTTATGGTGTGGGGGTGCTTTGCTGGTGACACTGTCTGTGATTTATTTAGAATTCAAGGCACACTTAACCAGCATGGCTACCACAGCATTCTGCAGCGATACGCCATCCCATCTGGTTTGGGCTTAGTGGGACTATCATTTGTTTTTTAACAGGACAATGACCCAACACACCTCCAGGCTGTGTAAGGGCTATTTTACCAAGAAGGAGAGTGATGGAGTGCTGCATCAGATGACCTGGCCTCCACAATGAACGGATTCTATTATTGACTTACCTTTTATCTAGAATCTCCAGTGAAACTAGCTAGCCAGCTAGCCAGCTAACTAGCTACTTGCTATTAGCCATAGCTAGCGGTGTTTCACCCAGAACATTGGATTTGTTTCTGCGGGATTAATTTTAATCACTGGACATTGATCACCGGATATTCGGCCAGTTTGCACAGCGCGTTATCGACCCAGAACATATCAGTTTTTCCGCCGGAATCACTGAATCACTGGACCTTTAACTCCGGATTCATCGCTACCAGCTGGCTACAACAAAACGGACGCTGTGGTCTGGCTAATCATCCTGAGCTAGGCCCATCTCCCGGCTATCTACCTCTCTGTCAACCGGACGGGACCACCTAGTGTTGACACGGAGCCCCGCCGATCCTACACGACTGGTCTGCCGACGAAATCGTCTGATGTGGTTACGACGTTAACCACGAAGATTCCATCCATCTGCTAGCCCTGGCCCGCTAGCACACGCTAGCCGTGGCCTCTTACTCACTAGTACTTCACCACCGGACCTTATGATAACTCAGCTATACAGCTGATATCTGCTGGACTGTTCCTTTTTACAGGTACTACATCCTGTTTATGTATAGCCTCAGCCCAAACATGGTTAGTTTATTGTTGTTTCGGTTATTTCTAATTGTACTATATCACTGTAGACCCCCCAGCCTAGCTAAACCTGCCTTAGATAGCTCCTTTGCCCCTCCCCCAATACACGCTGAGACCGACTCAATTGATGCCTCCAGCGATGCTATCTCTTTCATTGTTACCCAACGCTTAGGTTTACCTCCACTTTACTCATATCCTTCCATATCCTTGTCTGTACATAATGCCCTGAATCTTTTCTATAACACCCGGAAATCTGCCCCCTTTATTCTATGTACCCAACGCACTAGAAGACCAGTTCTTAAAGCCTTTAGCCGTATCCTTATTCTAGTCCTCCTCTGTTCCTCTGGTGATGTAGAGGCTAACCCAGGCCCTGCAGCCCTCAGTATCACTCCTACTCCCCAGGCGCTATCATTTGATGACTTCTGTAATCGCAAAAGTCTTGGTTTCTTGCACATAAATATCAGAAGTCTACTTCCTAAGTTTGAGTTATTCACTGCGTTAGCACACTCTGCCAACCCTGATGTTCTAGCAGTGTCTGAATCCTGGCTCAGGAAGGCCACCAAAAATTCTGAAATTTCCATCCCCAACTATAACATTTTCCGTCTAGATAGAACTGCCAAAGGGGGTGGAGTTGCAATCTACTGTAGAGATAGCCTGCAGAGCTCTATCATACTATCCAGGTCTGTGCCCAAACAGTTTGAGCTTCTACTTCTAAAAATCCACCTTTCCAGAAATAAGTCTCTCACTGTTGCCGCTTGCTACAGACCCCCCTCAGCCCCCAGCTGTGCCCTGGACACCATATGTGAATTGATTGCCCCCCATTTATCCTCAGAGTTTGTACTGCTTGGTGACCTAAATTGGGATATGCTTAATACCCCAGCCATCCTACAATCCAAGCTAGATGCCCTCAACCTCACGCAAATTATCAACGAACCTACCAGGTACAACCCTAAATCCGTAAACATGGGTACCCTCATAGATATCATCCTGACTAACATACCCTCTAAATACACCTCAGCTGTCTTCAACCAGGATCTCAGCGATCACTGCCTTATTGCCTGCGTCCGTAACGGGTCCGCGGTCAAACGACCACCCCTCATCACTGTCAAACGCTCCCTAAAACACTTTAGCGAGGAGGCCTTCCTAATTGACCTGGCCCAGGTATCCTGGATGGATATAGATCTCATTCCGTCAGTAGAGGATGCCTGGTTGTTCCTTAAAAGTAATTTCCTCTCAATCTTAAATAAACATGCCCCATTCAAAAAATACAGAACTAAGAACCGATATAGCCCCTGGTTCTCCTCAGACTTGACTGCCCTTGACCAGCACAAAAACATCCTGTGGCGTACAGCATTAGCATCAAATAGCCCCCGCGATATGCAACTTTTCAGGGAAGTTAGGAACCAATATACACAAGCAGTCAGGAAAGCAAAGGCTAACTTTTTCAAACAGAAATTTGCATCCTGTAGCACTAACTCCAAAAAGTTTTGGGACACTGTAAAGTCCATGGAGAATAAGAGCACTTCCTCCCAGCTGCCCACTGCACTGAGGCTAGGAAACACTATCACCACCGATAAATCTACAATAATCGAGAATTTCAACAAGCATTTTGCTACAGCTGGCCATGCTTTCCATCTGGCTACCACTAACCCGGCCACCAACTCTGCACCCTCTGCTGCAACTTGCCCATGCCCCCCCCGCTTCTCCTTCACACAAATTCAGACAGCTGATGTTTTGAAAGCGCTGCAAAATCTGGACCCCTACAAATCAGCTGGGCTAGACAATCTGGACCCTTTCTTTCTAAAACTAGCCGCCGAAATTGTCGCTACCCCTATTACTAGTCTGTTCAACCTCTCTTTCATAACGTCTGAGATCCCCAGAGATTGGAAAGCTGCCGCGGTCATCCCCCTCTTCAAAGGGGGTGACACTCTAGATCCAAACTGCTACAGACCTATATCCATCCTGCCCTGCCTTTCGAAAGTATTCGAAAGCCAAGTTAACAAACAGATCATCGACCATTTCGAATACCACCTTACCTTCTCCGCTATGCAATCCGGTTTCCGAGCTGGTCACGGGTGCACTTCAGCCACGCTCAAGGTCCTAAACGATATTATAACCGCGATTGATAATAGACAGTACTGTGCAGCCGTCTTCATCGACCTGGCCAAGGCTTTCGACTCTGTCAACCACCGCATTCTTATTGGCAGACTAAATAGCCTTGGTTTCTCAAATGACTGCCTCGCCTGGTTCACCAACTACTTCTCAGATAGAGTTCAGTGTGTCAAATCGGAGGGCCTGTTGTCTGGACCTATGGCAGTCTCTATGGGGGTGCCACAGGGTTCAATTCTTGGGCCGACACTTTTCTCCGTGTATATCAATGATGTCGCTCTTGCTGCTGGTGACTCTCAGATCCACCTCTACGCAGACGACACCATTTTGTATACATCTGGCCCTTCATTGGACACTGTGTTAACAAACCTCCAAACGAGCTTCAATGCCATACAACAATCCTTCAGTAGCCTCCAACTGCTCTTAAACACTAGTAAAACTAAATGCATGCTTTTCAATCGAACGCTGCTGGCACCCGCCCACCCGACTAGAATCACCACTCTCGACGGGTCTGACCTAGAGTATGTGGACAACTACAAATACCTAGGTGTCTGGTTAGACTGTAAACTCAACTTCCAGACTCACATAAAGAATCTCCAATCCAAAGTTAAATCTAGAATCGGCTTCCTATTTCGCAATAAAAACTCCTTCACTCATGCTGCCAAACACGCCCTCGTAAAACTGACTATCCTACCTATCCTTGACTTCGGCGATGTCATTTACAAAATAGCCTCCAACACTCTACTCAGCAAATTGGATGTAGTCTATCACAGTGCCATCCGTTTTGTCTCCAAAGCCCCATACACTACCCACCACTGTGACCTGTACGCTCTTGTTGGCTGGTCCTCACTACATGTTCGTCATCAAACCCACTGGCTCCAGGCCA
This sequence comes from Coregonus lavaretus, assembly GCF_964263955.1. Classification (NCBI taxonomy): domain Eukaryota; kingdom Metazoa; phylum Chordata; class Actinopteri; order Salmoniformes; family Salmonidae; genus Coregonus; species Coregonus lavaretus. The sequence goes on from NC_140014.1 coordinate 32,258,874, forward strand.
TCTATAAATCACTGCTAGGCAAATCCCCGCCTTATCTTAGCTCATTGGTCACCATAGCAGCACCCACCCGTAGTCTGCGCTCCAGCAGGTATATCTCACTGGTCATTCCCAAAGCCAACACCTCCTTTGGCCGCCATTCCTTCCAGTTCTCTGCTGCCAATGACTGGAACGAATTGCAAAAATCTCTGAAGCTGGAGACTCTTATCTCCCTCAATAACTTTAAGCATCAGTTGTCAGAGCACCTTACCGATCACTGCACCTGTACACAGCCCATCCGAAATTAGCCCACCCAACTACCTCATCCCTATATTGTTATTTATTTTGCTCTTTTGCACCCCAGTATCTCTATTTGCACATAATCTCTTGCACATCTAGCATTCCAGTGTTAATACTATTGTAATTATTCTGCACTATAGCCTATTTATTGCCTTACCTCCATAACTTGCTACATTTGCACACACTGTATATATATTTTCTGTTGTATTTCTGACTTTATGTTTTTTACCCCATATGTAACTCTGTGTTGTTTTTATTGCACTACTTTGCTTTATCTTGGCCAGGTCGCAGTTGTAAATGAGAACCTGTTCTCAACTGGCTTACCTGGTTAAATAAAGGTGAAATAAAAAAATAAAAAATCCCCCGACCTCAACCCAATTGAGATGGTTTAGGATGTGTCGGACGGCAGAGTGAAGGAAAAGTAGCCAACAAGTGCTCAGCATATGTGGGAACTCCTTCAAGACTGTTGGAAAAGCATTCCAGGTGAAGCTGGTTGAGAGAATCCCAAGAGTGTGAAAAGCTGTCATCAAGGCAAAGGGTGGCTATTTGATATAAAATATATTAAAAATATATTTTTTGGTTACTACATGATTCCATATGTGTTATTTCATAGTTTAGATGTCTTCATTATTATTCTATGTAGAAAATAGTAAAAGTAAAGAAAAACCCTTGAATGAGTAGGTGTGTCCAAACTTTTTACTGGTACTGCATGTTGTGCTAAGATCACATCAACAAATTGGAGATAAACATAGATTATTTAATGATTGGCAGGCCATTTTTGTTGGGAGGCTCTGCTAGAGAGATCCTACAGGAGCTTGCCAGTCAGACATCACAGCACCAACTATCCATGCCAGTGGTGGTGAATGGAAACAAGGTCCTGGAGGCTGCCATGGAGCTAGTGAAGAGGAGTGACTTCAACCCGTCCCATGCCCTTGCGGTGAGGTTCACAAGCAGCAAGCACAATTCCAGCCCCGACACCTGCCCTGGCAACACCCGGCACTTCCTCAGGCTCCTGGTGCAGCAGCTGCAGAACACTGTCTTTGAAGGTCCGGATGGTGCCAAGACCCTGACCCTCAACGCACGAGGTAGGGCAATACCCCCCCTGTTCAAAACACTCTCCAGCTCTCTATCATAAACTCACACTAGCACCATCACTTGCTTGTTGATAGAAGTGTTGGGTCATGAACTCACATTCATAGTTACATTTGGGAGTTATATTGTTATCAAATACTGGGGATGTGGTTTTGTGCTTGACTTGGACTGAAATAGGTGCCGGTACTTATTTTGGGTGCTGGTACTATTTATATTTAAAGTTGAAGTCGGAAGTTTACATACACCTTAGCCAAATACATTTAAACTCAGTTTTTCACAATTCCTGACATTTAATCCTAGTAAAACTTCCCTGCCTTAGGACAGTTAGGATCACCACTTTATTTTAAGAATGTGAAATGTCAGAATAATAGTAGAGAGAATGATTTATTTCAGCTTTTATTTCTTTCATCACATTCCCAGTGGGTCAGAAGTTTACATACACTCAATTAGTATTTGGTAGCATTGCCTTTAAATTGTTTAACTTGGGTCAAACATTTCGGGTAGCCTTCCACAAGCTTCCCGCAATAAGTTGGGTGAAGTTTGGCCCATTCCTCCTGACAGAGCTGGTGTAACTGAGTCAGGTTTGTAGGCCTCCTTGCTCCCACACGCTTTTTCAGTTCTGCCCACAAATGTTCTATAGGATTGAGGTCAGGGCTTTGTGATGGCCACTCCAATACATTGACTTTGTTGTCCTTAAGCCATTTTGCCACAAATTTGGAAGTATGCTTGGGGTCATTGTCCATTTGGAAGACCCATTTGCGACCAAGCTTTAACTTCCTGACTGATGTCTTGAGATGTTGCTTCAATATATCCACATAATTTTCCTTCCTCATGATGCCATCTATTTTGTAAAGTGCACCAGTCCCTCCTGCAGCAAAGCACCCACACAGCATGATGCTGCCACCCCTGTGCTTCACAGTTGGGATGGTGTTCTTCGGCTTGCAAGCCACCCTCTTTTTTCTCCAAACATAACGATGGTCATTATGGCCAAACAGTTCTATTTTTGTTTAATCAGACCAGAGAACATTTCTCCAAAAAGTACGATCTTTGTCCCCATGTGCAGTTGCAAACCGTAGTCTGGCTTTTTTATGGCGGTTTTGGAGCAGTGGCTTCTTCCTTGCTGAGCGGCCTTTCAGGTTATGTCGATATAGGACTTGTTTTATTGTGGATATAGATACTTTTGTACCTGTTTCCTCCAGCATCTTCACAAGGACCTTTGCTGTTGTTCTGGGATTGATTTGCACTTTTCGCACCAAAGTACGTTCATCTCTAGGAGACAGAACGCGTCTCCTTCCTGAGCGGTATGACGGCTGCGTGGTCCCATGGTGTTTATACTTGCATACTATTGTTTGTACAGATGAACGTGGTACCTTCAGGCATTTGGAAATTGCTCCCAAGGATGAACCAGACTTGTGGAGGTCTACAATTTTTCTTCTGAGGTCTTGGCTGATTTCTTTTGATTTTCCCATGATGTCAAGCAAAGAGGCACTGAGTTTGAAGGTAGGCCTTGAAATACATCCACAGGTACACCTCCAATTGACTCAAATTATGTCAATTAGCCTATCAGAAGCTTCTAAAGCCATGCCGTAATTTTCTGGAATTTTCCAAGCTGTTTAAAGGCACAGTCAACTTAGTGTATGTAAACTTCTGACCCACTGGAATTGTGATACAGTGAATTATAAGTGAAATAATCTGTCTGTAAACAATTGTTGGAAAAATGACTTGTGTCATGCACAATACATTTGTGGAGTGGTTGAAAAACAAGTTTTAATGACTCCGACCAAAGTGTATGTAAACTTCCGACTACAACTGTAGGTGCAGGAGCTCCACAATACTTTGAGGTAATATTCTGTAATAGGAACAGGAGTTCAAGCAGTAGAACATTTGAGGTGCCGGTACTCAGCTCCGGTGAGCTCCTGCCCAAGTCAAGCACTGGCTTCTCTGTGTTGTCTCATTTCTACGTCCTGTTTCCCTAGCTCTGAGGGAGGACATCTACTTTGATGTGGGGTGTCTTCTGTCCCTGTGTCTGGTCCACGGGGGACCTCCTCTGGGCTTCTTCTCCAGGGCTCTCTACTTGTGTCTGTTCAACTTCCCCATGGATACACCTCTCACTGTGGAGGACATGGGCAACACTCTGTTCACAGACAAAGTCAAGAAGGTACATATTTTAACATGACTCTTTACTCTCTTAGATGCTGAATATATTGTTTTAGTTGGACATTCTAATGTTACAAAGGTTTTAAAGGATTGGTTCACTATTTATGAACTAAATCTCAATTTTTCATGTAAATGGCATGTTATAGAAGGGTCCAGACACTTTTTCGCGATTTCACTTGGTTTTGAGACACTATCCCCACGCGCAATAGACTTCCTCATTGCTCGTTCTGCAATATGGGGGCTACGGAAAAACATGAACAAGGGCTCCAAAAACACCCAAATATGTCCTTTTGGAAAGGTTCTTCTCTGTGTAGCCCGCGCAGAACAGCTGGTAGGGGAAAATGCTTGAGTCGCACAAAATGGAACATAACATTGCTAATAAAGTTAGGAATTACACAATTTCATGTGTACAACATCTAAAGACCTGCGTCACTATACTGAGAGCTTTGCCGTTACTAAAAGGACATATTTGGGTGTTTTAGGAGCCTTGTTCATGTTTTTCCGTAGCCCCCATAATGCAAAACGAGCAATGAGGAAGTCTATTGCAGGTGGCGATAGTTTCTCAAAACCAAGTGAAATCGCTAAAAAGTGTCTGGACCCTATAACATGTCATTTACATCAAAAATAAAGATTTGGTTCAAAAATGGTTAACCAATCCTTTAACTCATTTGCCAACTCTTCTGGTTCAGATTCAGGAATCCAAGTCCTTAGAGGAATTGAGAGAGGCAATGGAGTCAGCTTCAGAATACCTGGAAGTGGCTGGGTGCACAAGACCAGTTGAGAGCCTTTCGGACAAAGACACACTCGTTAAAGACATTGTAAGCTTCCACCTAATAACAAGAATGCAGTTACCTGTCCAAAGGTTTGTATATCTATGGGTATTTCATTTAGAATAAGAGTACCTTTTTGACCCTGTTTCACCATCTCAAAATATTTGATCATTGCTCGAACATATAAACATAGATTATTTGTATTTTAAACTGTCACTAGTATTCTACTGTAACTATGTTTAAGACATTGTACAGTGAGGGAAAAAAAGTATTTGATCCCCTGCTGATTTTGTACGTTTGCCCACTGACAAAGAAATGATCAGTCTATAATTTTAATGGTAGGTTTATTTGAAAAGTGAGAGACAGAATAACAACAACAAAATCCAGAAAAATGCATGTCAAAAATGTTATAAATTGATTTGCATTTTAATGAGGGAAATAAGTATTTGACCCCCTCTCAATCAGAAAGATTTCTGGCTCCCAGGTGTCTTTTATACAGGTAACGAGCTGATATTAGGAGTACACTCTTAAAGGGAGTGTTCCTAATCTCAGCTTGTTACCTGTATAAAAGACACCTGTCCACAGAAGCAAGCAATCAATCAATCAGATTCCAAACTCTCCACCATGGCCAAGACCAAAGAGCTCTCCAAGGATGTCAGGGACAAGATTGTAGACCTACACAAGGCTGGAATGGGCTACAAGACCATCGCCAAGCAGCTTGGTGAGAAGGTGACAACAGTTGGTGCGATTATTCGCAAATGGAAGAAACACAAAAGAACTGTCAATCTCCCTCAGCCTGGGGCTCCATGCAAGATCTCACCTCGTGGAGTTGCAATGGTCATGAGAACGGTGAGGAATCAGCCCAGAACTACACGGGAGGATCTTGTCAATGATCTCAAGGCAGCTGGGACCATAGTCACCAAGAAAACAATTGGTAACACACTACGCCGTGAAGGGCTGAAATCCTGCAGCGCCCGCAAGGTCCCCCTGCTCAAGAAAGCACATATACAGGCCCGTCTGAAGTTTGCCAATGAACATCTGAATGATTCAGAGGAGAACTGGGTGAAAGTGTTGTGGTCAGATGAGACCAATATCGAGCTCTTTGGCATCAACTCAACTCGCCCTGTGTTTGGAGGAGGAGGAATGCTGCCTATGACCCCAAGAACACCATCCCCACCGTCAAACATGGATGTGGAAACATTATGCTTTGGGGGAGTTTTTCTGCTAAGGGGACAGGACAACTTCACAGCATCAAAGGGACAATGGACGGGGCCATGTACCGTCAAATCTTGGGTGAGAACCTCCTTCCCTCAGCCAGGGCATTGAAAATGGGTCGTGGATGGGTATTCCAGCATGACAATGACCCAAAACACACGGCCAAGGAAACAAAGGAGTGGCTCAAGAAGAAGCACATTAAGGTCCTGGAGTGGCCTAGCCAGTCTCCAGACCTTAATCCCAAAATCTGTGGAGGGAGCTGAAGGTTTGAGTTGCCAAACGTCAGCCTCAAAACCTTAATGACTTGGAGAAGATCTGCAAAGAGGAGTGGGACAAAATCCCTCCTGAGATGTGTGAAAACCTGGTGGCCAACTACAAGAAACGTCTGACCTCTGTGATTGCCAACAAGGGTTTTGCCACCAAGTACCAAGTCATGTTTTGCAGAGGGGTCAAATACTTATTTCCCTCATTAAAATGCAAATCAATTTATAACATCTTTGACATGCGTTTTTCTGGATTTTTTTGTTGTTATTCTGTCTCTCACTGTTCAAATAAACCTACCATTAAAATTATAGACTGATCATGTCTTTGTCAGTTGGCAAACGTACAAAATCAGCAGGGGATCAAATACTTTTTTCCCTCACTGTAAGCCTGGTTTCTGTTAACTATATTTTGTTTAACCATTGTGTTTGTAGGTTCTGTGAGGGTCTGAAAACCCTTGGTGTGTTTGACCAGGTCCAGATGTTTCCAGGAGCCTTTGTTGGTCTGTTCTGTTCCTCTCATGACAAGCTGACTGCTGACACAATGGCAGCCCTCTTCACTGTTCAGTTCTCAGACCAGGAAGAGACCGCAGGGAAGGAGAGCACTGTGGTCACCTTCTGGAGACACTACCTACTGGAGTGTGAAGGTACTTTGACCTCCAATGACTCATTGATTGAAATATTTATTTGATAATTCAAGATATACACTACCGTTCAAAAGTTTGGGGTCACTTAGAAATGTCCTTGTTTTCGAAAGAAAAGCAATTTTTTTGTCCATTTAAAATAACATCAAATTGATCAGAAATACAGTGTAGACATTGTTGATGTTGTAAATGGCTATTGTAGCTGGAAACGGCTGATTTTTAATGGAATATCTACATAGGCGTACAGAGGCCCATTATCAGCAACCATCAGTCCTGTGTTCCAATGGCACGTTGTGTTTGCTAATCCAAGTTTATCATTTTAAAAGGCTAATTGATCATTAGAAAACCCTTTTGCAATTATGTTAGCACAGCTGAAAACTGTTGTGCTGATTAAAGAAGCAATAAAACTGGCCTTCTTGAGACTAGTTGAGTATCTGGAGCATCAACAATTGTGGGTTCGATTACAGAATCAAAATGGCTAGAAACAAATAACTTTATTCTGAAACTCGTCAGTCTATTCTTGTTCTGAGAAATGAAGGCTATTCCATGCGAGAAATTGCCAAGAAACTGAAGATCTCGTACAACGCTGTGTACTACTCCCTTCACAGAACAGCGCAAACTGCCTCTAACCAGAATAGAAAGAGGAGTGGGAGGCCCCGGTGCACAACTGAGCAAGAGGACAAATACAATAGAGTGTCTAGTTTGAGAAACAGACACCTCACAGGTCCTCAACTGGCAGCTTCATTAAATAGTACCCGCAAAACACCAGTCTCAACGTCAACAGTGATGAGGCGACTCCAGGATGCTGACCTTCTAGGCAGAGTTGCAAAGAAAAAGCCATATCTCAGACTGGCCAATAAAAATAAAAGATTAAGATGGGCAAAAGAACACAGACACTGGACAGAGGAAGATTGGAAAAAAGTGTTATGGACAGACGAATCGAAGTTTGAGGTGTTAGGATCACAAAGAAGAACATTTGTGAGACGCAGACCAAATGAAAAGATGCTGGAGGAGTGCTGGTGCATGGTGGAGGCAATATGATGGAGGCAATATGATGGTCTGGGGGTGGTAAAGTGGGAGATTTGTACAGGGTAAAAGGGATCTTGAAGAAGGAAGGCTATCACTCCATTTTGCAACGCCATGCCATACCCTGTGGACAGCGCTTGATTGGAGCCAATTTCCTCCTACAACGACAATGACCCAAAGCCCAGCTCCAAACTATGCAATAACTATTTAGTGAAGAAGCAGTCAGCTGGTATTCTGTCTATAATGGAGTGGCCAGCACAGTCACCGGATCTCAACCCTATTGAGCTGTTGTGGGAGCTGCTTGACCGTATGGTATGTAAGAAGTGCCCATCAAGCCAATCCAACTTGTGGGAGGTGCTTCAGGAAGCATGGGGTGACATCTCTTCAGATTACCTCAACAAATTGACAACTAGAACAGCAAGGCTGTAATTGCTGCAAATGGAGGATTCTTTGACGAAAGCAAAGTTTGAAGGACACAATTATTATTTGTATTAAAAATCATCATTTCTAACCTTGTCAATGACTACATTTCCTATGCATTTTGCTATATTACCTATTCAAACTCATTTCATGTATGTTTTCATGGAAAACAAGGACATTTCAAAGTGACCCCAAACTTTTGAATGGTAGTGTACATATAAAGCCAAGAAGAACAAGCAGTACAGACACTCGAAGGCCGTTCAGACAGTGTACACTACTATTACAATGATATTCTGTAATACTAACACAATCACATGATTGTCCCTGTCTGTCTCCATATATTACCCATCATCACCAGTCTCTCTGTTCTCTGGTTTCAGTTGGCAGATGTGCAACATCGCTAGAGGACGTGCTCATCTTTGCCACCTCAGCTGATGTGGTACCAGCCGTAGGGTTCAGGCCCAGCCCTACCTTATCCTTCCTCCATCCACTGGACCCGGCCGGGGCCTTCCCTATGAGCCAGCCCAGCTCCAACCGCCTTCTGCTGCCTGTGGTGCCGTCCTACCAGGCCTTCAAGAAGCACATGGAGTATGCAGTGTGCCAACTCACAGTCTTGCAGAGCATTTGATCACAGACACACAGACAGTATTGATCTATATAAGCACAACATTTCATTTGGATTTTGGACTTCAGTTGATATTTACTCGCCTCATAGAGTTTCAGGTTTGGGTAGGGTATTTCCATCATGACATAGATAATATGCTTTTTGTATTATAGGCTTTAGCTGTTGACTTTTAGAAACAATTGTACACTAATTGAATTGTCAGAAAGAGCATGACTTTAGGTGCTACAATTGTTTGAATGGTCATTTCTTTGTTTGAAATGTAATATGTTTGGTATTAAATGTTTGTTGCTTCCTCTTTTGGGATTTTCTTTTCTTTTTTGATTTATTTTATATTGTACATACTTAAGTGTCTGTGTATCAATGTTTTGCGTAAAGTTCTGTCAATTATATGCTACATTTTCAATTATTGTGATTGTTCTAGCTTCTGTTGTTTGTTATGTACTGTTCAGATTGCATGTCTTGTGTTTTTAGTAACTTCATTCTCAAGCATTTTACTCATGCCAAATTAAATGTTTGCATTTACTCTCTGAAAAATACTTGCGATGGTAGATTTTTTCTCCCCCAACAACAGTATTCAAAATACATGAGATAAGTGCATTTCAGTGGACCCTATCACTTTGCCATCATCTATCCTAGTGAGGATCTGGGAAACCTAATTGAATCAAGCAGATCAATGATATATTTTATTTCCTATTTACAAGGATCTAAGAGTAAAGTAGGGGCTACTCTCTTCATCAAAAGTTGTGATAGCGAAGCCCAGGTACACCCTCATGTACATGATGCTGCGTTCAAAACAACTCGGATCTCAGAAATCTCAGACTTCTGTCTTCAGAGCGTTCAAGACAACTGGAAAGTGGGGGGGGAAAACGAGCTCAGACTGGGAAAAATACACTGAACAAAAATATAAAAGCAACATGTAAAGTGCTGGTCCCATGTTTCATGAGCTGAAATCAAAGATCGCCTAAATTTTCCATACGCAAAAAAAGCTTATTTCTCTCAAATTTTAGAACTCTGACTTTTCTAACTGAAGATCACTGACGTCATGATTTGACCTCGTATTTTCCGAGTTCCCAGTTGTCTTGGGCTGCGTTCAAAAGAACTGGGTCTCGGAAAAATACTAGGTCAAGGCCCGAGTTACCGAGTTGGATTTCCGAGTTGGATGACCGTTCAAATCGATTTTTCCCGAGATCCCTTTTCTTTAACGCATTGAAGTCGGAGGTCGGAGATTTCCGACTTCTCAGGTGTTTTGAACGCGGCATTGAAAGCCCCATGTGAGATCGCGGTAATGTGCGATATAGCAGACGTCATCGAACGAGACTTGGCTGGCTCGTCATCCGATGCCCCGTGTCACTGCATAAACAGAAAAGATGGCTGCCTCCGTCCGGGGAAAGCAGGCAGGTCTGTCAATGGTTTAGTTTATTCATTTTTAATCAGCATAGGCTGTCGAATAAAACCTACTATTTTCTCTGATCCTAGCTAGCTGTTGAAAAAAACGATCTGCCACGACGAACAGCCAGTTCATGAGAAAATCAATGCTAAGCTAACTTACTAGCTAGCTAGCTAACTAACTCTACAGTAGTATTATAAAGCAGCAACAAGTCGGATGGCTAGCCTAAACTTACCGCTACTCTTGAATTCAATAGTCACTTTGATGTGGTTGTCATGTCAAGAAACATGAATGCAACGCAGTGAATATGTTGTCGCCGGACAGACTGACAGATACAGCTAGACAGACTGCTATATCGTTCCATTGCCCCTCATAAACATGTGGATGGGTATCTAACAGTAGCTAGTTAACTATTTCACTCATCTAACTATTTCACAATTTCACTCATCATTGAGTGGCAGAAATGGTATGGCAAAGTCCCAGGACTGTCCCAGGTCCCCCAGTCCTGTGCTATGTTTAGTGGGGCAAAAGTGGTGGTTGTAGTCTTCCGCTGTCCCGTGGGTTTTGAGGGGTGTAGTGGGATATGCAGCACATATTGCACAAATATTTCCAACGTGCCCACTTCAGATTGGCAAAATGGATACATCATCTGTCAGATTAATCATACTATTTCAAGCAGTTAATACACATTGAATAACTTTTTAGCGTTCAGAATTTTCATAATCTTAAACATTGGGCAAGCTATGACTTTATACTGTGTTCTTCTGTGTCCCTAGCTGCCTTGAAGCGCATGCTGAATTTCAACGCTCCTCAGTTGAAAAACACTGCTGCTGAGCCGGTATGGAAGGTGCTGATCTACGACAGGTGTGGCCAGGACATCATCTCCCCTCTGCTGGCAGTCAAAGAGCTACGGGAAATGGGGATCACTTTGCACTTGTGAGTAGGCCTAACTCACAATTTGACGTCACTGTTAGTAATCTATTAGTCTCCTTCACAAAATGTAAATTTAGAGAAAGCAAAAATCATGATACGTCAGACAAATAATTGATAAGGCTGTAAAGACATTGAACCTTCAACTGGTGAATCTATTGATAATGAAGGAGCTACCAGTGCAGTATATTTCAAAGGACAACAACAGTTTTGAGAAAAGGAATTTGAGTCAATAATGAATTGAGTAATTGCAAATAAGTCCACACACACAGCGTTGACTTGGTGTCAATCAATAGAGGATACAGTAATCTAGAAAGGTCTTCAATGTATTTTATCTTTCTCTATAGGTTGCTTCATTCAGACAGAGATCCCATCCCGGATGTGCCAGCCATCTATTTTGTAATGCCGACAGAGGAGAACATTGACCGGATATGCCAAGTAAACATCCCTCACTCAGAACTTCAACATGACATCATCAGATATTTTTATACTAGGGATAGGCCAAGTTGATAAGGACAAATGTCTTCGGCCACCGAGTCTATGAATTTAGTGGCCTTGCCCAGATGATTTGTTGTCCAAACGTAACATTCCAGACATCTAACATCCTACTAGTCGGTATATTGTTCCATTCCATTGTTTTGTCTCTCTTTCTCAGGACCTTCGTAGTCAGCTGTATGAGTCCTACTATTTGAACTTCATCTCAGCCATATCCAGAAGTAAACTAGAGGATATTGCCAGTGCAGCTCTCTCAGCCAACGCTATCACACAGGTTACCAAGGTGAGTCTACAACACACTCGTTTACGTCTCTGCCAGGCTACATCTCAAATGGTACCCTATTCCCTATATGGTGCATTACCTTTTGCCTGTAGGGCTCTGGTGAAAAGTAGTGCACTATAAAGGGGATAGTGTGCAATTTGGGACTCAGTTCCAGGAATTTTCTATAAATCACATCACAGGGTATTGACAGCCTTGTAAGAGTAAGGTCTTTTTTGCTTTCGTAGGTGTTCGATCAGTATTTGAACTTCATCACACTTGAAGATGATATGTTCATCCTCAGCAATCAAAATAAAGAGCTCATCTCCTACCATGGTAATAAGTTCATTGGATTCAGAAACAGGGCAAGATTTGATATTGTCAAAAGGAAACTAAAGAACTGTTTTTATTCACATATTACCTTCAGATTGTCTTCTTGATTAGCTGGCATGATTGTATTTGACTTCCTGTTTTCCTATTCCCTTTTGATTAGCAATTAACAAACCGGACATCATGGACACAGAGATGGAGGCCATCATGGATACGATAGTAGACAGTCTCTTCTGCTTCTTTGTCACTCTGGGTGCGTCCTTCAACACAACGTTATCAATGCCACAATACTATTGAGACTCCTGAGAGGAACATTGCTTTGGTATTTCAAAATATGCTGTGAGATTTATTTATTTACTCAGGTGGTTATACCATTTCTACCTGCTAGATGGCAGCATTACTACTATTATTACTCACCTGAATCGAAGCAGTACCAAGATAATAGTTCTTCTGAGAAAGGAAAACTGTTTGAAAGTAAAGGGTTTTGTCTGAAAGTGTGACTATATAGATGACACTTTGAACAAAACAAACCCACCTTGCAGTCTGTGTAAGATTCTCAGTTTTATCCTAATGGGATTCAGCCCCCACTAGACTCCAGCATATCTCTATAGAGAAGCTCTGCTAAAGTCTTCCATGCCCTCTATTGGCAGCTAACAGGTCTGTTTTGTTTTCTTAGGTGCTGTCCCCATAATCCGCTGTCCAAGAGGGAATGCTGCGGAGATGGTCGCGGTGGTGAGCATCATCCTCCTTCATTTAAAACCATCTGAAGTCGTCTCAGCCTCTGTCAGGGGCCCAGTCTGTCTGTCTGAACACTTTGTATTACGTCTTGGCAGTGCAGACAGGCCTGGGAGAGTAGTACCCATCCTCAGTGGGTACAGTGAAAGGGGAAATTAGTCATTTGAGGACCACCCCAAATCCAACCACCTCCAGAATCTGACTGTATTTGCAGGTGGATTCTTTATGTGTGAAGGAATGTTGATGCAGTCTGTGTGGAAGCTGATCCTCCAGGGGCCTTAATGGATGGATGGAGTGGTTCTCCTCTACTTACACAGCACTGCTCTTTGTTCCCTGTACTGCTGTGTTGTGGTGGTGGTCTCTAAGCTCTCAATGCAACCCTGCAGGACTGTGTGCTTAGTGTTTATTTGGTTCAGAAGATAAGGTCTCTTACCTAGCTAATTAAATAAGAGACTAAACCATCTTAACCCAGTTTCTCTGTTGCAGAAACTTGACAAGAAGCTTCGGGAGAACCTGCGAGACGCCAGAAACAGCCTGTTCACTGGAGACAACATGGGGGCCGGCCAGTTCAGGTGGTTCAGGGTGCTGTAGACTAGTAAACTGGGTATGAACCATAAAGAGAGCAGACTAGATGAAGACATTCATCCCATTTTGTACTTTACCATGGAAAGCCTACTCCATTCCACATAAAATGGCTTCCCACACGCACTGTGTTTCACTGTGTCTTTGTTTAACTGTGGAAATGTGATCTCCTGCTTTTCTCCTCTCCAGACCCACTGAGCAGTTAGCTAGGCCTTCACTAAGACCCACTGAGCAGTTAGCTAGGCCTTCACTAAGACCCACTGAGCAGTTAGCTAGGCCTTCACTAAGACCCACTGAGCAGTTAGCTAGGCCTTCACTAAGACCCACTGAGCAGTTAGCTAGGCCTTCACTAAGACCCACTGAGCAGTTAGCTAGGCCTTCACTAAGACCCACTGAGCAGTTAGCTAGGCCTTCACTGAGTGGTGGATGAAGAGAAAACAGTCATGCCTCTTCTGGGAAAATCTAAGCTGGATCCATTTCAAGTGTTCTTTTGTTTTTGCTGTGGTGGAGCGTAGAGAGAGAGCCTAGTCAGTGGGGAACTCTGGGTACATTTATCATCCTGTCATTTCATCTCTGTCTGTCTCTCTCTCTTCAGCTTCCAGAGACCCCTATTTGTACTTGCTGACCGCAACCTGGATCTTGCCACCCCCCTCCACCACACATGGACCTATCAGGCCCTCATCCACGACGTGCTGGTAAGACTGACAGGATACAGGGAGAGAGAGGAGCAGATCTGTCTTTCATACTCCCGCCACAATGGTATGATGGACTTAACAGACACATCATACACTTTGACAAAAACTAAGGGCTTACTCATGAGAAATGTCCACTCTGCAGTCTGGACTCATTCCATGTGAATTGTGTTGTGTGTATGGTATTTTACACTGTGAGTCTGAACTGGTCTGCTCAATAGTGTGAATAGGGTATATACAGTACACTAAGGTGTGTGTGGTTTTTCAAGGTAGCGAACAGATTTTACTTGGAATGTTATTTCTGAGATACTGCAATTACTTTGTGTAAGATGAAGAGGGTACATTTTACATTTGAGTCATTTAGCAGACGCTCTTATCCAGAGCGACTTACAGTTAGTGAGTGCATACATTTCTTTTTTTTTATACTGGCCCCCCGTGGGAATTGAACCCACAACACTGGTGTTGCAAACGCCATGCTCTACCAACTGAGCTACACGGTGTCAGAGGTCATATATATTAGTGAGGAAACATTTTCCAGCATCCGTGCCTTTAAATTATTTGTGGTGTAGAGTGGACCGACCTGTCTACTATCCTACCCTTGGTTTTCAGCATTGCAGGTCCTTTGTTTAGCCTCGATATACAGTACCAGTCAAAAGTTTGGACACACCTACTCATTCAAGGGTTTTTCTTTATTTTTACTATTTTCTACATTGTAGAATAATAGTGAAGACATTTAAAACTATGAAATAACACATGGAATCATGTAGTAACCAATAAAGTGTTAAATAAATCAAAATATATATATTTTTTTAATTTGAGATTCTTCAAAATAGCCACCCTTTGCCTTGATGACAGCTTTGCACACTCTTGGCATTCTTTCAACCAGCTTCATGAGGTAGTCACCTGGAATGCTTTGTGCCTTCTTAAAAGTAAATTTGTGGAATTTATTTCCTTCTTAATGCGTTTGAACCGATCAGTTGTGTTGTGACAAGGTAGGGATGGTATACAGAAGAGCCCTATTTGGTAAAATACCAAGTCTTGATTTTTGCGACTGCACTTGAAGAAACTTTCAAAGTTCTTGAAATTCTCCGGATTGACTGACCTTCATGTCTTAAAGTAATGATGGACTGTCGTTTCTCTTTGCTTATTTGAGCTGTTCATGCCATAATATGGACTTGGTCTTTTACCAAATAGGGCTATCTTCTGTATACCACCCCTACTTTGTCACAACACAACTGATTGGCTCAAATGCATTAAGAAGGAAATAAATTCCACAAATTAACTTTTAAGAAGGCACACCTGTTAATTTAAATGCATTCCAGGTGACTACCTCATGAAGCTGGTTGAGAGAATGCCAAGAGTGTGCTACTTCGAAGAATCTCAAATATAAAATATATTTTCATTTGCTTAACACTTTATTGGTTACTACATGATTCCATATGTGTTATTTCATAGTTTTGATGTCTTCACTATTATTCTACAATGTAGAAAATAGTAAAAAATAAAGAAAAACCCTGGAATGAGTAGCTGTTCTAAAATATTTGACTGGTACTGTATGTATGACAGCGGTTGTTGTTTTGAAGGTAGGCTATGATGATGTTAGTAGATATCAATGTTTATCCCAGCGGTATCTATGGCTCAGTCTGTTTTCTAATGTTTTGAGCAGAAATATGACCAGACTTCACATCCAATAGGATCTCTGCCAGCTGTCAAACACCTTCCCAACACTGAGTAACTAGTGTCTGTACCGGTGTCTGTTTATTTGTGTGTGTGTGTCCCAGGACTTCCACCTGAACAGGGTCAGTATGGATGAGTCTGTGGGGTCAGAAGCCTCCCCTGCCGGAGCCAGACCCAAGAAGAAGAACAAGAAGAGTTATGACCTCACAGCAGCCGACATGTTCTGGCTGAAACACAAGGGCAGGTTAGGAACTCACTTGTGATCAGTTACTGATTTAGAAGGTAGCTCGTGGCTGACGCTTTATAACTAGGTAGCAACAGTATATTCCAAGTTTTGCTGGTTAGATACTCAATTCTGTTGGCTAAATTGGATTAAACTACTGATTTAGAAGGTAGTCTGCAGGTGATGCTTTATAACTCAGTAGCAACAGTATATTTTGAGCTTTGCCGTAGTGAAGTCCTTCTTGGCTGAGGGGTTGTTATGACTCTTCCAGCCCGTTCCCGGAGGTGGCTGAGTCTGTACAGGAGGAGTTAGACACGTACCGAGCCCAAGAGGACGAGGTGAAACGCCTCAAGAGCATCATGGTAAGAGAGGCACACAGGTGGTTTTATAGAGCTATTCAATGAAGTAGTCTCACTGAAAACAATAGACAACACTCGCACTTGCATATTCCCCACTAAAATAACTTAGTTTTCTTCTCCAGGGGTTGGAGGGTGAGGATGAGGGAGCCATTAGTAGTATTAGTATGTCAGACAACACTGCAAAACTTACCTCAGCTGTCAGGTGAGCATCAATGTAGAATATACAGTATTTATCTGTTTTATTATGTCTTTGTTCATTACTGCACCATTATTGACAGTTCTCAGTCGGTACCAAAACTGTTCTGTGTTTCCTCTATCAGCTCCCTACCAGAGCTTCTGGAGAAGAAGAGGCTGATTGACCTCCACACTAACGTAGCCACCGCCGTTCTGGATCACATTAAGGTCAGTGTTTAACACTGTCTTGGCCAGACAGGGTGTTCTCTGTGTCTAGAGAGAGAGGGTTCTCTCTATGTCCTCTCCATGTCCACAGTGCACAGCGTCCCATTAACACTGTTCTCTGATATTGGACACCTATGGAAGACTGTTGTGCTGTGCAGTCACATTGTGAGCTCTACCATCTCAGAGCACTGACTATAAAGTTGTTACTAAATCTGGCAAAGACTGCCTAAACATCCTCTTGAACTAATGTACACCTTATGGGATGTATCCACAGAGCCGTAAACTGGACGTGTACTTTGAGTACGAGGAGAAGCTGATGAGTAAATCCACCCTGGATAAGTCTTTACTGGACATCATCAGTGACCCAGACGGTAGATGTGCCACTGTGCTTATCTTGGCCAGCAATGACATAAATCATGCATATGTGTTTTACATTTTCAAGCTTTGGAAGTACCTGAGATGCCTGTTTTGAAGGTTTGTTAAACAACAGCTTTTCTCTTTGTAACAGCTGGAACACCAGAGGACAAGATGAGACTCTTTCTGATATTCTACATCACAGCCCTGCAGCCCACTTCAGAGGTGAGGCCTGGCCCCCTCCTAACCCTAACCCTTACCCTAACGATCTAAACCCTCCTGACCCTAACAGTCTAACCCCTCCTTACCCTAACGATCTAACTCCTCCTGACCCTAACAGTCTAACCCCTCCTAACCCTTACCCTAACGGTCTAACCCCTCCTAACCCTTACCCTTACCCTAACGATCTAACCCCTCCTGACCCTAACAGTCTAACCCCTCCTAACCCTTACCCTAACGGTCTAACCCCTCCTAACCCTTACCCTAACGGTCTAACCCCTCCTAACCCTTACCCTAACGGTCTAACCCCTCCTAACCCTTACCCTAACGGTCTAACCCCTCCTAACCCTTACCCTAACGGTCTAACCCCTCCTAACCCTAACGGTCTAACCCCTCCTGACCCTAACGGTCTAACCCCTCCTAACCCTTACCCTAACGGTCTAACCCCTCCTAACCCTAACGGTCTAACCCCTCCTAACCCTAACGGTCGAACCCCTCCTAACTCTTACCCTAATGGTCTAACCCCTCCTAACCCTAATGATCTAACCCCTCCTAACCCTTACCCTAATGGTCTAACCCCTCCTAACCCTTAACCTAACGGTCTAACCCCTCCTAACCCTTACCCTAACGGTCTAACCCCTCCTAACCCTTACCCTAACGGTCTAACCCCTCCTAACCCTTACCCTAACGGTCTAACCCCTCCTAACCCTAACGGTCTAACCCCTCCTGACCCTAACGGTCTAACCCCTCCTAACCCTTACCCTAACGGTCTAACCCCTCCTAACCCTTACCCTAACGGTCTAACCCCTCCTAACCCTTACCCTAACGGTCTAACCCCTCCTAACCCTAACGGTCTAACCCCTCCTGACCCTAACGGTCTAACCCCTCCTAACCCTTACCCTAACGGTCTAACCCCTCCTAACCCTTACCCTAACGGTCTAACCCCTCCTAACCCTTACCCTAACGGTCTAACCCCTCCTAACTCTTACCCTAACGGTCTAACCCCTCCTAACCCTTACCCTAACGGTCTAACCCCTCCTAACTCTTACCCTAATGGTCTAACCCCTCCTAACCCTAATGATCTAACCCCTCCTAACCCTAATGATCTAACCCCTCCTAACCCTTACCCTAATGGTCTAACCCCTCCTAACCCTTACCCTAACGGTCTAACCCCTCCTAACCCTTACCCTAACGGTCTAACCCCTCCTAACCCTAACGGTCTAACCCCTCCTAACCCTAACGGTCGAACCCCTCCTAACCCTTACCCTAACGGTCTAACCCCTCCTAACCCTTACCCTAACGGTCTAACCCCCCTAACCCTTACCCTTACGGTCTAACCGCTCCTAACCCTTACGGTCTAACCCCTCCTAACCCTTACCCTAACGGTCTAACCCCTCCTAACCCTTACCCTAACGGTCTAACCCCTCCTAACCCTTACCATATCGGTCTAACCCCTCCTAACCCTTACCCTAACGGTCTAACCCCTCCTAACCCTTACCCTAAAGGTCTAACCCCTCCTAACCCTTACCCTAACGGTCTAACCCCTCCTAACCCTTACCCTAACGATCTAACCCCTCCTTACCCTAACGGTCTAACCCCTCCTAACTCTTACCTTAAAGGTCTAACCCCTCCTAACCCTAATGATCTAACCCCTCCTAACCCTTACCCTAATGGTCTAACCCCTCCTAACCCTTACCCTAACGGTCTAACCCCTCCTAACCCTTACCCTAACGGTCTAACCCCTCCTAACCCTAACGGTCTAACCCCCCCTTAACCCTTACCCTAACGGACTAACCCCTCCTAACCCTTACCCTAACTGTCTAACCCCTCCTAACCCTTACCCTTACGGTCTAACCGCTCCTAACCCTTACGGTCTAACCGCTCCTAACCCTTACGGTCTAACCGCTCCTAACCCTTACGGTCTAACCGCTCCTAACCCTTACGGTCTAACCCCTCCTAACCCTTACGGTCTAACCCCTCCTAACCCTTACCCTAACGGTCTAACCCCTCCTAACCCTTACCCTAACGGTCTAACCCCTCCTAACCCTTACCCTATCGGTCTAACCCCTCCTAACCCTTACCATATCGGTCTAACCCCTCCTAACCCTTACCCTAATGGTCTAACCCCTCCTAACCCTTACCCTAACGGTCTAACCCCTCCTAACCCTAACGGTCTAACCCCTCCTAACCCCTCCTAAACCTAACGGTCTAACCCCTCCTAACCCTAACGGTCTAACCCCTCCTAACCCTTACCCTAACGGTCTAACCCCTCCTAACCCTTACCCTAACGATCTAACTCCTCCTGACCCTTACCCTAAAGGTCTAACCCCTCCTAACCCTTACCCTAAAGGTCTAACCCTTACCCTAACGGTCTAACCCCTCCTAACCCTTACCCTAACGGTCTAACCCCTCCTAACCCTTACCCTAACGATCTAACCCCTCCTAACCCTAACGATCTAACCCCTCCTTACCCTAACGGTCTAACCCCTCCTAACCCTTACCTTAAAGGTCTAACCCCTCCTAACCTTTACCCTAATGGTCTAACCCCTCCTAACCCTTACCCTAACGGTCTAACCCCTCCTAACCCTTACCCTAACGATCTAACCCTTCCTAACCCTTACCCTAACGATCTAAGCCCTCCTAACCCTTACCCTAACGGTCTAACCCCTCCTAACCCTTACCCTAACGATCTAACCCCTCCTAACCCTTACCCTAACGGTCTAACCCCTCCTAACCCTTACCCTAACGGTCTAACCCCTCCTAACCCTAACGGTCTAACCCCTCCTAACCCCTCCTAAACCTAACGGTCTAACCCCTCCTAACCCTAACGGTCTAACCCCTCCTAACCCTTACCCTAACGGTCTAACCCCTCCTAACCCTTACCCTAACGATCTAACTCCTCCTGACCCTTACCCTAAAGGTCTAACCCCTCCTAACCCTTACCCTAAAGGTCTAACCCTTACCCTAACGGTCTAACCCCTCCTAACCCTTACCCTAACGGTCTAACCCCTCCTAACCCTTACCCTAACGATCTAACCCCTCCTAACCCTAACGATCTAACCCCTCCTTACCCTAACGGTCTAACCCCTCCTAACCCTTACCTTAAAGGTCTAACCCCTCCTAACCTTTACCCTAATGGTCTAACCCCTCCTAACCCTTACCCTAACGGTCTAACCCCTCCTAACCCTTACCCTAACGATCTAACCCTTCCTAACCCTTACCCTAACGATCTAAGCCCTCCTAACCCTTACCCTAACGGTCTAACCCCTCCTAACCCTTACCCTAACGATCTAACCCCTCCTAACCCTTACCCTAACGGTCTAACCCCTCCTAACCCTTACCCTAACGGTCTAACCCCTCCTAAACCTAACGGTCTAACCCCTCCTAACCCTAACGGTCTAACCCCTCCTAACCCTTACCCTAACGGTCTAACCCCTCCTAACCCTTACCCTAACGATCTAACTCCTCCTGACCCTTACCCTAAAGGTCTAACCCCTCCTAACCCTTACCCTAAAGGTCTAACCCTTACCCTAACGGTCTAACCCCTCCTAACCCTTACCCTAACGGTCTAACCCCTCCTAACCCTTACCCTAACGATCTAACCCCTCCTAACCCTAACGATCTAACCCCTCCTTACCCTAACGGTCTAACCCCTCCTAACCCTTACCTTAAAGGTCTAACCCCTCCTAACCTTTACCCTAATGGTCTAACCCCTCCTAACCCTTACCCTAACGGTCTAACCCCTCCTAACCCTTACCCTAACGATCTAACCCTTCCTAACCCTTACCCTAACGATCTAAGCCCTCCTAACCCTTACCCTAACGGTCTAACCCCTCCTAACCCTTACCCTAACGATCTAACCCCTCCTAACCCTTACCCTAACGGTCTAACCCCTCCTAACCCTTACCCTAACGGTCTAACCCCTCCTAACCCTTACCCTAAAGGTCTAACCCCTCCTAACCCTTACCCTAACGGTCTAACCCTTACCCTAACGATCTAACCCCTCATAACCCTAACGGTCTAACCCCTCCTGACCCTAACGGTCTAACCCCTCCTAACCCTTACCCTAAAGGTCTAACCCCTCCTAACCCTTACCCTAAAGGTCTAACCCCTCCTAACCCTTACCCTAAAGGTCTAACCCCTCCTAACCCTTACCCTAATGGTCTAACCCCTCCTAACCCTTACCCTAACGGTCT
Source organism: Coregonus lavaretus (assembly GCF_964263955.1). Classification (NCBI taxonomy): domain Eukaryota; kingdom Metazoa; phylum Chordata; class Actinopteri; order Salmoniformes; family Salmonidae; genus Coregonus; species Coregonus lavaretus. The sequence continues at coordinate 32,280,196 of NC_140014.1, forward strand.
AACCCCTCCTAACCCTTACCCTAACGGTCTAACCCCTCCTAACCCTTACCCTAACGATCTAACCCCTCCTAACCCTTACCCTAACGGTCTAACCCCTCCTAACCCTTACCCTAATGGTCTAACCCCTCCTAACCCTTACCCTAACGGCCTAACCCCTCCTAACCCTTACCCTAACGGTCTAACCCCTCCTAACCCTTACCCTAACGGTCTAACCCCTCCTAACCCTTACCCTAACGGTCTAACCCCTCCTAACCCTTACCCTAACGGTCTAACCCCTCCTAACCCTTACCCTAACGGTCTAACCCCTCCTAACCCTTACCCTAACGGTCTAACCCCTCCTAACCCTTACCCTAATGGTCTAACCCCTCCTAACCCTTACCCTAATTGTCTAACCCCTCCTAACCCTGACCCTGTCCCTATCCAACACATATATACTAGACTAAACCCTGTCCCTATCAAAAACATGCTATACTCACATCACACATTCTGTCCCCATCAAACACATGCCAAACTAGACTCCATCACAGGTCAGGGGAGGACCCACAGGTTACAGGCCTCTCTGTTAGGGAACTCTATGTTGATATACTGCTGTTCCACTGCAGTCATATGCAGTATCATGTCCAATGGACCAAAAACAACACAATAGCAACCTCAATGGAGACACTTTGTGGTTTCACTGGATGTTCCTCCTCCCAGAGTGCAAAGAACCTTGGCGTGGCCCTGGACAACACCCTGTCATTCTCCGCTAACATCAAAGCGGTGACCCGATCCTGCAGGTTCATGCTGTACAACATTCGCAGAGTACGACCCTACCTTACACAGAAAGCGGCACAGGTCCTAATCCAGGCACTTGTCATCTCCCATCTGGATTACTGCAACTCGCTGTTGACTGGGCTCCCTGCCTGTGCCATTAAACCCCTACAACTTATCCAGAACGCTGCAGCCCGTCTGGTGTTCAACCTTCCCAAGTTCTCGCATGTCATCCCGTTCCTCCGCACACTCCATTGGTTTCCAGTTGAAGCTCGCATCTACTACAAAACCATGGTGCTTGCCTACGGAGCTGTGAGGGGAACGGCACCTCCTTACCTTCAGGCTCTGATCAGACCCTACACCCAAATGAGGGCACTACGTTCATCCACCTCTGGCCTGCTAGCCCCCCTACCTCTACGGAAGCACAGTTCCCGCTCTGCCCAGTCAAAGCTATTCGATGCTCTGGCACCCCAATGGTGGAACAAGCTCCCCCACGACGCCAGGACAGCGGAGTCACTGACCACCTTCCGGAGACACTTGAAAACCTACCTCTTTAAGGAATATCTGGAATAGTATAACAGTAATCCTTCTACCCCCCCCCCCCATAAAAAAAAGGGGGAAAAAAGGGTGGTTGTCCCACTGGCTATCCTAAGTTGAATGCACCAATTTGTAAGTCGCTCTGGATAAGAGTGTCTGCTAAATGACTTAAATGTAATGTAGAAGTCTTAGCAAAAACACAATACACAATATGTAAAACCTTGGCCCTGGCTTGGATTTCATTGTGTAGAACACCATTAAGCAAAACACCAATTCCCAACATTTCATTTTTCATATGATATTCAAACCAGCTTTTCTTCTGACAACATTCAAAAGCTTTATTGTTCAATATGACGCATGTAGAGGCAGATTCCAGGAACATTGAAACCCTTTGAAGCCGCGGCCAAACATAATTACTCCAGAAGTCCAATAATGCTAGCTTGTTCTGTTCTGAGCATCCCAAGGCCCTCTGTATAGGAGGCCACCTGGCTCTCCACAATGACTGGGGGTTCTACGTCCCGTCTGTTCTCTTCAGTGAGATGAGGGCTGATCTTGGATCAGTTTCCCACCCCCGTCCGTATAACCATATTCACTATCATCTAAAAGACAAAACTGATCACAGAATAGCACTACTACTCTGAGGCGCTTTGTTAATACGGGCCCAGGTTTCTGGCTGCGGCGGCAGGCTGGGATCAGTGTTAGGATCAGGCTGTCCTGGAGCATCATGTTGATCGATGGTCTTCATAACAGCCCTTCTCCTCTGAGACACCATGCTGTTTCCCGACCTGACAGCTGAAGTCAAGCAGGAATTATTTTTCTACCACTAATGTCTGTGGCCTTTCAACTCTGTCCTCCCCTGAACCTGAACCCGCCCTGGGCAGATTATCACCATTACCCTCTCCTCTCCGGTCCATCCGTCCACTCCTGCTCTTTAGGTTATTTGTTTTCCCTGGCTGATGCGGTGTAACATCAGTTTAGTTACATAAAACAGTACTTGTCTCTGCTGTCATTGAGCACTATACTGATGCTACCACCATACACATGTCACACTTGGCCTCACTCTGTTTATGATGAATATGTGTTGATTCCTTCGGGGTACAAAGTCCCTGGTGGGTAAATACCCTACTAGACCTCAAATGCCTGCTCCATCACTTGTATGGTTTACCTTGGTGAAAACAGGCCTTCTGTATGTTAAAATAAATAATAAATAATATGCCATTTAGCAGACGCTTTTATCCAAAGCGACTTACAGTCATATTCTGTGTTGTAGACTGATCTGGACCAATACAAGAAGGCTCTGCTAGACACAGGCTGTGACCTGTCCCCTGTCAACTACATCAAGCAGTGGAAGTAAGTTGGTCCATCAAATTATGTTTCATACATACAGAACAAAACATAATAGTAAACCACATTGTTTTAGACAACAAGCTACTTATATATTGTGAATATTTTGTTTTTTCCCCCAGGGCTTTCACTAAGATTGCTGCCACACCATCTAACTATGGGAACAGCGGTGTAAAACCTATGGGGTAAGAGCGAGAGTGTGTCCCTTTCCATAGACCACGGTTTTAATCATAGTTTATTTACTAACTTTATTTAACCAGGTAAGTTATTGAGAACACATTCTCTTTTACAATAACAACATAGTCCATGCTAGTCCCATAGTCCTAACCCCCGTGTTGACCCTGTCCTAACCCCCGTGTTGACCCTGTCCTAACCACCGTGTTGACCCTGTCCTAACCCCCGTGTTGACCCTGTCCCAACCCCCGTGTTGACCCTGTCCTAACCCCCGTGTTGACCCTGTCCTAACCACCGTGTTGACCCTGTCCTAACCCCCGTGTTGACCCTGTCCTAACCACCGTGTTGACCCTGTCCCAACCCCCGTGTTGACCCTGTCCTAACCCCCGTGTTGACCCTGTCCCAACCCCCGTGTTGACCCTGTCCTAACCCCCGTGTTGACCCTGTCCTAACCACCGTGTTGACCCTGTCCTAACCCCCGTGTTGACCCTGTCCTAACCCCCGTGTTGACCCTGTCCCAACCCCCGTGTTGACCCTGTCCTAACCCCCGTGTTGACCCTGTCCTAACCACTGTGTTGACCCTGTCCTAACCCCCGTGTTGACCCTGTCCTAACCACCGTGTTGACCCTGTCCTAACCCCCGTGTTGACCCTGTCCTAACCCCCGCGTTGACCCTGTCCCAACCCCCGCGTTGACCCTGTCCCAACCCCCGCGTTGACCCTGTCCCAACCCCCGCGTTGACCCTGTCCCAACCCCCGCGTTGACCCTGTCCCAACCCCCGCGTTGACCCTGTCCCAACCCCCGCGTTGACCCTGTCCCAACCCCCACGTTGACCCTGTCCCAAACCCCCGCGTTGACCCTGTCCCAAACCCCCGCGTTGACCCTGTCCCAAACCCCCGCGTTGACCCTGTCCCAAACCCCCGCGTTGACCCTGTCCCAAACCCCCGCGTTGACCCTGTCCCAAACCCCCGCGTTGACCCTGTCCCAAACCCCCGCGTTGACCCTGTCCCAAACCCCCGCGTTGACCCTGTCCCAAACCCCCGCGTTGACCCTGTCCCAAACCCCCGCGTTGACCCTGTCCTCCTCCTGTCTCTATGTCCCACAGCCTCTTCTCTCGAGTGATGAACTCTGGCTCCCAGTTTGTCATGGAGGGGGTGAAGAACCTGGTGCTCAAACAGCATGTAAGTAGAGAGAGAGAGAGAAATAAATATACACACAGGATGAGTAGGAAGATACTGAATGTCTCCAAATCTTACTCCTCCTACTCCCTCCTCCACAGACAGAGGAGAGGAGCAGTATCTCAATACTGTCTGTATGTGTGTTTTTAGTGTCCAGATGTCACTTGGCTTTGATGGGAAGGTTTTGCCTGGAGACGTATGATAATATCTCACGTAGCTGCTAAGTTAGAGTCTGTAATGAATGATATCATCTGGGGAGCAAGGACAGAGTTTGAAAGAGTTTATCTTTCAGAACCTGCCCGTCACGCGTATCCTGGACAACCTGATGGAGATGAAGTCCAACCCGGTGAGTCTCCTTTTCTCTTCTCTTCTCTTCTCTTCTCTTCTCTTCTCTTCTCTTCTCTTCTCTTCTCTTCTCTTCTCTTCTCTTCTCTTCTCTTCTCTTCTCTTCTCTTCTCTTCTCTTCTCTTCTCTTCTCTTCTCTTCTCTTCTCTTCTCTTCTCTTCTCTTCTCTTCACGCTCTACATTGGACATTCTTCTCCTCTCCTCTCTCCTCTTCTCTCTCCTCTTCTCTCTCCTCTTCTCTCTCCTCTTCTCTCTCCTCTTCTCTCTCCTCTTCTCTCTCCTCTTCTCTCTCCTCTTCTCTCTCCTCTCTTCTCTTCACTCTCTCCTCTCCCTCTTCCTCTTCCTCTCCTCTTCCCTCCTCCTCTCTTCCCGCTCTACATTGGACATTCTCCTCTTCTTTTCTCTTCTCTTCTCTCTCCTCTCTTCCCGCTCTACATTGGACATTCCTTTATGTATGTTTGTTGCACCATCACATTCAGGAGGGAAGCACGCTGATGGATACAGTGGCAAAAAGATGGACAATCTGAGCGCTTGATGGTTTTTGCGACAGCACTTGACGAAACGTTAAAAGTTCTTGAACGTTTTCCGTATTGGCTGACCTTCATGTCTTAAAGTAATGATGGACTGTCGTTTCTCTTTGCTTATTTGAGCGATTCTTGCCATAATATGGACTTGGTCTTTTACCAAATAGTGCTATCTTCTGTATACCACTCCTACTTTGTCACAACACAACTGATTGGCTCAAACGCATTAAGATGGAAAGAAATTCCACAAATTAACTTTTAAGAAGGCACACTTGTTAATTGAAATGCATTCTAGGTGACTACCTCATGAAGCTGGTTGAGAGAATGCCAAGAGTGTGCAAAGCTGTCATCAAGGCAAAGGGTGGCTATTTGAAGAATCTCAAATATAAAATATATTTTGATTTGTTTAACACTTTTTTGGTTACTACATGATTCCATATGTGTTATTTCATAGTTTTGATGTCTTCACTAATATTCTACAATGTAGAAAATAGTAAAAATAAAGAAAAACCCTTGAATGAGTAGGTGTGTCCAAACCTTTTACTGGTAGTGTATATACAGTGGGGGGAAAAAGTATTTAGTCAGCCACCAATTGTGCAAGTTCTCCCACTTAAAAAGATGAGAGAGGCCTGTAATTTTCATCATAGGTACACGTCAACTATGACAGACAAAATGAGAAAAAAATATCCAGAAAATCACATTGTAGGATCTAGAGCAGTGATGTTTTGGGGCTGTCGCTGGGCAACACGGACTTTCAACTCCCTCCAAAGATTTTCTATGGGGTTGAGATCTGGAGACTGGCTAGGCCACTCCAGGACCTTGAAATGCTTCTTAGGAAGCCACTCCTTCGTTGCCTGGGCGGTGTGTTTGGGATCATTGTCATGCTGAAAGACCCAGCCACGTTTCATCTTCAATGCCCTTGCTGATGGAAGGAGGTTTTCACTCAAAATCTCACGATACATGGCCCCATTCATTCTTTCCTTTACACGGATCAGTCGTCCTGGTCCCTTTGCAGAAAAACAGCCCCAAAGCATGATGGTTCCACCCTCATGCTTCACAGTAGGTATGGTGTTCTTTGGATGCAACTCAGCATTCTTTGTCCTCCAAACACGACGAGTTGAGTTTTTACCAAAAAGTTCTATTTTGGTTTCATCTGACCATATGACATTCTCCCAATCCTCTTCTGGATCATCCAAATGCACTCTAGCAAACTTCAGACGGGCATGGACATGTACTGGCTTAAGCAGGGGGACACGTCTGGCACTGCAGGATTTGAGTCCCTGGCGGCGTAGTGTGTTACTGATGGTAGGCTTTGTTACTTTGGTCCCAGCTCTCTGCAGGTCATTCACTAGGTCCCCCCGTGTGGTTCTGGGATTTTTGCTCACCGTTCTTGTGATCATTTTGACCCCACGGGGTGAGATCTTGAGTGGAGCCACAGATCGAGGGAGATTATCAGTGGTCTTGTATGTCTTCCATTTCCTAATAATTGCTCCCACAGTTGATTTCTTCAAACCAAGCTGCTTACCTATTGCAGATTCAGTCTTCCCAGCCTGGTGCAGGTCTACAATTTTGTTTCTGGTGTCCTTTGACAGCTCTTTGGTCTTGGCCATAGTGGAGTTTGGAGTGTGACTGTTTGAGGTTGTGGACAGGTGTCTTTTATACTGATAACAAGTTCAAACAGGTGCCATTAATACAGGTAACGAGTGGAGGACAGAGGAGCCTCTTAAAGAAGAAGTTACAGGTCTGTGAGAGCCAGAACTCTTGCTTGTTTGTAGGTGACCAAATACTTATTTTCCACCATAATTTGCAAATAAATTCATAAAAAATCCTACAATGTGATTTTCTGGATTTTTTTTCCTCAATTTGTCTGTCATAGTTGACGTGTACCTATGATGAAAATTACAGGCCTCTCTCATCTTTTTAAGTGGGAGAACTTGCACAATTGGTGGCTGAGAAAAATACTTTTTTCCCCCACTGTAGCTAAGCTACTTTGTAAAATGTAAAACACATGTCTGCAGTGGTGTGCATAGCTGTGGATGACATAGGCTCCTCACTGTGTAAAAGGGTTTGTCAAGTAAGTCAGTCATGTGTAGATATACCAGGAGGCTTCTGCTAGAACAGGGGGAGGGGGGGAGCGAGAGGGAGGGCAGGTGTTGTCTGATCTGATTTTTTTATTTTTTATGTGTCTCACAGGATCCATGCTGCTTGTACAGGAGTGGTGGTTACTAAGAGGAATTGGGTGACCTCTGAGCAATGGGAGGATTTTAGGGTTTCTAGAATTGAGTGTGTTGTTTTTGGTGTACTGATGATGTTATATGATCTGCAGGAGACTGATGACTACAGATACTTTGATCCCAAGATGCTGCGTGGCAGTGAGAGGTAAGACTCCGTAAAGAGCTCCAAAGATAGCACTTAGTTAGTTAAGACCTCTTAATAGTCGTGCATTTCCTGTGCCTGTAAGATGTTTCTAACACTCCTGCTTTCCAACCAGCTCCATCCCAAGGAACAAGAACCCGTTTCAAGAGGTGAGTCCTGCCATGGTCAGCACATAGAGAGAGACACACACACACACACATACAAATAGGATCTCCATGAAGTCCAGTAACTGCTGTGTTGCTGTGGTCCTGAGTACCCCGGACGGTCCTGGTGCTTAGCCTGGCCTGATTGTGTGAAGGGGAGAGCACTAATCTAATCTGTGTGTACTGTATCTGAACCTGGCAGCCAGATGTAGCATTACTGTCTCTAACGGAGACTTTCTCTCCTTCTATTTTAGGCTATTGTCTTCGTGGTAGGAGGAGGGAACTACATAGAATATCAAAACCTGGTGGACTACACAAAGGTAGCTTCTTATTACTCTCTAAATCTTTTTTCTTTTTTTTTGAGAACCTCTTCATATATCCAGTTGAGTTTTTATTGAACAATGTGTATTTTGTGGTACCCTTTTAGGCAAAGCCAGGGAAGAGGGTGCTGTACGGATGCAGTGAGCTCTTCAATGCAGGACAGTTCATCAAACAGGTAGGAGGACAAACAGACTTTTTAAAAATTAAATAATAATACAATTGATTATTATGTAGTTGATAATTATATTATAATTGATCATTATATATTATAATTGATCATGATCAGTTTATAATATCATGATATAAATCAACTGTAATCATTAAGCAAGCCCTAAACATAATATGAAATGATGACACATATTGTAGGTTTGTGTTAAATAACCTAAACTGCTTAATTGATCTCAAATTTCTTGTTGTTTTGATAGTTGCTCCATGCTTTTATCTCCACAGCTGTCTTCACTTGGCCAAAAGTAAAAACAAGAAAATATATGAACATTTTCTTCGATTCCATTTCTCCTAAATACTGCAAGCAAGACCTCCCGACTCATACTGTATAATCATACCTCTAGGTTCTCTCTCTCTCTCTTTCTCTCTCTGATATTCCATGTATTTTATCATATGTACTGTACTTACATTGTTTGTTTACCTAATTCTTTACACTCTCAACAAATAAAGATTAACAGTCTTACTCAACACTGTTGTGATGTCTAGTGTCTATCTAGTGTTTGTACCAGGGTTTTCCAACTTGTCCTTTGTTTAATCTTATTCTAGATCAGAATAGGGTGTTTTAGCAGGGACTTCCTCTTGCAGCGCACAAGGATGAACAACTTTTTATATTTACAGTCTACATATAGCCCCATTTGTCTGTTTCCGTTCCCCTTAGGTAATTTTGGAGCTGACCTCATGAGCCAAGAAGCCGGCAGTTGTTAGTTTTGTTGACCTAGAGTTATAGCATGGAGAGCTCACCATTACTATACAAGGTGCTGCTGCTTAATCTCTATATTGCTCCACAGCATAGGCCACTTCCTTGACCATCTTTCAGTGTGTCACCAATCGGAGCATACAGTGAGGGAAAAAAGTATTTGATCCCCTGCTGATTTTGTACGTTTGCCCACTGACAAAGACATGATCAGTCTATAATTTTAATGGTAGGTTTATTTGAACAGTGAGAGACAGAATAAGAACAAAAAAATCCAGAAAAACGCATGTCAGAAATGTTATTAAGTCATTAAGGTTTCGAGGCTGACGTTTGGCAACTCGAACCTTCAGCTCCCTCCACAGATTTTCTATGGTATTAAGGTCTGGAGACTGGCTAGGCCACTCCAGGACCTTAATGTGCTTCTTCTTGAGCCACTCCTTTGCTGCCTTGGCCGTGTGTTTTGGGTCATTGTCATGCTGGAATACCCATTTTCAATGCCCTGGCTGAGGGAAGGAGGTTCTCACCCAAGATTTGACGGTACATGGCCCCGTCCATCGTCCCTTTGATGCAGTGAAGTTGTCCTGTCCCCTTAGCAGAAAAACACCCCCAAAGCATAATGTTTCCACCTCCATGTTTGACGGTGGGGATGGTGTTCTTGGGGTCATAGGCAGCATTCCTCCTCCAAACACGGTGTGTTGAGTTGATGCCAAAGAGCTCGATTTTGGTCTCATCTGACCACAACACTTTCACCCAGTTCTCCTCTGAATCATTCAGATGTTCATTGGCAAACTTCAGACGGCCCTGTATATGTGCTTTCTTGAGCAGGGGGACCTTGCGGGCGCTGCAGGATTTCAGTCCTTCACGGCGTAGTGTGTTACCAATTGTTTTCTTGGTGACTATGGTCTCAGCTGCCTTGAGATCATTGACAAGATCCTCCCGTGTAGTTCTGGGCTGATTCCTCACTGTTCTCATGATCATTGCAACTCCACGAGGTGAGATCTTGCATGGAGCCCCAGGCCGAGGGAGAGTGACAGGTCTTTTTGTGTTTCTTCCATTTGCGAATAATCGCACCAACTGTTGTCACCTTCTCACCAAGCTGCTTGCCGATGGTCTTGTAGCCCATTCCAGCCTTGTGTAGGTCTACAATCTTGTCCCTGACATCCTTGGAGAGCTCTTTGGTCTTGGCCATGGTGGAGAGTTTGGAATCTGATTGATTGCTTGCTTCTGTGGACAGGTGTCTTTTATACAGGTAACAAACTGAGATTAGGAGCACTCCCTTTAAGAGTGTGCTCCTAATCTCAGCTCGTTACCTGTATAAAAGACACCTGGGAGCCAGAAATCTTTCTGATTGAGAGGGGGTCAAATACTTATTTCCCTCATTAAAATGCAAATGGATTTATAACATTTTTTACATGCATTTTTCTGGATTTTTTTGTTGTTATTCTGTCTCTCACTGTTCAAATAAACCTACCATTAAAATTATACACTGATCATTTCTTTGTCAGTGGGCAAACGTACAATATCAGCAGAGGATCAAATACTTTTTTCCCCTCACTGTATAGCTAAGTGTATTATTAGCTGACCTGACTTCTGTGGCTAGCATTACATCAGACACTACTATCATTAACAGGATCAAGGGATTAGGATAATAATGTATGAAGGACACAACCATGCCTGTTCTCTCAGTCTATTGCTGTACGCCTGCCTGCTGCTGGCTGGTGACACAGACAGGGTCATCATATGGAGAGACTGAGAGGGTGAATCTCAACTCTGTCACACTCTCACTTGGAATAAAGTCAAGAGAATGCTACCATCCACCCGAGTGGTCTCTGGGACACCACTCACTTCACCTGTCCTTAACCAGAACAACACAGGGCTCTTCAGACGTGTTTGAAATGAGACCGTTGTGAAATGTTGGATCTTGGCCGAGCGGCGCTCAGAAGACAAGGGTGCTGATGGAGGACACCATTATATCCCGTCCTAATGTAACTGTCTGCAGGGTGTCAGCCAAGGAGGAGACTGCCACTGGTGTTTACTTGTTGATACTAGGTAATTATTCTAATGTTTACCTTGTCAAACTGCTGTAAAGCTATACTGTTGCTAATATAGAATAGACAACTTTCACAAAAAAATACATGGTAAATCTTGTGTTAGTGTACTTGTATACCGATGCCATTGTTATTATATAATGTTATGAGTTGTGTCTTCATGGATATGGTTTAAATAGGAAGTGTTTTTATTTACATTTCCAGGGTGGCTCTCCTGGCTAGGTAATGGAGTGGTGATTCTACTGTTGGTCAAGCAGAGACAACGTCTGGAGCCACAGGACTTCCTCACTCTTAACCTGGCTGTGTCCGACACTGGCATCGCCATCTTCGGCTACTCCAGAGGGATACTAGAAGTCTTCAACGTGTTCATGGACGACGGACTTCTGATCAAGACCATCTGGACCGGCCAGGTACCAAAGGGACATTGGTTGGTTGGTTGGTTGGTTGGTGGTTGTTCTTTGGGGGTTGAATGATTGATTGATTGATTGATTTGTTATTAAAGTGTCTTGCATTTTTCAGATGACCTATATGGCCCTCTAAGAAGATTTCTAATGCTAGTTATAGTTGCACTGTTTTGATAGTGGTTTGTGTATTATTGTACAGAAGTTGATACTCTAGCCCTCTTTTGTTAGTAGTCGGGGTTGGGGTTAATTCCACAAATTCAATTATAATTAAATTCTACCGCTCCCTGTAAATTCCATTACATTCAATTCAAATTCCAGGTCAGTCTTTGAAATCAGAGATAATTAAAATACCTCTCAATTCCAATGTTCGGTAAATTACAATAATTAAATTCCCAATTTAATATTATCCCAACCCAACAATTCCACAAATGTATATTCAACTCCTTCAAGCTGATCATGTCACTGTTCAGACAGCTTAGCTATACTGGAAATATAGAAATACACGTTGAAATGATTAAAAACAAATCCTGCAGTAAAAATGTGTATACTAAGTGCATTAATTCCATCAACTGGGAAATGTACAAATATTGAATTCCAATTTAGTTCCAATTCAAACAGACCAAACTAAATTAAATTGTAATTGACCCGAACCCTGTTAGGAGTTGTTGTTGTTATTATTGAGTTATTATTCTAAAGCTTTGAATGATGTTTAAGGGCACTTCATAGATTGACAAGGGACCCAGATCTTATCAAGGAGTTCGTCTGTGAATGTGAAATCAAAACTACATTATAGCTACACAGATAAGATCAGTACAATCATATCTTACAATTTCAGAGGAAGGAATCAGCTCGAGGACAAGTTGTACAATAACACATATTTTATATGGTCTTGTATATTAGCATTTTCTACTATAAAAAAAGTTAAGGAAGTTAAATCAAACCCTCAGTAGGCTACTGTTACCATGGCTACCCAGGACTCTCACCATTCCACTTGACAGATGACTGGAATAAAGGACAGAAAGAAAACATCACATTCCACCAGAGAATAGTGTGTGTTTTTATCCTGCAGTAGCCAGTCTACCTGGCTTGTAGCGTGAGAGTCTGGTTAGCGGGTGATGACACAACACGGTTTGGAAGGATTCCTCCCTCTCCCACAGGCTGGCAGAGAGCTGCAGGCACTTCATCATAATCTAAAAGTGTGTGTGTGTGCACGGGTGAGTCTGCGTGTCTGCCAGGTGGACGGCTTCCTGATCCTGCTCTTTGGGTTCATAAGCATCAACACACTGACAGCCATCGGTGTCATCCACTACATCAAAGGATGCCAACCCAGCCATGGTATGTAGTCTACGCTGTGACCCAGGTCCCAGGCCAGGGGGTGTAGGACTGGGGCCTCCCCTAGTCCAGGTGCTCAGGGCAGGGCACCCTGGGTCAATGGCAGCCACTCTAAACCCCATTACCTGCTGCTCCAGGTCAAGGCCTTAAACTGTTCAGTGCTCCCTGACTGCCTGTGGGCAAGATGGCACAGATGGGACTATTTATTATTAGAGATAATCATATTATAATCTCAATTGTCGTCATTGTTTTTTGTGAAATCACTGTAATTCGTTTTGTTTCCCATGATTCGCCATATTACACCATTTCTGTTTAGTATCTGGCCTATGTTCTTATACGCCAAGGGCTTAAGTCAAGTCTGAGTAACTACATGTTTTACATTTTAGTCATTTAGCAGACGCTCTTATCCAGAGCGACTTACAGTTAGTGAGTGCATATATTTTTCATACTGGCCCCCCGTGGGAATCGAACCCACAACCCTGGCATTGCAAGCGCCATGCTCTACCAACTGAGCTACACTACGTTTTGTCTTTCAGCTCATCATATTAACAAGCGCAACGTTTCTGTGGTGATTGTGGCGGTGTGGCTGTGTGCCTTGTTCTGGTCTGGAGTGCCCCTGGTGGGCTGGGGGAGTTACACAGGCAGGAGGAACCTTCCCATGTGACTTCTGGCCTCACCTTTCACTTCTCTGTAAGATTTGATTTATGTTTGTTGTAATGAATGCATATACAGCAAGTAATCTGTAAATGTAGTGGAATATCTAACCATCAATTATCATAACCAATCAACCGTATCAATTCTCTGTTTTGCATCTTGCAGCTCATAGGTATGGGATGTGTGAGGAAGACTAGGTCCAGGCCAGGTTCTCTACGTCATCCTCATCTTCACCTTCAACTTCTTCATCCCGGTTGTGATCATATGGTTTTCCTACGTGTCCATCATTCGGGCGGTCAACAACAGCCACACGTCCAGCAGAGGGGGAGAGTGGATGCCACTCCTCAGTAAGGCACATGACAGCCCGATTGGAGTTTGCCAAATGGCACCTAAAGGACTCTCAGACCATGAGAAACAAGATTCTCTGGTCTGATGAAACCAAGATTGAACTTTTTGGCCTGAATGCCAAGTGTCACGTCTAGAGGAAACCTGGCACAATCTCCTACGGTGAAGCATGGTGGTGGCAGCATCATGCTGTGGGGATGCTTTTCAGCGGCAGGGACTGGGAGACTTGTCAGGATCGAGGGAAAGATTAACGGAGCAAAGTACAGAGAGATCCTTGATGAAAACCTGCTCCAGAGCGCTCAGGACATCAGACTGGTGCGAAGGTTCACCTTCCAACAGGACAACGACCCTAAGCACACAGCCAAGACAACGCAGGAGTGGCTTCGGGTCAAGTCTCTGAATGTCCTTGAGTGGCCCAGCCAGTGCCCGGACTTGAACCTGATCGAACATCTCTGGAGAGACCTGAAAATAGCTGTGCAGCAACGCTCCCCATCCAACCTGACAGAGCTTGAGAGGATATGCAGAGAAGAATGGGAGAAACTCCCCAAATACAGGTGTGCCAAGCTTGTAGACATATATGCTCTGTTGTGTTGAACGAATGAATGAAAACCGTCCAAGCTGCAGATATCTAACAGTATAAACAAGAATGGTGTACTTTTCCATGAATTGATTACCAATAACTAAAATCGATTTATTTTGCATTTATTCTTATTAGTTATTATTAATTGCATGTCTCCAGTTATTGAAGAAAAGTTAAATGTTTTCCTGATTGCTCATTTCATTGTAGGTGTTTGGGTCCCTCATGCCACATTTCTTTATGCTGTTCTACACCAGTTAGGTAGGCACTGATTGATGCAACTGACATACTGAACGTACTTGTGCCACATCATCTACAGTGCCTTCAGAAAGTATTCATGCTCCTTGACTTATTCCACATTTTGTTGTGTTACAGCCTGAATTCAAATTAATAAAAAATAAATTTAAAAAATCTCACCCATCTACACACAATACCCCATAATGACAAAGTGAAAACATGTTTTTGTACATTTTTGTAAATGTGTTGAAAATGAAATACAGAAATATCTAATTTACATAAGTATTCACAACCCTGAGTCGATACTTTGTAGAAGCACCTTTGGCAGCGATTACAGCTGTGAGTCTTTCTGGGTAAGTGTCGAAGAGCTTTCCACACCTGGATTGTGCAACATTTGCCCATTATTCTTTTCAAAATTCTTACAATTCTTCAAATTGGTTGTTGATAATTGCTAGACAACCATTTTCAGGTCTTGCCATAGATTTTCAAGTAGATTTAAGTCAAAACTGTAATTCGGCCACTCAGGAACATTCACTGTCTTCTTGGTAAGCAACTCCAGTGTAGATTTGGCCTTGTGTTTTAGGTTGTCTTGCTGAAAGGTGAATTAATCTCCCAGTGTCTGGTGGAAAGCAGACTGAACCAGGTTTTCCTCTAGGATTTTGTCTGTGCTTAGCTCCGTTCTGTTTCTTTTTTATCCTGAAAAACTCCCCAGTCCTTAATGATTACAAGCATACCCATAGCATGATGAAGCCACCACTATGCTTGAAAATATGGAGATGGTACTCAGTAATGTCTTGTATTGGATTTGCTCCAAACATAACACTTTGTATTCAGGACAAAAAGTAAATAGCTTTGCCACATTCTTTGCAGTATTACTTTAGTGTCTTGTGGAAAACAGGACACATGTTTTGGAATATATTAATTTTTCACTCTGTCAATTAGGTTAGTATTGTGGAGTAACTACAATGTTGTTGATCCATCCTGAATTTTCTCCTATCACAGCCATTAAACTCTGTAACTGTTTTAAAGTAATCATTGGCGTCATGGTGAAATCCCTGAGCGGTTTCCTTCCTCTCCGACAACTGAGTTAGGAAGGACGCCTGTATCTTTGTAGTGACTGGGTGTATTGATACACCATCCAAAGTGTAATTAATAACTTCACCATGCTCAAAGGGATATCAATGGGTTTTCTTTCTTCTCCCTAGTCTTCGTGGTTGAATCTGTGTTTGAAATGTACTGGTCGACTGAGGGACCTTACAGATAATTGTATGTGTGAGGTACAGAGATGAGGTAGTCATTCAACTCATTTTTACTCAAACGTATTTAGGCTTGCCATAACTAACGGGTTGAATACTTATTGACTCAAGACATTTCAGCTTTTCCTTTTTCATTAATTAATAACAATTTTGAGAAATATATTTCCACTTTGACATAATAGGTTATTGTGTGTAGGCCAGTGACAAAAAAAATCTCTATTTAATCCATTTAAAATTCAGGCTCTAACACAATACAATTTGGAAAAGTAAAGGGGTGTGAATACTTTCTGAAGGCACTGTACTTTGTTATCTAGGATAGTCATTTTCTGTTTTCATTCAAAATAATGTCATACAATAATGAAAGAACTGTCCTATCTGATCAAAAAGGCATTGTAGAGTTGTGTGTCATAATGATAGAAACTAGCACTGTGTACAAATCATTTGTTAAATACACTGAACAGAAATATAAACGCAAAATGTAAAGTGTTGGTCCCATGTTTCATGAGCTGAAATAAAAAATCCCTGAAATCTTCCATATGCAAAAAAAGCTTATTTCTCAAAAATGTTGTGCACAAATTTATTTGCATCCCTGTTAGTGAGCATTTCTCCTTTGCCAAGATAATCCATCCACCTGACAGGCGTGGCATATCAAGAAGCTGATTAAACAGCAAGATCATTACACAGGTGCACAATAAAAGGCCACTCTAAGATGTGCAGTTTCGTCACACAACACAATGCCACAGATGTCTCAAGTTTTGAAGGAGCATGCATTTGGCATGCTGACTGCAGGAATGTCCGCCAGAGCTGTTGCCAGAGAATTTAATGTTCATCATGTAACCACGCCAGGCTAGGACCTCCACATCCGGCTTCTTCACCTGCAAGATCGTCTGAGTGTGTGGAGTATTTCTGTCTGTAATAAATCCCTTTTGTGGGGGAAAAACTGGGTGGGCCTGGCTCCCCATTGGGTGGGCCTGGCTGCCAAGTGGGTGGGCCTATGCCCTCCCAGGCCCACCCATGGCTGCACCCCTGCCCAGTCATGTGAAATCCATAGATTAGGGCCTAATTTATTTATTTAAATTGACTGATTTCCTTATATGAACTGTAACTCAGTAAAATAGTTGAAATTGTTGCATGTTGCGTTTATATTTTTGTTCAGTATATTTATGTGTAAAGAACTGTAATGTGTAATATGTTACTAAGATTTAATTCATGCATATTCTACACAATATTATTGAGTGCACTTTGACAAGCTTCAATTATCACTTTGTTTAATTTCCACAAGTATTCTGTCTCTGACATGCAGAGCATTTGGATCAGAATCAAATGGTAAGTAGACAAATATTTTGTTATCTTTGAATCTCCTAAACATGTTGCTGTTATTTCTCTCTCAATATTAAGGAGATGAGATACTGTAGATATGATACAGCAGATGTATTCTGGGAATGATCAATGTGTTCGCTAATATTACTTATATGAATTTGATCCTATAGTCCCACAGGGAGACAGTTGAGAACCGCAAAGTTTAGCAAGATAGTAGAATATGACTATGATTATTTAGAGATGTGAGAGTCTATTGATGAACCGTAGCTGCTGTATGTGGAGAGAGTGTGATGCGGTAGGACGAAGTCAGGCGCAGGACACAGAGCTAATCGAAAAACATACTTTACTCGTAGGTAACGTAAATAACATCACCTCCACGCAGGGAGGAACAAACCCGCTCACCAGACGATGAACAAACACGCACACAACACAGTGGGAGCCAGAGGGTTAAATAGGAAACAAATCATAGACATAATGGGAACCAGGTGTGTACAATGAAGACAAAACAAGTAGAACACAAAAACATAGATCGGTGGCAGCTAATACTCCGGTGACGACGAACGCCGAAGCCTGCCCGAGCAAGGAGGAGGAGCAGCCTCGGCTGAATCCGTGACAGAGAGAGAGATATTTGATTGTGTTGTATCAGTGGATTTATTTTGTGTCTGTTTTACTTGGAAGACCTTTATCCTCCCAAACCCAAAAAAATCCGTATTTCTTTAAAGGCCCAGTGCAGTCAAAAACGTGACTTTCCTGTGGTTTATATTTCCACACTATGAGGTTGGAATAATATTGTAAAAATGATGATAATGCCCTTTTAGTGCAAGAGCTGTTTGAAAAGACCACCTGAAATTTCAGCCTGTTTTGGTTGGATGGAGTTTTGGTGACATCACCAGGTGCTAAATGAGCTAATAGACCAATAAGAAAGAGAGTTCCAAACCTCTCTGCAAATAACAGCTAGTGTTCAGTTTTCCCCTCCCCACTCAAACCACTCCCAGACAGTCCTAGCAAAAATCTTGCTTGAGAAATTGATCTTTGTTAAGAAGCTATTTTTGTTTATTTTCTACCATTTTAATTCAACTGTAAGCAATAAAAACAAATAAAGAAGAATACACAGTGATGCCGAAACGTTGGTGGTTTCTTACCCAATAAATGACTGGGAGTTTATACATAGAGAGTGCGACTCTCTTTATTTGTTTTTATAGCTTACAGTTTATTCTCCGTTGGTCAGCACCTCTACACTAAGTGATGTCCTCTGGGAGTGCGCCAGCTCATGCTTTTTATTAAACCATTTTAATTAAATACAATAACAGTAAGGTACTTAATTGTTACCCAGAAATGATTTGATATTGAGATAAAAACGGCTGCATTGGGCCTTTAAGGCAGAAGCATGAGGATGTTATTGATGAGAGCCACTGCTCTAGCCCTGTGGGTTTTGGCTCAGGAAAAGGTTCTGTGGTAAGCCCGGTCTCTGTTTTACTTGGATGAAAGCAATTCCTCAAAAGCAAAAGGTGATGTTTATTATTTATCTTCAAAATGTAATTAACGTAGAGGTGTGACTGAGGATAGTTTTCCTTCAGAGTCGTTCTTTATTATAGCCTGCAGGATTTGGTAGCGAGTTGTGGAGACTGAAGAGTTGTGGCTCTGAGGAAGGGAAAGCCATACCAAACTAAGAGTAATAGGCTACATGATAGAAAACACATAGAGCTCAGACACTATTCAATATTCTCTATTTATTCTCTCTCTCTCTCTCTCTCTCTCTCTCTCTCTCTCCCTACCTTTCTCCCTCTCTCGCTCTCTCTCCCCCTACCTCTCTCTCTCTCTCTCTCTCTCTCTCTCTCTCTCTCTCTCTCTCTCTCTCTCTCTCTCTCTCCCTACCTCTCTCTCTCTCTCTCTCTCTCTCTCTCTCTCTCTCTCTCTCTCTCTCTCTCTCTCTCTCTCTCTCTCTCTCTCTCCCTCCCCCTCTCTCTCCCCTCCCCCTCTCTCTCTCTCCCTACCTTTCTCTCTCTCTCTCTCTCTCTCTCTCTCTCTCTCTCTCTCTCTCTCTCTCTCTCTCTCTCTCTCTCTCCCCTCCCCCTCTATCTCTCTCCCCTCCCCCTCTCTCCCCCCCCCCCCCCCTCTCTCTCTCTCTCTCTCTCCCCCTACCCATTTTTCTTGCTCTCTCTCTCAGTTGCCACCCCCATCGCCTGTACAATCCATGGGGCAGACCTAAGTGGCTGTGTAGGCCAGGAAAGGGATAATGTTTGGCACTGCTATAGAGTTTCACCTCTTCAACTCTATCACCTTTTCATTCTCAAAGAGTATTGATGTACAGTGTATTCAGACCCCTTGACTTTTTCCACATTTTGTTACGTTACAGCCTTATTCTAAAATTGATTATATATGTTTTTTTCGCTTATCAATCTACACACAATACCCCATAATGACAAAGCAAAAACAGGTTTTTATAAATTTTGGCACATTTATAAAAAATGAAACATCACATTTACATAAGTATTCAGATCCTTTACTCAGTACTTTGTTGAAGCACCTTTGGCAGCAATTACAGCCTCAAGGCTTCTTGGGTATGACGCTAGAAGATTGGCACACCTGTATTTGGGGAGTTTCTCCCATTCTTCTCTGCAGATCCTCTCAAGCTCTGTCAGGTTGGATGGGGAGCGTCGCTGCACAGCTATTTTCAGATCTCTCCAAAGATGTTCGATCGGGTTCAAGTCCGGGCTCTGGCTGGGCCACTCAAGGACATTCAGAGACTTGTCCTGAAGCCACTCCTGCATTGTGTTGGCTGTGTGCATAGGGTCGTTGTCCTGTTGGAAGGTGAACCTTCGCCCCAGTCTGAGGTCATGAGCACTCTGGAGCAGGTTTTCATCAAGGATCGCTCTGTACTTTGCTCTGTTCATCTTTCCCTCGATCCTGACTAGTCTCCAGTCCCTGCTGATGAAAAACATCCCCACAGCATGATGCTGCCACCACCATGCTTCGCCGTAGGGATGGTGCCAGGTTTCCTCCAGACATGACGCTTGGCATTCAGGCCAAAGACTTCAATCTTGGTTTCATCAGACCAGAGAATTTTGTTTCTCATGGTCTGAGAGTCCTTTAGGTGCCTTTTGGCAAACTCCAAGCGGGCTGTTATGTGCCTTTTACTGCAGAGATGGTTGTCGTTCAGGAAGAATCTCCCATCTCCACAGAGGAACTCTGTGGAGATCACCTTTTGTTTTTGAGGAATTGCTTTCATCCAAGTAAAACAGAGACAGGGCTTACCACAGAACATTTTTCTGAGCCAAAACCCACAGGGCTAGAGCAGTGGCTCTCATCAATAACATCCTCATGCTTCTGCCTTAAAGGCCCAATGCAGCCGTTTTTATCTCAATATCAAATCATTTCTGGGTAACAATTAAGTACCTTACTGTTATTGTATTTAATTAAAATGGTCTAATAAAAAGCATGAGCTGGCGCACTCCCAGAGGACATCACTTAGTGTAGAGGTGCTGACCAACGGAGAATAAACTGTAAGCTATAAAAACAAATAAAGAGAGTCGCACACTCTATGTATAAACTCCCAGTCATTTATTAGGTAAGAAACCACCAACGTTTCAGCATCACCAAGGCCCTTCTCCCCTGATTGCTCTAGGAAGAGTCTTGGTGGTTCCAAACTTCTTCCATTTAAGAATTATGGAGGCCACTGTGTTCTTGGGGACCTTCAGTGCTGCAGAATTGTTTTCGACACAATCCTGTCTCGGCGCTCTACGGACAATTCCTTCGACCTCATGGCTTAGTTTTTGCTCTGACATGCACTGTCCACTGTGGGACCTTATATAGACAGGTGTGTGCCTTTCCAAATCATGTCCAATCAATTGAATTAACCACAGGTGGACTCTAATCCAGTTGTAGAAACATCTCAAGGATGATCAATCGAAACAGGATGCACCTGAACTCAATTTTGAGTGTCATAGCAAAGGGTCTGAATACTTATGTAAATAAGGTATTTCAGTTTTTTATTTTTAATACATTTCGAAGAACCTGTTTTTGCTTTGTCATTATGGGGTATTGTGTGTAGATTGATGAGATGTTTATTTACTTAATCCATTTTAGAACAAGGCTGTAATGTAACAACATTTTGAAAAAGTCAAGCGGTCAGAATACTTTCCGAATGCACTGTATAACAGAGAGAGACGTTCCTATTCAAAAAGTCAGTATTCCAGAGTTTTCTCTTTCTCTCGTATGTTCAACAGATTCTGCAGTCTGCGCCTATTTTTCCTTACCTCAAAGTTTGCAGTGACTAGGGCTGTTGTGGTGACCGTATTACCGCCACACCAGCGGTCACGAGTCATGAAGGCTTCTCCAAGCTCTGATGCTGCTGATGGTCATTAGTAGCTTACCAATATTGCTAACTGGCTGGTACTCAGCACTCAATTGTCCCTCTAATCACTCTAACATCAACGCAAATGTAATCGAAAATCTAATCAAACACTTCATGAGAGCCCATGAGCTCATATTGCGCAACTATAGGCTATGCAATTGCGCGAGACAACAAAGTGATGGCCTCTACTAAAAAGAGGAGTATCCCATCAGCTTTCTAAAGGCTAGGCCTACTATATTTATTTCTCAACTTTCCTAATATTAAGCGCATTGCTTATATTTACAACAGGAGTATAGCCTACCTGGCTGGCATGAAAATGAACCATTGGAAAAGCGTTCTCCATTCGCTATTTAAGTGCATAGATTACATTACATTTTTTCCCGCTGCCCCTGTTTCGAGACAGGTGCATGATAATGGTCCATTCTAAATCAAAACAAATTTCACACATTTATTATTTAGTATATGTAAAGACAAGATTAAAACAAGAATAGTCTGATGGGTGACAATATTAGCCTATCACTTGTGAATGATGTCCAGCATTTGAAACAATGCCATTTTTTTGCGACTTTTTTTAAATCATAGTCGCACACCTCATGTAGCCTTGCCCATAGGCCTATATGTTTTAATAAGGTTTGTATCACAACTAAAGTGGCCAAAGAACTTCTTAAAATTAAGCACATTGATACGCTTTACAAGGGGTGTAGAGCTTAACTGGCATACATAAGCAGCACGTGAGTTTCAAGTTTGGGGAAGATAATTTTCACCATTAAAATGCACCTTTATAATATTCACATTTGCGGTCACTTTTGATAATGGTATTTTCCCACTAATGGAACATTTGCGCTTATAGCCTACTGCCGTGTGCGCATTGCTGTACTTATAATGTGAAGAAATAGCCTAATAGTTTATCAACATTTTAAGCTAAACGTTCTGATCTGTTGCGTCAGCCACATTGCGTAAAATACGTTTTATGATGCTAGTGGTTGTATTAATTTGAGATCTATCGCATCCCACAACTGTCCCAGACTATGTTTGGAATATTTATTTCTCGCACATAATACACTGCTCAAAAAAATTAAGGGAACACTTAAACAACACAATGTAACTCCAAGTCAATCACGCTTCTGTGAAATCAAACTGTCCACTTAGGAAGCAACACTGATTGACAATACATTTCACATGCTGTTGTGGAAATGGAATAGACAACAGGTGGAAATTATAGGCAATTAGCAAGACACCCCCAATAAAGGACTGGTTTTGCAGGTGGTGACCACAGACCACTTCTCAGTTCCTATGCTTCCTGGCTGATGTTTTGGTCACTTTTGAATGCTGGCGGTGCTTTCACTCTAGTGGTAGCATGAGACGGAGTCTACAACCAACACAAGTGGCTCAGGTAGTGCAGCTCATCCAGGATGGCACATCAATGCGAGCTGTGGCAAGTAGGTTTGCTGTGTCTGTCAGCGTAGTGTCCAGAGCATGGAGGCGCTACCAGGAGACAGGCCAGTACATCAGGAGACGTGGAGGAGGCCGTAGGAGGGCAACAACCCAGCAGCAGGACTGCTACCTCCGCCTTTGTGCAAGGAGGAGCAGGAGGAGCACTGCCAGAGCCCTGCAAAATGACCTCCAGCAGGCCACAAATGTGCATGTGTCTGCTCAAACGGTCAGAAACAGACTCCATGAGGGTGGTATGAGGGCCCGACGTCCACAGGTGGGGGTTGTGCTTACAGCCCAACACTGTGCAAGACGTTTGGCATTTGCCAGAGAACACCAAGATTGGCAAATTCGCCACTGGCACCCTGTGCTCTTCACAGATGAAAGCAGATTCACACTGAGCACATGTGACAGATGTGACAGAGTCTGGAGATGCCGTGGAGAACGTTCTGCTGCCTGCAACATCCTCCAGCATGACCGGTTTGGCGGTAGGTCAGTCATGGTGTGGGGTGGCATTTCTTTGGGGGGCCGCACAGCCCTCCATTTGCTCGCCAGAGGTAGCCTGACTGCCATTAGGTACCGAGATAAGATCCTCAGACCCCTTGTGAGACCATATGCTGGTGCGGTTGGCCCTGGGTTCCTCCTAATGCAAGACAATGCTAGACCTCATGTGGCTGGAGTGTGTCAGCAGTTCCTGCAAGAAGAAGGCATTGATGCTATGGACTGGCCCGCCCGTTCCCCAGACCTGAATCCAATTGAGCAGATCTGGGACATCATGTCTCGCTCCATCCACCAACGCCACGTTGCACCACAGACTGTCCAGGAGTTGGCGGATGCTTTAGTCCAGGTCTGGGAGGTGATCCCTCAGGAGACCATCCGCCACCTCATCAGGAGCATGCCCAGGCATTGTAGGGAGGTCATACAGGCACGTGGAGGCCACACACACTACTGAGCCTCATTTTGACTTGTTTTAAGGACATTACATCAAAGTTGGATCAGCCTGTAGTGTGGTTTTCCACTTTAATTTTGAGGGTGACTCCAAATCCAGACCTCCATGGGTTGATAAATTTGATTTCCATTGATAATTTTTGTGTGATTTTGTTGTCAGCACATTCAACTATGTAAAGAAAAAAAGTTTATTTCATTCATTCAGATCTAGGATGTGTTATTTTAGTGTTCCCTTTATTTTTTTGAGCAGTGTAGAATAGGTTAACTTTTGTACTATGGGGGATAGTAGATTGACATAGGCTAGTGCTTTTGCTGTTCGTTAGGCCTACTCATCTTGTTGGCTGACGAAAAGTAAATGTGGACAGTTCTTCCAATATCTTCAATATGCACCTCGGAATTGGATAAGAACGCGCGCAGTTGCGTCCCCATGTGTCTGTCTTCACTTGTAGCCTGTGAGAAAGACCCAGTCACTTGATGGAGAGCCATGTGAGTGAGAGGTGCTTCAGAGAGCGTAGCACTCAGGGAGAAGGGCACAACGCAGCACTCCGGGCCAAGGGCACAACAGCCACTGGCCTCAAAAGGCATGGATTATTTTAGGGTGCATTACGGCCACACAAAGGGGATCCCGCTGGGAAATTCGAGGCATTATCAAGTGCTTGTAAAATTGTGAATGAGAGACTGATAAAGTGCGTACAGCCTGCACAAAAAAACTAAGCAGAGCTCATGCCTTTCAAGCGATTTTTTTCAAATCATCATTAGAGTTGCATCATGCAGCCTTACAATGTATTAAACATCAAAACATATAGCCCAATGTTTGCAGAACAACTAAAGTTACATTAATAACTCTAAATTAAGCATATAGGAGTACCTCTTTCTTTGTTAACTGCTCAACACAGAATAGCCGCATGTGCACACTCCCTCAAATCATTTGGAGAAAATATCCTTTCTATTTAATTCAGCTTTGTTCAATTGTATTCTTCATACTATAAAATAATATAAAATAATGCCACAGAATTCTAAGCAAATCTTGTCTGCTAAATGAACTACTATTACCCACGGACATTTGGCATAGCCAGATCAGGATGTAACATAAGGACAACTCAGAGTATGTTATTCTGTTCTTCTGAAATAGACTACATTTTCTTCACATCATTTTTCTTTAGACCTGTCTAAAATAAATAATGGATTTATTGTGAAGGTGTAGGCTATATTACATGGATTTATTAGACTTTTTAAAATGTAGATGTTCCTAAGGTCTGCATCAGTGGCTTGTAGGCTATGTGTGGAAGCCAGGAGATGCTAAATGTGTTTATGTTAATTGTGGGTCAATTACTGTGAGACCGACAGTTACTTGCTTGACAATGACAGGCTGACAATTTCTTGACCGCCACAGCCCTAGCAGTGACTGACTGCTTACTGCTCATTTACATTTTTCACTGTATTTTACCACTTTTCTCAGGGGAGTGTAAGGTCCTCAGAGGGACCAGTAAAAGTTCACAAACTGCAAGGCAGACAGAACTACCTCGGCTCCTACTCCCATGGAGTCCAATCTCAGGCCCTGTCCAGGTGGACCGCATCGTTTACTGTGGTCCATAGGTGGAGCCAAATACCAAACATGTTTAATATTGTACATTCCACAGAGGAACGTTTTACTTTCAAAGAAGGTTGAGTAGGCATAAAGAATGACTCAAACTGTATTTACTGTCATTCAATGTTGATGTTTTAAATGATTTACAGTGGAAATTAGGTGATTTTTCATTAATGACAAGTTTTGATCAAACATATCACTCTTTGTTGTCAGAATCTGCTTATGGCCTCCAGGAAGTGTCAGCCCAAATAGCTACAGCTGCCCTCCCTGCATCAGGACCAGGTAATATTCAAATTATGTAGATTAAACTACACATGATGATCACCAATACTGCATGAGACACATGTTAGATGCTATGGAGACATCCTCTCGTGGCCATACCTTACTAGAAGTTAGAAGTACAGTTACTGTATAACATCTCCATTACTAAATGGTTCTGTTTTAGACCATCCAGAGAGACCATGAAGTTACTCCACAGAGATACCTGTCTTCACTATTTACATTACAGATAAGAATATTTTATTTCAACTCTTAACATGTATGAGCACCACATGCAGTAACCAGAGCCTGTTTGTCTTGCAGCGAAGAAAAGATAATGAAAGTCAGTGAAGAAAATATCTACACGAGGAAATATAGGTATGCTTGCTTTGCTTTTATACTGTAGAACATTTAATTTAGCTTCAAGAATGCCCATGTCTCTCTCATTCCAGACTTCCAGATGGAAATAGCCCTGCTGCTGGATAGCAGCAACAACGTTGGCGAGCGTCGCTTCAACCTTCAGAAGAACTTCATCAGCAAGTTAGCAGTGATGCTAAGGATTGGACGGAATAGACCACATCTCGGTGTGGTGCAAGCTAGGTGAGTCAATTAATTTGGTGTTCAATTAGTACATTTTCCAATTAGGTGTTATCATTTAGCCACTAACTCCATAGCAAAACAGTATAGAATTCCATGTAGCTAACACAGTGCTATACCCCACAGAAATAATTCTTCCTGACTAACCACAGTGCTCTTGTCCTTTTAATTTAAAAATAATAATAATTTGGGGGGTAGATCAGCTTAATATTGCAGATAGATTGTAACTTCCATCAATATAATTGTCTGCATCACTTCCAATCCCCCATGTTTTTTATATATATACTCCCCTTTATTACTTTTCAACCCCGCCATCCTTTCCCTACTTGGGGTAAATTAGTGAACAATGCTTAGGCCTCTACTTCCAGCTTATACTTACTATCTACATTTATGGACATTTTACAATAATTCAATTTTATTTGTTTTTGCTCCTGAACTTCTTCTAATCTCAACCTCTCCGATCATTTTCATGATGTCCATCCGGTTTGCTTCTATATGTCATATATTTTTAACTGTGCTCTTTCCCAAAAGCTCCCTATATACAGTGAGGGAAAAAAAGTATTTGATCCCATGCTGATTTTGTACATTTGCCCACTGACAAAGAAATGATCAGTCTATAATTTTAATGGTAGGTTTATTTGAACAGTGAGAGACAGAATAACAACAAAGAAATCCAGAAAAACGCATGTCAGAAATGTTATACATTGATTTGCATTTTAATGAGGGAAATAAGTATTTGACCCCCTCTCAATCAGAAAGATTTCTATCTCCCAGGTGTCTTTTATATAGGTAACGAGCTGAGATTAGGAGCACACTCTTAAAGGGAGTGCTCCTAATCTCAGCTTGTTACCTGTATAAAAGACACCTGTCCACAGAAGCAATCAATCAATCAGATTCCAAACTCTCCACCATGGCCAAGACCAAAGAGCTCTCCAAGGATGTCAGGGACAAGATTGTAGACCTACACAAGGCTGGAATGGGCTACAAGACCATCGCCAAGCAGCTTGGTGAGAAGGTGACAACAGTTGGTGCAATTATTTGCAAATGGAAGAAACACAAAAGAACTGTCAATCTCCCTCGGCCTGGGGCTCCATGCAAGATCTCACCTCGTGGAGTTGCAATGATCATGAGAACGGTGAGGAATCAGCCCTGAACTACACGGGAGGATCTTGTCAATGACCTCAAGGCAGCTGGGACCATAGTCACCAAGAAAACAATTGGTAACACACTACGCCGTGAAGGACTGAAATCCTGCAGCGCCCGCAAGGTCCCCCTGCTCAAGAAAGCACATATACAGGGCCGTCTGAAGTTTGCCAATGAACATCTGAATGATTCAGAGGAGAACTGGGTGAAAGTGTTGTGGTCAGATGAGACCAATATCGAGCTCTTTGGCATCAACTCAACTCGCTGTGTTTGGAGGAGGAGGAATGCTGCCTATGACCCCAAGAACACCATCCCCACCGTCAAACATGGAGGTGGAAACATTATGCTTTGGGGGAGTTTTTCTGCTAAGGGGACAGGACAACTTCACCGCATCAAAGGGACAATGGACGGGGCCATGTACCGTCAAATCTTGGGTGAGAACCTCCTTCCCTCAGCCAGGGCATTGAAAATGGGTTGTGGATGGGTATTCCAGCATGACAATGACCCAAAACACACGGCCATGGCAACAAAGGAGTGGCTCAAGAAGTAGCACCTTAAGGTCCTGGAGTGGCCTAGCCAGTCTCCAGACCTTAATCCCATAAAAAATATGTGGAGGGAGCTGAAGGTTTGAGTTGCCA
Source organism: Coregonus lavaretus (assembly GCF_964263955.1). Lineage (NCBI taxonomy): Eukaryota > Metazoa > Chordata > Actinopteri > Salmoniformes > Salmonidae > Coregonus > Coregonus lavaretus. Next base: position 32,307,936 of record NC_140014.1, read on the forward strand.
AACGTCAGGCTCAAAACCTTAATGACTTGGAGAAGATCTGCAAAGACGAGTGGAACAAAATCCCTCCTGAGATGTGTGCAAACCTGGTGGCCAACTACAAGAAACATCTGACCTCTGTGATTGCCAACGAGAGTTTTGCCACCAAGTACTAAGTCATGTTTTGCAGAGGGGTCAAATACTTATTTCCCTCATTAAAATGCAAATCAATTCATAACATTTTTGACATGCGTTTTTCTGGATTTTTTTGTTGTTACTCTGTCTCTCACTGTTCAAATAAAGCTACCATTAAAATGATAGACTGATCATGCCTTTGTCAGTGGGCAAACGTACAAAATCAGCAGGGGATCAAATACTTTTTTCCCTCACTGTACGTATTATGGACACAGTATGCTTACATTATTAGTTATCTTGTTATTATTTGTTGTTATTTGTTATTAGTCCCATCCTTCAACTCCATTCAACACCTCCCATCTATCTCTTAACACCATCCATATAGGATTTCTATTTGCCATATATATTTCAACTGTACTGTGATGTTTTACAAAAGTTCTGAACCTTTCTATTCTCATTGGTTCTACAGATTGTGAATTAAAAATAAACATTTTTGCTAAAAGTATTATTATATTATTGATCAATTGATTATGACTTTTCAGATCACCCAGTAATGCTATCTGCAAGGTTAGCTCCAAGTAAATATTGCAATTCTTTAGCCATTCCTGGACCTGTGTCCAAAAACAAGCTACAAATGGACAGAACCAAAACAAATGATCTAATGATTCTGTCTCTTCGCAGCAAAATCTGCAGAGCTGGGAAGATTGTGTCCCCCATATAAATAACATTCTATTGGTAGCAAGAATTTTATATAATAATTTAAATTGAAAGATTCTAATTTTTGAATCCCGTGTCGTTTTGCTGTCAGTTCATAAACACTATGCCATGGGATCGGTACGTCAAAAATCTCTTCCCAACTATTTTGCAATCTATATGGGACGGCTGTCAATCCTTTGGTCCTTAAATGAAACTGATATACTTTTTTATTTATCACAGTTTTCCTTAACCAATTATGTTCTTTAATGCAAGGCCGACAGACAAGTTCCTTACTTTCTCTCCCTTCCACTTTCCTCTTCCATTTTTGCGGTAAGGCTGCAATTATTTGGTTGTAATTTTGGGTAGAGCAGACATTTCCATATGTTTTTGTTAGCTGCATGTGCGACATAACTCCACCAGTCCTACCGATGATATCATTTACGAAGATTATACCTTTTTTAAACATTTTGTCAAAAAATAAAGGTTTTTTGTCAATTAGTATATTTGAATTTAACCACAATATTTGTTGCATTATTTGTTCTGTCTTTTCTGGAGGATTAAATTGAAATTGCAACCAACTTTCTATGGCTTGTTTTAGAAATAGTGATATTTGGGAGATGATTTCCTTTTCAAATAACTGAAAATGAGCGGTTGTAATCTGAATAAAGGGGAAAAGGCCATTCTTGAACATTGGGTGAGACAATCTTACTAATTTGCTTGAGAACCAGTTCGGAGATAAGTATAACTTTTGTATGACCGAAGCTTTTAGTGATAGGTTTAATGCTTTAATATTTAATAATTTCTGTCCTCTGAATTCATATTCATTATATAAATAGGCCCTTTTAATTTTGTCTGGCTTGCCGTTCCAAATAAAATTGAATATTATTTTCTCATATATTTTAAACAACTGTTCGCTAGGCGTAGGCAAGACCATAAGCAAATAGGTAAACTGGGATAATACTAAAGAGTTAATCAGGGTGATTTTTCCACAAATTGTAACTTTTGGTGCCAACGAGAATGAGATAAGAAAGAAGTCAAGACGACTAGCTTGATTGAGTCTCCGTCATATCATTTAGCCACTAACTCCATAGCAAAACAGTATAGAATTCCATGTAGCTAACACAATGCTATACCCCACGGAAATAATTATTCCTGACTAACCACAGTGCTCTTGTCTTTCCAGTGACACCCCTGGACAGAATTCCTCCTGACTAACGCCTCGATCACACCTACAGTGTAATTGCGCACAATGGTACCCATCATCATCTGGATATGTGTACAACAAAAGTTCAACATTCAACTTCTGCTACCATTTCTGTCAAGCCGTCTACGCATACAGTTTGACGCATACGTTCGATACATCTAATGTATGCACCACACAGAACGCACTGCAACTGCCTCTGCAATGCAATGCTGCAAGGCAAACGCAGCGTTCCATTGGAAATGAATGTACTTCTGGTGTACCAAAATGGAATGACACTATCAGTGTAATTGAGGCGTAACTATAGTGCTACCTACATTTTTCCTATTTTGTTGCCTTACAACCTGGAATTAAAATTGATTTTTTGGTGGTTTGTATCATTTGATTTACACAACATGCCAACCACTTTGAAGATGCAAAATATTTTTTTACTGTGAAACAAACAAGAAATAAGACCAAAAAAAAGAAAACTTGAGCGTGCGTAACTATTCACCCCCCCAAAGTCAATACTTTGTAGAGACACCTTTTGCAGCAATTACAGCTGCAAGTCTCTTGGGGTATGTCTCTATAAGATTGGCACATCTAGCCACTGGGATTTTTGCCCATTCTTCAAGGCAAAACTGCTCCAGCTCCTTCAAGTTGGATGGGTTCCGCTGGTGTACAGCAATCTTTAAGTCATACCACAGATTCTCAATTGGATTGAGGTCTGGGCTTTGACTAGGCCATTCCAAGACATTTAAATGTTTCCCCTTAAACCACTCAAGTGTTGCTTTAGCAGTATGCTTAGGGTCATTGTCCTGCAGGAAGGTGAACCTCCGTCCCAGTCGCAAATCTCTGGAAGACTTTTCCCTCAAGAATTTCCCTGTATTTAGCGCCATCCATCATTCCTTCAATTCTGACCAGTTTCCCAGTCCCTGCTGATGAAAAACATCCCCACAGCATGATGCTGTTTCCCCACGGATGGTGCCAGGTTTCCTCCAGAGGTGACGCTTGGCATTCAGGCCAAATACTTCAATCTTGGATTCATCAGACCAGAGAATCTTGTTTCTCATGGTCTGAGAGTCCTTTACATGCCTTTTGGCAAACTCCAACCGGGCTGTCATGTGCCTTTTACTGAGGAGTGGCTTCCGTCCAGCCACTCTACCATAAAGGCCTGATTGGTGGAGTACTGCAAAGAAGGTTGTATTTATGGAAGGTTCTCCCATCTCCACAGAGGAACTCTGGAGCTCTGTCAGAGTGATTATCCTGTTCTTGGTCACCTCCCTGACCAAGGCCCTTCTCCCCCGATCGCTCAGTTTGGCCGGGCGGCCAGCTCTTGGAAGAGAAGGTGGTTCCAAACTTTTCCATTTAAGAATGATGGAGGCCACTGTGTTCTTGGGGACCTTTAATGCTGCAGAAATTTTTTGGTACCCTTCCCTAGATCTGTGCCTCGACACAACCTGTCTCGGAGCTCTACGGACAATTATTTCGACTTCATGGCTTGGTTTTTGCTCTGACATGCACTGTCAACTGTGGGACCTTATGTAGACAGGTGTGTGCCTTTCAAAATCATGTCCAATCATTTGAATTTACCACAGGTGGACTCCAATCAAGTTGTAGAAACATCTCAAGGATGATCAATGGAAACAGGATGCACCTGAGCGTAATTTCGAGTCTCACAGCAAAGGGTCTAAATACTTATGTAAATAAGGTATTTCCGTTTTTTGTTATTAATACAATTGCAAAAATTTCTAAAAACCTGTTTTCGATTTGTCTTTATGGGGTATTGTGTGTAGCTTGACGAGGATTTTGTTTTATTTTATCCATTTTAAAATAAGGCTGTAACGTAACAAAATATGGAAAGAGTCAAGAGGTATGAAGAATACTTTCCGAATGCACTGTATGTTCTTATACAACAGGTGGGACTAATCCTGGATGCTGATTGGTTAAAACCGCATTCCAGCCGGTGTTTATTCCACGTCTTTTTTTTTTGGCGGGGGGGGGTGGTAGATCAGCTTTATATAATTTCAGAAAGATTGTGGGGAGAACAAGTATTTGATACACTGCCGATTTTGCAGGTTTTCTTACTTACAAAGCATGTAGAGGTCTGTAATTTTTTATCATAGGTTCACTTCAACTGTGATAGACGGAATCTAAAACAAAAATCCAGAAAATCACATTGTATGATTTTTAAGTAATTAATTAGCATTTTATTGCATGACATAAGTATTTGATCAACTACCAACCAGTACGAATTCCGGCTCTCACAGACCTGTTAGTTTTTCTTTAAGAAGCCCTCCTGTTCTCCACTCATTACCTGTATTAACTGCACCTGTTTGAACTTGTTACCTGTATAAAAGACACCTGTCCACACACTCAATCAAACAGACTCCAACCTCTCCACAATGGCCAAGACCAGAGAGCTGTGTAAGGACATCAGGGATAAAATTGTAGACCTGCACAAGGCTGGGATGGGCTACAGGACAATAGGCAAGCAGCTTGGTGAGAAGGCAACAACTGTTGGCGCAATTATTAGAAAATGGAAGAAGTTCAAGATGACGGTCAATCCCCCTCGGTCTGGGGCTCCATGCAAGATCTCACCTCGTGGGGCATCAATGATCATGAGGAAGGTGAGGGATCAGCCCAGAACTACACGGCAGGACCTGGTCAATGACCTGAAGAGAGCTGGGACCACAGTCTCAAAGAAAACCATTAGTAAAACACTACGCCGTCATGGATTAAAATCCTGCAGCACACGCAAGGTCCCCCTGCTCAAGCCAGCGCATGTCCAGGCCTGTCTGAAGTTTGCCAATGACCATCTGGATGATCCAGAGGAGGAATGGGAAAAGGTAATGTGGTCTGATGAGACAAAAATTGAGCTTTTTGGTCTAAACTCCACTCGCCGTGTTTGGAGGAAGAAGAAGGATGAGTACAACCCCAAGAACACCATCCCAACCGTGAAGCATGGAGGTGGAAACATCATTCTTTGGAGATGCTTTTCGGCAAAGGGGACAGGACGACTGCACCGTATTGAGGGGAGGATGGATGGGGCCATGTATCGCGAGATCTTTGCCAACAACCTCCTTCCCTCAGTAAGAGCATTGAAGATGGGTCGTGGCTGGGTCTTCCAGCATGACAACGGCCCAAAACACATAGCCAGGGCAACTAAGGAGTGGCTCCATAAGAAGCATCTCAAGGTCCTGGAGTGGCCTAGCCAGTCTCCAGACCTGAACCCAATAGAAAATCTTTGGAGGGAGCTGAAATTCCGTATTGCCCAGTGACAGCCCCGAAACCTGAAGGATCTGAAGAAGGTCTGTATGGAGGAGTGGGCCAAAATCCCTGCTGCAGTGTGTGCAAACCTGGTCAAGACCTACAGGAAACATATGATCTCTGTAATTGCAAACAAAGGTTTCTGTAACAAATATTAAGTTCTGCTTTTCTGATGTATCAAATACCTATGTCATGCAATAAAATGCAAATTAATTACTTAAAAATCATACAATGTGATTTTCTGGATTTTTGTTTTAGATTCCGTCTCTCACAGTTGAAGTGAACCTATGATAAAAAATTACAGACCTCTACATGCTTTGTAAGTAAGAAAACCTGCAAAATCGGCAGTGTATCAAATACTTGTTCTCCCCACTGTATATACAGTGGGGGAAAAAAGTATTTAGTCAGCCACCAATTGTGCAAGTTCTCCCACTTAAAAAGATGAGAGAGGCCTGTAATTTTCATCATAGGTACACGTCAACTATGACAGACAAATTGAGATTATTTTTTTTTTTCACATTGTAGGATTTTTAATTATGGTGGAAAATAAGTATTTGGTCACCTACAAACAAGCAAGATTTCTGGCTCTCACAGACCTATAACTTCTTCTTTAAGAGGCTCCTCTGTCCTCCACTCGTTACCTGTATTAATGGCACCTGTTTGAACTTGTTATCAGTATAAAAGACACCTGTCCACAACCTCAAACAGTCACACTCCAAACTCCACTATGGCCAAGACCAAAGAGCTGTCAAAGGACACCAGAAACAAAATTGTAGACCTGCACCAGGCTGGGAAGACTGAATCTGCAATAGGTAAGCAGCTTGGTTTGAAGAAATCAACTGTGGGAGCAATTATTAGGAAATGGAAGACATACAAGACCACTGATAATCTCCCTCGATCTGGGGCTCCACGCAAGATCTCACCCCATGGGGTCAAAATGATCACAAGAACGGTGAGCAAAAATCCCAGAACCACACGGGGGGACCTAGTGAATGACCTGCAGAGAGCTGGGACCAAAGTAACAAAGTCTACCATCAGTAACACACTACGCCGCCAGGGACTCAAATCCTGCAGTGCCAGACGTGTCCAGGCCCATCTGAAGTTTGCTAGAGTGCATTTGGATGATCCAGAAGAGGATTGGGAGAATGTCATATGGTCAGATGAAACCAAAATAGAACTTTTTGGTAAAAACTCAACTCGTCGTGTTTGGAGGACAAAGAATGCTGAGTTGCATCCAAAAAACACCATACCTACTGTGAAGCATGGGGGTGGAAACATCATGCTTTGGGGCTGTTTTCCTGCAAAGGGACCAGGACGACTGATCCGTGTAAAGGAAAGAATGAATGGGGCCATGTATCGGGAGATTTTGAGTGAAAACCTCCTTCCATCAGCAAGGGCATTGAAGATGAAACGTGGCTGGGTCTTTCAGCATGACAATGATCCCAAACACACCGCCCGGGCAACGAAGGAGTGGCTTCGTAAGAAGCATTTCAAGGTCCTGGAGTGGCCTAGCCAGTCTCCAGATCTCAACCCCATAGAAAATCTTTGGAGGGAGTTGAAAGTCCGTGTTGCCCAGCGACAGCCCCAAAACATCACTGCTCTAGAGGAGATCTGCATGGAGGAATGGGCCAAAATACCAGCAACAGTGTGTGAAAACCTTGTGAAGACTTACAGAAAACGTTTGACCTGTGTCATTGCCAACAAAGGGTATATAACAAAGTATTGAGAAACTTTTGTTATTGACCAAATACTTATTTTCCACCATAATTTGCAAATAAATTCATAAAAAATCCTACAATGTGATTTTCTGGAATTTTTTTTCTCAATTTGTCTGTCATAGTTGACGTGTACCTATGATGAAAATTACAGGCCTCTCTCATCTTTTTAAGTGGGAGAACTTGCACAATTGGTGGCTGACTAAATACTTTTTCCCCCCACTGTACATACACACATACAGTGAGGGAAAAAAGTATTTGATCCCCTGCTGATTTTGTACATTTTGTACAGTCTATAATTTTAATGGTATTTAATGTAAAATGAGAGACAGAATAACAACAAAAAAATCCAGAAAAAAGCATGTCAAAAATGTTATAAATTGATTTGCATTTTAATGAGGGAAATAAGTATTTGACCCCTCTGCAAAACATGACTTAGTACTTGGAGGCAAAACCCTTGTTTGCAATCACAGAGGTCAGACGTTTCTTGTAGTTGGCCACCAGGTTTGCACACATCTCAGGAGGGATTTTGTCCCACTCCTCTTTGCAGATCTTCTCCAAGTCATTAAGGTTTTGAGGCTGATGTTTGGCAACTCGAACCTTCAGCTCCCTCCACAGATTTTCTATGGGATTAAGGTCTGGAGACTGGCTAGACCACTCCAGGACCTTAATGTGCTTCTTCTTGAGCCACTCCTTTGTTGCCTTGGCCGTGTGTTTTGGGTCATTGTCATGCTGGAATACCCATCCACGACCCATTTTCAATGCCCTGGCTGAGGGAAGGAGGTTCTCACCCAAGATTTGACGGTACATGGCCCCGTCCATCGTCCCTTTGATGCGGTGAAGTTGTCCTGTCCCCTTAGCAGAAAAACACCCACAAAGCATAATGTTTCCACCTCCATGTTTGACGGTGGGGATGGTGTTCTTGGGGTCATAGGCAGCATTCCTCCTCCTACAAACAGGGCGAGTTGAGTTGATGCCAAAGAGCTCGATTTTGGTCTCATCTGACCACAACATTTTCACCCAGTTCTCCTCTGAATCATTCAGATGTTCATTGGCAAGTTCAGACGGGCATGTATATGTGCTTTCTTGAGCAGGGGGACCTTGCGGGCGCTGCAGGATTTCAGTCCTTCACGGCGTAGTGTGTTACCAATTGTTTTCTTGGTGACTATGGTCCCAGCTGCCTTGAGATCATTGACACGATCCTCCTGTGTAGTTCTGGGCTGATTCCTCACCGTTCTCATGATCATTGCAACTCCACGAGGTGAGATCTTGCATGGAGCCCCAGGCCGAGGGAGATTGACAGTTATTTTGTGTTTCTTCCATTTGCGAATAATCGCACCAACTGTTGTCACCTTCTCACCAAGCTGCTTGGCGATGGTCTTGTAGCCCATTCCAGCCTTGTGTAGGTCTACAATCTTGTCCCTGGCATCCTTGGAAAGCTCTTTGGTCTTGGCCATGGTGGAGAGTTTGGAATCTGATTGATTGATTGCTTCTGTGGACAGGTGTCTTTTATACAGGTAACAAACTGAGATTAGGAGCACTCCCTTTAAGAGTGTGCTGCTAATCTCAGCTCGTTACCTGTATAAAAGACACCTGGGAGCCAGAAATCTTTCTGATTGAGAGGGGATCAAATACTTTTTTCCCTCACTGTACATACATACAGTATACACTCCTTCAGCTCCATTCAACACCTCCCATCTATCTTGTAACACCATCCATATTGGATTTCTATTTGCCATATATTTTTCAACTGTACTGTGATGTTTTACAAAAGTTCTGAACCTTTCTATTCTCATTGTTTCTACATATCGTAAATTGAATATAAACATTTTTGCTAAAATTATTATTATATTATTGATCGATTGACTATGACTTTTCAGATCACCAAGTAGTGCTATCTGCAGGGTTAGCTCCAGGTAAATATCGCAATCCTTTAGCCATTCCTGGACCTGTGTCCAAAAACAATCTACAAATGGACAGTACCAAAACAAATGATCTAATGATTCTGTCTAATCGCAGCAAAATCTGCAGAGCTGGGAAGATTGTATCCCCCATATAAATAACATTCTATTGGTAGCAAGAATTTTATATAATAATTTAAATTTTAAAATTCAAAGTTTTGAATCCGGTGTCGTTTTGCGTATCAATTCATAAACACTATGCCATGGAATCGGTACGTCAAAAATCTCTTCCCAACTATTTTGCAATCTATATGGGACGGCTGTCAATCCTTTGGTCCTTAAATGAAACTGGTATACTTTTTTATTTATCACAATTTTCTTAACCAATTATATTCTTTAATGCAAGGCCGACAGACAAGTTCCTTACTTTTTCCCCCTTCCACTTTCCATTTTTGCGGTAATGCTGCAATTATTTGGTTGTAATTTTGGGTAGAGCAGACATTTCCATATGTCTTTGTTAGCTGCATGTGCGACATAACTCCACCAGTCCAACCGATATCATTTACGAAGATTATACCTTTTTTAAACGTAAAAAAATAAAATGTTTTTTATCAATTAGTATATTTGAGTTTAACCACAATATTTGTTGCATTATTTGTTCTGTCGTTTCTGTAGGATTAAATTGAAATTGCAACCAACTTTCTATGGCTTGTTTTAGAAATAGTGATATTTGGGAGATTATTTCCTTTTCAAATAACTTAAAGTGAGAGGTTGTAATCTGAATAAAGGGAAAAAGGCCATTCTTGAACATTGGGTGAGACAATTTTACTAATTTGCTAGAGAACCAGTTCGGATTTAAGTATAACTTATGTATAACTGAAGCTTTTAGTGATAGGTCTAATGCTTTAATATTTAATCATTTCTGTCCTCAGAATTCATATTCATTATATAAATAGGCCTGTTTAATTTTGTCTGGCTTGCCGTTCCAAATAAAATGGAATATTTTTTTCTCATATAATTTTAAAAACTGTTCACTAGGCGTAGGCAAGACCATAAGCAAATAAGTAAACTGGGATAATACTAAAGAGTTAATCAGGGTGATTTTTCCACAAATTGACAGGTATTTACCTTTCCATGGTAGCAAGATCTTATCTATTTTTGCTAACTTCCTATTAAAATGTATTGGAGTGAGATCATTTATTTCATTTGGGATATGTATTCCAAGTATATCCACATCACCATCAGACAATTTTTTTGGTAAACTACATGGTAATGTGATTTTTTTATTTTTTAGTGATCCAATATGTAATATAGTACATTTATCATAATTTGGTTGTAATCCAGAGAGGTTAGAAAATGTATCTAGATCCTCTATGAGGCTGTGGAGGGATTCAAGTTGTGGATTTAAAAGAAAACATGAATCATCAGCGTACAATGACATCTTTGTTTTTAAGCCCTGGATTTCTAATCCCTTGATATTATTGTTGGATCTGATTTTTATAGCTAACATCTCGATGGCAATAATAAATAGATATGCCGATAGTGGACAACCTTGTTTCACTCCTCTTGACAGTTTAAAACTTTCTGAGAAATAGCCATTATTTACTATTTTACACCTAGGGTTACTATACATGATTTAAACCCAATTTATAAGAGATTGTCCAAAATTGAAATTCTCCAGGCATTTATATATAAACCCGTCGTACTTTATCAAATGCCTTTTCGAAGTCTGCTATGAATAGTAGGCCTGGTTTCCCAGATTTTTCATAGTGTTCTATTGTTTCCAGTACTTGCCTTACATTATCTCCAATGTATCGCCCATGTAAAAAACCTGTCTGATTAGAATGAATAATGTCCGACAATACTTTTTTAATTCTATGCGCTATACATTTTGCTAGAATTTTTGCATCACAACACTGAAGTGTAAGGGGCCTCCAATTTTTTTTAATGGACTGGATCTTTATATTTTCCATTTGTATCCTGTTTCAGTAATAATTTATTCCACAAGTTACCGCTATAAGATAATCATAGTGACCTAACAGATTTCTAAGATTATGCTCTTCCTATTCCTTGTTTAATCACTTCACACGACCACACTACTCAGCTGATCTCATCTGACCTATCTCTCTACCAGTTGTATTATTTCCTATTAAATACCAGTGGAAACACAAACAGTAACGTAAAATAAAGTGCTTGCCCCTGTTCAGAGGACAGTACAGCAGAAGCTAACAGGGCAACAGCATTGTAGGTACACAAGTACTTAGAAAACTATAACATATCATCAAGTTTGATATCTGACAGTTTGGAAAATTTTACTTTTCATGTTTTAGGCGAAGTGTATCATAATCATGTAACTATACTAAAATTCTGATGTGCATTTTAAGGTTCATGTGGTTTTCTATGTATTTCATGAACAATCCAAAGCAGGCAAAACCAAAAGCATTGAAACAGCATAGATAAACTACATGACCAAAGGTATGTGGACACCTTCTCATTGAACATCTCATTCCAAAATCATGGTCCCCCCCTTTGCTGCTATAACAGCCTCCACTCTTCTGGGAAGGCTTTCCACTAGAAGTTGGAACATTGCTGCGTGGAGTTGCTTCCATTCATCCACAAGAGCATTAGTGAGGTCGGGCACTGATGTTGGGCGATTAGGCCTGGCTCGCAGTCGGCGTTCCAATTCATCCCAAAGGTGTTCAATGGGGTTGAGGTCAGGGCTCTGTGCAGGACAGTCAAGTTCTTCCACACCGATCTCGACAAACCATTTCTGTATGGACCTCGCTTTGTGCATGGGGGCATTGTCATGCTGAAACAAGAAAGGTCCTTCCCCAAACTGTTGTCAGAATGTTGGAAGCACAGAATGGTCTAGAATGTCATTGTATGCTGTAGCGTTAAGATTTCCCTTCACTGGAACTAAGGGGCCTAGCCCGAACCATGAAAAACAGCCCCAGACCATTATTCCTCCTCCACCAAACTTTACAGTTGGCACTATGCATTCATTTGGCATCCGCCAAACCCAGATTCAACCGTCAGACAGTGAAGCGTGATTCATCACTCCATAGAACGAGTTTCCACTGCTCCAGAGTCCAATCGCGGCGAGCTTTATACCACTCCAGCCGGCACTTGGCAATGCGCATGGTGATCTTAGGCTTGTGTGCGGCTGCTCGGCCATGGAACCCCATTTCATGAAGCTCCCGATGAACAGGTATTGTGCTGACGTTGCTTCCAGAGGCAGTTTGGAACTCAGTAGTGAGTATTGCAACCGAGGACAGACAATATTTACGCGCTACAGCACTTGGCGGTCCCATTCTGTGAGCTTGTGTGGCCTACCATTTCACGGCTGAGCCGTTGTTGCTCCTAGACGTTTCCGCTTCACAATAACAGCACTTAAAGTTGACCGGGGCAGATCTAGCAGGGCAGAAATTTGACAAACTGACTTGTTGGAAAGGTGGCATCCTATGACAGTGCTATGTTGAAAGTCACTGAGCTCTTCAGTAAGGCCATTCTACTGCCAAGGTTCGTCTATGCAGATTGCATGGCTGTGTGCTCGATTTTATACACCGGTCAGCAACGGGTGTGGCTGAAATAGCCGAATCCACTAATTTGAAGGTGTGTCCACATACTTTTGCATATATATACACTGTACAGTGAGGGAAAAAAGCATTTGATCCCCTGCTGATTTATTTTTAATATACAACTTTTCAATAGATTTTTGTTAATCACGTAAACACAATTAACCCAACAAAACAGGTTACATGCAGTCTCAGCATGCATTACAAACACAGACTTTATGTACAGGTACACCATTTAATATTTATTATAGACATTTTATATACATTACTTTTCAACAGTTGCATTTTGCTATGTGGTACAATCTTTAAAATCTGCTGATTCATAGTTTGTAAAACAAAAACCTTACAAAACTCATCAAAACTCACAAACTAACCAGAACCTTTTTTTGGAAGACTAGAAAAAATATTTTATTGTATTTATCATGCATTACACAAACAAAAGTATTTAGTTACACCATAAATTGTAGCATGTTTGAACATAAAATTGTTTTGCAGGATAAAAGAGAAAAGTACAACCAAACAAAAGACTGAGTCGTGATTAATCTTACGTTTGCTATTCCAATCCCTTAAAACAAAATTAAGAAAAATAAAACGGTTACACCCCATGCTTGCTTCAAAGCACTGATTTATAGCATTAAGATGTCTAATAACCTGTGATAAATAAACTAAAATACAGTAAGGTGTACAAAAATATCACATAGTGATAGGATGATGCAGTTTATTTTAAAAGAGAGCGCTCTCTCAGGAAGCCATGAACTGTGCTTCTTTTAGTCCTATAGTCTTTACTCATGTGACAAGACCGTGTCAAAGCAATGTAAGAGATCACATCCTTGGGTTAGGAAGGGCGAGTTCACTGAGTGTTTTCAGTGACGTGGGAACAGTAAGATGATGGTTGTGGGGGACAGCATGAGTTGTGATGAAGGGTTCAGACCGGGAATAAATATTCCCTTCTTTTTTTATTTATATACATAATTTTCAGTGCTGTTATGACAGACTTTATTTATATAAAAAGGATTATAAAAACTATATTTATTTTTTTACACAAAAATGTCATGGAACTAATGCTAAAGTGTGAAGTTGATTGACTATATTTCATTCATTATTTTTCTCACTACATGATGTTGTTGAGTGGACGCCTGACTGACTCATGTTTAGTGTGAACTGAACTGACGCCGCAGGGTCTCCCGGTCGGCCCACCAGGGGCTGTGGCCACGTCCTGTTAAATAGAAACTATCAGAGCCAGCCCTGTATGGTTGGGGTCAGCCCTGTAGTATGAATCAGGTGAAATCGCAAATTCTCCCTCGGTCACTGAACTATACCTACAGAACAGATATTAGCTCAGCTCAAACCCAGTCAAAAAGGCTACATACACTAGTTTGTTTTACTCCAGCTTTTTTAACTTACAGTAAATTACAGGTAAATGTTGTTGTTGTTTTAGTTTGAAAACAGGATAAAATTGATTGGGCGCTTCTCCACCCTCCACGCCTGGCATAAGTCCCCTTGGCACCTGGTTTGTGTTGAGTTTAACAGGGATGGGGGTGGAGGGAGGCAGCTTCAATGTAGTGTCATAAAATGCTACTCTTGTTACACAAGGCAGTGAAGCAGTCCATTCTTTCTTTCTGTGTCTACACACTCAGCTCAACCTGGCAGAGCAGCACTGGTCTACTACACAAACACTTTGGCCAGGGCGTCGGCCCCTGCACTTGCTATGTATGCCTTAGACGGGTGGAAGGCAACGTCATAGATGGACTCGTCAGACTTCTTGCGGTGGGCAGTGATCTCCTGCACACAGGTCTTACTGTCCAGGTTCCACAGACGGATAGAGCAGTCGTGGCCTACGGATGAGGAATGTGTTCAGTAGGGAGAAAACATTTTGAAACAGAGGTACTAGCTACCTGAACCCAAAAAGAAGACTTCCCTTGTCCATACAAAACGTTTTGCTACAGTGTGAGTGAGCAGTAGCGGATTCAGTGGCGTTGCTTGAACTTACTTCCTGACATCAGGTAGATTCCGTTGGGGTCCACAGCCAGGCTGGTGACGGCATCCAAGTGGGCCACCATCGCATGGATCACTTTACCTACACGACAGACAGACGTAACAGTCAGTACAGAGGTATGGCAGACAGACAGGCAGACATAACAGTCAGTACAGCGGTATGGCAGACAGACAGGCAGACGTAACAGTCAGTACAGAGGTATGGCAGACAGACAGGCAGACGTAACAGTCAGTACAGAGGTATGGCAGACAGACAGGCAGACGTAACAGTCAGTACAGCGGTATGGCAGACAGACAGGCAGACGTAACAGTCAGTACAGAGGTATGGCAGACAGACAGGCAGACGTAACAGTCAGTACAGAGGTATGGCAGACAGACAGTCATTCTCCCATCTAGGCTGTTATTCACTAAGCTACAGTCAGTCAGTCAGTCAGTCAGAGTAGCTAGCTAAACAGTGTGTCCGCTCCTGTCCACTTACCCGATTTATTGTCGAAGAACTTGATGTTTCTGTCCTCGTGGGCCGTGATGGTTACAGGCAGGGTGGGGTGACTCACTACCTTGTTGATGTGGTTGGCTGCAGGCAGAGCTGAAAACATACAGAGGAGAGAATGGGTCAACACTACACTCACTATTAATACACCATCTGGAATGAAGACCGTTAAAACTGTTTACTTCTTCTCTAGGAGGATATATCATATATCTTGCATGGTCACAGGAGAACAACAACAGTAGCTAAAAAGTTCCCCAGTCCTACCACAGAGCATAGGGTTAGTCTCGCTAGTGTGTTAGAAAAGGCTATAGGCTAGGGTTTGGACTAGGTTAGGATTCTAGTCTAAATTGTAGACTTACTGCTCTCCCCCTGACCAGCGAACACCATGGCGGTCTGTGAGGTCTCCAGGTCATAGATCACAGCGTTGCCCGTATTGAAGGACGCCACCATGTGGGCGGGGTCACAGCCGTTGAAATCCACCGCAGTGGGGATGCCGTGCTCTGTCGTAGACAGACAGACACACACACACAAAGACAACGGTCAGTTAAAGAGCCTTTTGCACTTCCACTCTCTGACCTTGGCCACTTGACACACCAGCCATAGACAAGTGCCATTGTCATGTTATGTCCGTGTGAATAACAAGCTCTCCATCACACTACTGGGGAAGTTGAAGTGCACAGCATTTGGATGCATACCATATGGATTTCTCTTAAAGGAAGGGAGAATTTAATATAAAACAATTTATTTAACTCCAACTTTGCTCTAAGACAAATGGAACTCAGTTAAGCTATTTGGGCCTTATTAATGGAATACTAAGTCTAGTGCTATGTTCTTACCTTTCTCTGCATTGTAAGTGCTGATGCATGGGTTCTTCTCCTGGGGGTTCCACAGCTTGACTGTTCCGTCTGCGGAGCAGGACAACAGGCGGTTCTTGATGCCGCTGTAGGCCAGCCCCCACACGGCGTCTGTGTGGCCCAGCCAGGTTCCAGCCAGGACGCTGGGGTCTGAGGGGTTGGAGGAGGGGACAGGGTCAGTCATACCCATACAATAAGGAAGGAAAAACAGCTCTGTGATTACTCAAGGACGTGATTGGAATAAAGTGAAGAAAAAGTATACTAGTCGATTCCAATAATATGATAGATGAATGAAAGTATTCCTGACTTCTGTTAGTGTGGTCAATGTCTAAAGGCACAGAGGATAGACAGAATATTGGCCATGCTAAATGTGCCAACCTTACCATAGGTGTCATAAGGGTCTACGTTGGAGCTGGGGATGTTCCACCACTGTATTGTGTGGTCAATCCCTCCACTGTAACACTGCTCTCCACTGGAAGTCATAGCCAGGGACAGCACAGGCCCCCTGAGGAGAGGAAAGGCGTATCAGAAAGGTGACTTTTAATGCTCCCTACTAACAATAATTTACATCATTATACAGTGAGAGAAAGCTATATGCAAAACAGTTTTATTGATGGATTACAGTTTTACCGTATTAAGTTGTGTTTTTTACCACTGCTCCTTCTGGTAATTAGATACTTACACATGAGCTCTGAATGTGTATATAGGCTCCACATCAAAAGAGGCACTTCTAATGAAGAGGAAACAAACAATTCTTTAAAAAGGGTTTTCATACCTATTTAATATAATGATGCATTCTAGAATTCCAGAATGACAAGTTAATCCAACCATGTAAACAAGTGTTTGTGTGTGTGTGTGTGTGTGTGTTTACTTTTTGGCAGGCACAGTCTTCTGCAGGTTCCACAATTTGAGGGTGTGGTCCTCAGACACGGTGACCAGGACAGGCTCTACAGGATGGAAGGCCAGGGCCCTGACCCCGTCAAAGTGGCTGCGCAGTGTGTACTTGGGATTCCACGTCTTCCTGAACGTGTCCTTATTGGCTGGCAGCTAAAAATAGATAGACCGGACAGGAGAGGAGAAGAGAAGGGCAACTTTAAACAAGTGTGGAGTGAAAAATAGAGACAGGTTGGTGGTGAGTTAGCTAGGGGGGAATAGACAGCACTAGAAGATGTTATGTACTAGGACTACTTGAGTGTGGTATGCCCCTCCATTTCCTAATGAAGCCCCTAATGGACATGCTTGGGATGATTCTGACCAACTGTCAAAGCTAGAACATTTCCCCTCTCAACGCTCTGTGTATGTGAGGTGGCTGAGGAGGAGGAGAGAGGTTCAGGGAGAGATTCAGGAGGAAAGAGAGAGGGGCAGGGAGGGGTTGAGGAGGAGAGAGGGGGGCAGAGAGGGGTTGAGGAGGAGAGTGAAGGGGGGCAGGGAGGTGTTGAAGGAGAGAGAGAGGGGCAGGGGGGTTTTCAGTGTGGGGGGTTGGAGTTGTTCAGGTATGGCAGGTAGGACTCGTGGTACTTACATCATAGCTGTAGTCGGCCTCGTCATTGGAGACGGTGAGGTCAGCTAGGTCTCCCAGTCCCAGGACACTCTCCAACACGTCATCAGAGCCCATGATAAAGGACTTGCCCCCGCCTGAGGGAAACGGTAAGGGCTCAGCTAAGAATAGGACGGAGAGGAGAGGAGAGGAGGAGGTTTTAGTAAACACTATACAGGCCACACCTAGACAGAGACAAAGATGCTTGGTAAACAAAGATCTCAGCTCCTCTCAGTGGGGTGCTAAAACATTCACCCGAATGGGAAAGACTGCAGCGCACACACTAAGCTGATTGACATGGCTAGACAAGCTTTTATGTCTAACACTTAAGGAGACATAGTAGAAAGTAAAGTATTCCCCTAGGTAGAAGTCAAAGCCTTGAGTAAAAAATGTAGACATGCAATGAAACAATTTCCTAAACAGACTAACGTTAAAGATGCACTATGCAGAAATCGCTCCGCCATTTCCTGATTGATAAAATTCTAATAGTTTGCTTAATTTCAGTTTGTGACAAAACAAGCAAGAACAGTGTAGAGAATTATTGTACCATCTAAACCGCAGTGAAATATATTTTCTATAACCAAAACATATTGTATTTTCAGCTGATGTACAAAACCGAAAACGTAATGTAAAAATGTAACTTAACCATCTACATTCTAAGCCCTGTCTAAGAACGGGAAGCATAGAAATAGCGCACATAGAACACACATACTGTTTCTTAGACTTGCTATCAATGAGAATGACAGATCTATCAGAACATCCATTTCTATGTGAATTTGGTCGGGTCGCCCTAAAAGTTACATATTGCAGCATTACGGAGGAGAAGCAACTACACGGGTTAGGACTCCTGCACAAAAACTAAAGAAATATAGGCCAGCATGTATAGAATGGGGTTCATTTCATGACTAATGAGTCTGACTGGTGCTCTGTATGCAACCCTTTCTCTCAGCCACTGTGGAGGATTGCGCTGAGAGTAATGTTGAGATTAGTGCTGCCTGAGAGTACTGTGACTGACCCTAGAGGCTGTGATTAGAACAGGGCATGCAGCAGCAGTGAGGTGTGTATGGCAGGGCCAGGGAAGGGCTCAGAATATCCTGTGCACAAGTGAGGAGGAATGCGGACGCAGCATTGGCGCAATTGAGATTCCACAGGGTGGGCCTTTCTTGCTGCAGATCAGAATACACCCCCCCACTACACTACAGTTCAATTAGATCTACCACTGGCCCACACATAGACATGTATTCCTCTACTGTCCACAGATCCTCTACCCAACACCCATGCGGGCTAACACAGATTATACATGCCGCATTTATGCCAAATGGACATGGTGCAAAATGGGGTATAACCAGTAAAGTCTTTAGAGTCTAAGCTGACATATGTAACTGTTTTAAGATAGTCATACTATTGATGATTTGGATATTTGAATTTTATGACCCCTTTAGGTAAATACCAAGTAAATAAAGAATAATAATAATATATATATATATATATATATATATATATATATATATATATATATATATATATATATATATATATATATATATATATATATATATATATATATATATACACACACACACACACACAGTGGGGAGAACAAGTATGGAGCATGGAGGTGGAAACATCATTCTTTGGGGATGCTTTTCTGCAAAGGGGACAGGACGACTGCACCGTATTGAGGGGAGGATGGATGGGGCCATGTATCGCGAGAGCTTGGCCAACAACCTCCTTCCCTCAGTAAGAGCATTGAAGATGGGTCGTGGCTGGGTCTTCCAGCATGACAACGACCCGAAACACACAGCCAGGGCAACTAAGGAGTGGCTCCGTAAGAAGCATCTCAAGGTCCTGGAGTGGCCTAGCCAGTCTCCAGACCTGAACCAAATAGAAAATCTTTGGAGGGAGCTGAAAGTCCGTATTGCACAGCGACAGCCCCGAAACCTGAACGATCTGGAGAAGGTCTGTATGGAGGAGTGGGCCAAAATCCCTGCTGCAGTGTGTGCAAACCTGGTCAAGACCTACAGGAAACGTATGATCTCTGTAATTGCAAACAAAGGTTTCTGTACCAAATATTAAGTTCTGTTTTTCTGATGTATCAAATACTTATGTCATGCAATAAAATGCAAATTGATTACTTAAAAATCATACAATGTGATTTTCTGGATTTTTGTTTTAGATTCCGTCTCTCACAGTTGAAGTGTACCTATGATCAAAATTACAGACCTCTAAAGGCTTTGTAAGTAGGAAAACCTGAAAAATCGGCAGTGTATCAAATACTTGTTCTCCCCACTGTATATAAAAAATGTATTTGATAAAATATTGATTTTGGCTTTTACTACTAAAGCCCATAGAAATTAATTGAATAACACATTCATAAATGGCAAAAAGGACAGTCAAAAAATAAATAATAAGAAACAAGGTTAAGTGTCGGTCCTAAATCTAGGAGATAGACATTTCCTTGTTTTCGAAAGAAAAGCAATTTTTTGGTCCATTAAAATAACATCAAATTGATCAGAAATACAGTGTAGAAATTGTTAATGTTGTAAATGGCCATTGTAGCTGGAAACTGATGATTTTTTATGGAATATCTACATAGGCATGCAGAGGTCCATTATCAGCAACCATCAGTCCTGTGTTCCAATGGCACGTTGTGTTTGCTAATCCAAGTTTATCATTTTAAAAGGCTAATTGATCATTAGAAAACTATTTTGCAATTATGTTAGCACAGCTGAAAACTGTTGTGCTGATTAAAGAAGCAATAAAACTGGCCTTCTTGAGACTAGTTGAGTATCTGGAGCATCAGCAATTGTGGGTTCGATTACAGGATCAAAATGGCCAGAAACAAATAACTTTATTCTGAAACTCGTCAGTCTATTCTTGTTCTGAGAAATGAAGGCTATTCCATGCGAGAAATTGCCAAGAAACTGAAGATCTCGTACAACGCAAACTGTCTCTAACCAGAATAGAAAGAGGAGTGGGAGGCCCCGGTGCACAACTGAGCAAGAGGAGAAATACATTAGAGTGTCTAGTTTGAGAAACAGGCGCCTCACAGGTCATCAACTGGCAGCTTCATTAAATAGTACCCGCAAAACACCAATCTCAACGTCAACAGTGAAGAGGCGACTCCGGGATGCTGGCCTTCTAGGCAGAGTTACAAAGAAAAAACCATATCGCAGACTGCCCATCTTTAATTTTTATTGGCCAGTCTAAGATGTCTCTTTTTCTTTGCAACTCTGCCTAGAAGGTCCTCATCCCGGAGTCAATTTGATGTTATTTTAAAAATGGACAAAAACATTGCTTTTCTTTCAAAAACAAGGAAATTCCTAAGTGACCCCAAACCTTTGAACGGTAGTGTATATAAAATATTTATAAACAATTAAAAAAACTACAGTTGAAGTCAGAAGTTTACATACGCTTAGGTTGGAGTCATTAAAACTCGTTTTTCAACTACTCCACACATTTCTTGTTAACAAACTATAGTTTTGGCAAGTCGGTTAGGACATCTACTTTGTGCATGACGCAAGTAATCTTTCCAACAATTGTTTACAGACAGATTATTCACAATTCCAGTGGGTCAGAAGTTTACATACACTAAGTTCACTGTGCCTTTAAACAGCTTGGAAAATTCCAGAAAATTATGTCATGGCTTTAGAAGCTTCTGATAGGCTAATTGACATCATTTGAGTCAATTGGAGGTGTACCTGTGGATGTATTTCAAGGCCTACCTATAAACTCAGTGCCTCTTTGCTTGACATCATGGGAAAATCAAAAGAAATCAGCCAAGACCTCCACAAGTCTGGCTCATCCTTGGGAGCAATTTCCAAACACCTGAAGGTACCACATTCATCTGTACAAACAATAGTACGCAAGTATAAACACCATGGGACCACGCAGCCGTCATACCACTCAGGAAGGAGACGCGTTGTGTCTCCTAGAAATGAATGTACTTTGGTGCGAAAAGTGCAAATCAATCCCAGAACAACAGCAAAAGGACCTTGTGAAGATGCTGGAGGAAACAGGTACAAAAGTATCTACACTGCTCAAAAAATAAAGGGAACACTAAAATAACACATCCAAGATCTGAATGAATGAAATAATCTTATTAAATACTTTTTTCTTTACATAGTTGAATGTGCTGACAACAAAATCACACAAAAATTATCAATGGAAATCAAATGTATCAACCCATGGAGGTCTGGATTTGGAGTCAACCTCAAAATTAAAGTGGAAAACCACACTACAGGCTGATCCAACTTTGATGTAATGTCCTTAAAACAAGTCAAAATGAGGCTCAGTAGTGTGTGTGGCCTCCACGTGCCTGTATGACCTCCCTACAACGCCTGGGCATGCTCCTGATGAGGTGGCGGATGGTCTCCTGAGGGATCTCCTCCCAGACCTGGACTAAAGCATCCGCCAACTCCTGGACAGTCTGTGGTGCAATGTGGCGTTGGTGGATGGAGCGAGACATGATGTCCCAGACGTGCTCAATTGGATTCAGGTCTGGGGAACGGGCGGGCCAGTCCATAGCATCAATGCCTTCCTCTTGCAGGAACTGCTGACACACTCCAGCCACATGAGGTCTAGCATTGTCTTGCATTAGGAGGAGCCCAGGGCCAACCGCACCAGCATATGGTCTCACAAGGGGTCTGAGGATCTCATCTCGGTACCTAATGGCAGTCAGGCTACCTCTGGCGAGCACATGGAGGGCTGTGCGGCCCCCCAAAGAAATGCCACCCAACACCATGACTGACCCACTGCCAAACCAGTCATGCTGGAGGATGTTGCAGGCAGCAGAACGTTCTCCACGGTGTCTCCAGACTCTGTCACGTCTGTCACATGTGCTCAGTGTGAACCTGCTTTCATCTGTGAAGAGCACAGGGCGCCAGTGGCGAATTTGCCAATCTTGGTGTTCTCTGGCAAATGCCAAACGTCTTGCACAGTGTTGGGCTGTAAGCACAACCCCCACCTGTGGACGTCGGGCTCTCATACCACCCTCATGGAGTCTGTTTCTGACCGTTTGAGCAGACACATGCACATTTGTGGCCTGCTGGAGGTCATTTTGCAGGGCTCTGGCAGTGCTCCTCCTGCTCCTCCTTGCACAAAGGCGGAGTTAGCAGTCCTGCTGCTGGGTTGTTGCCCTCCTACGGCCTCCTCCACGTCTCTTGATGTACTGGCCTGTCTCCTGGTAGTGCCTCCATGCTCTGGACACTACGCTGACAGACACAGCAAACCTTCTTGCCACAGCTCGATGTGCCATCCTGGATGAGCTGCACTACCTGAGCCACTTGTGTGGGTTGTAGAGTCCGTCTCATGCTACCACTAGAGTGAAAGCACCTCCAGCATTCAAAAATGACCAAAACATCAGCCAGGAAGCATAGGAACTGAGAGAAGTGGTCTGTGGTCACCACCTGCAAAACCAGTCCTTTATTGGGGGTGTCTTGCTAATTGCCTATAATTTCCACCTGTTGTCTATTCCATTTGCACAACAGCATGTGAAATTTATTGTCAATCAGTGAAGTGTGATTGACTTGGAGTTACATTGTGTTGTTTAAGTGTTCCCTTTCTTTTTTTGAGCAGTGTATATCCACAGTAAAACGAGTCCTATATCGACATAACCTGAAAGGCCACTCAGCAAGGAAGAAGCCACTGCTCCAAAACCGCCATAAAAAAGCCAGACTACGGTTTGCAACTGCACATGGGGACAAAGATCGTACTTTTTGGAGAAATGTCCTCTGGTGTAATGAAACAGAAATACAACTGTTTGGCCATAATGACCATCGTTATGTTTGGAGAAAAAAGGGGGTGGCTTGCAAGCCGAAGAACACCATCCCAACCGTGAAGCACAGGGGTGGCAGCATCATGTTGTGGGGGTGCTTTGCTGCAGGATGGACTGGTGCACTTCACAAAATAGATGGCATCATGAGGAAGGAAAATGATGTGGATATAATGAAGCAACATCTCAAGACATCAGTCAGGAAGTTAAAGCTTGGTCGCAAATGGGTCTTCCAAATGGACAATGACCCCAAGCATACTTCCAAAGTTGTGGCAAAATGGCTTAAGGACAACAAAGTCAAGGTATTGGAGTGGCCATCACAAAACCCTGACCTCAATCCTATAGAACATTTGTGGGCAGAACTGAAAAAGCGTATGCGAGCAAGGAGGCCTACAAACCTGACTCAGTTACACCAGCTCTGTCAGGAGGAATGGGCCAAAATTCACCCAACTTATTGTGGGAAGCTTGTGGAAGGCTACCTGAAACGTTTTACCCAAGTTAAACAATTTAAAGGCAATGCTACCAAATACTAATTGAGTGTATGTAAACTTCTGACCCACTGGGAATGTGATGAAAGAAATAAAAGCTGAAATAAATCATTCTCTCTATTATTCTGACATTTCACATTCTTAAAGTAAAGTGGTGATCCTAACTGACCTAAGACAGGGAATTTTTACTAGGATTAAATGTCAGGAATTGCGAAAAACTGAGTTTAAATGTATTTGGCTAAGGTGTACGTAAACTTCCGACTTCAACTGTGTGTGTGTGTGTGTGTGTGTGGGTGTGTGTGTGTGTATATATATACACACATATATAACACACATTTAACCCCTTTTTTTGGGTAGGCACAAAACTACCTTCTTACTTCCATTCGTTTTTTTTAAACCTGTACCGGTTAGCTTCAGACAAGTCCTGTGACACTTGTGGGGGTCACGGAGAACAACATTGTGTTCGTGAGAATCTCCCCTTTCCACAGTGGGGTCCCATTAGTTTGTACGTCAAACCGTTCTGACGTTTTCTCATGGTCTGACAAATACTGCTCTAGATCTGCCACCTTTCACCGCAGATGTGGAGGTGCAACACTGCCGGATGCGGTGGATTGAGACGCATCCAATGCGAAAGAAACTGATATCTCTGACAGATTTTGATGGGGATATTTTTGTTATATAACACCGGTGCGTCAATCGACTCAAGGGAGTTAAATGTAACTAAATGTAATCGAAAATGTAATCTACGTAATCCCCAAAAGTTATTATTTATCATGAGAGGGCCATAAACAATAACTAGTAATGCTGAATACTCCAAGAAAGGTTTAAATCTCACCTTTTTGCTAAAAATAGTTATAAATTGCGGAAGTGTAGTCACTTTTGAGGACACAAGCTCAAGTACACACTACAAATATGAAATACAGTATTTTAGATGATGTAATTTCCTATTCAACAAAACTGTATGAATAAGGCTTGAAATGACATACGCTTTCAAAATATAGTACAATCAAATTATAAAACTACTAACTATAAGATTTCACCTTCCGTATAACTGTAAAATACATATTTGTATGTTTAGTGTTAGAGAACATTTGCATATATTGATCAAGGTCTCTTGATCAAAACATCTGCCCCCATTGCTGTGAACATCTCACAGAGCTCTAGCTTGGCTTCCTGAACTCGTTAGGAACTCGCCTTTGCTCTAATATTAATCCTGTCCATCTATGACAAACAGCAAGTGTTTTTTGTTTAAAAATCTATTAATTATTTTAGATGAATGGCTATAAATCGATCTCTGAATGTGCTACCATGATGAAACCACTCTGCGCTACAATGTAACGATTGCAGGCATGTGCTTTGTTAGTGGCTGGAGATGATGGACAGTCAGAAGAGCAAATGAAATGGTAGGAGGGACATCCCAGCTTCAAGTGGTTTCAGATTTCACATCCTATGTCACACAGGCTCAGAAAATATACTCTGTGTCCGTGGGAACCAGGGCTATCGATTTATAAGGGGACTTTACATCTATAAGATAGCTCTCAGCAGCTAGTGAGTTAGGTATCTGATATCCTCTTACCCCATTCGGTCCCGTCCCCTGAACTCCGGGCCTCCCCTGCTCCCTCTCCGTCCTCGGCATTCACCAGGAAGTCAAACTCCTTCAGAGCCTCCTCCGTGTCGGGGTCATCTGGAAGGTCAGAGGCCAGGCCCTCGTTCCCAACCTGGACAGAGGACAAACACAGTCAGTCACCAGGTCTGGCACAGTGGGATTATCAGATATATAGTTCATACAATACTTGTAAAATAAAAGTATACTTCACAATACTTTTATTTTCCATTTTAGGAGACTAGTGGTTGTTATTTCCGTTCCATATGCTCTTGTACCAATTTAACTGTGTTGACTTATTTTACACAGCAGGCATTTAAAGGTTCTCTCTTGATGAATATCAACATTTATAAATCAGGTCTGAGGATACCAGTCTAGTGTCGAGCTAAGCACTACTTTGGTCTTAGTAAGACATTATTACAACCATTTACACAGAGATGACAGCGGCAGTACATTTAGAACATTAGGAATGGTCTTTTCACTTATGACCAGATGTAATTGTCTGTAGCAAAGAGGGTTTCACCTTTATCTTATGCTTTTTTATTGTGTGTTTGCCACTGTCTATATCCTCCATCAGGTCTCCATCCTCATCGTCATCTTCATCACTGTCCTCTGCGTTTTCTAAGAAGTTAAATGTTTCCAGAACATCTCCTGGATTCCTAGTAAAACAGGTAGAAAACTATTTAGAGCAATGCGTCACTGTGGATGATTTGATTAGTCACATACATGGCACAGGTCTGGATGATGCATCTAATGCTATTCAGAGCATACTGTTCTGAGCACAGAGGCAGAATGTACAGAATCCATCAGAAATCTGCTATCTGGGAAGTTGCCAGGAAAAGTGAAGAGAGTGATTTCAGTTGTCAGGCAAAGTGAGCAACATTGTGTCAGTTGGATAACACCAATTCCTTCAGACCTTCACTGAAGTGATTGGCAGTATGCATGATCAGAGGAGGCCTTACTACCTACCTTTTCATATCTTGTCCCTTTCGTTTGGCTGGAGACTCCCCTCCATTAAGGATCTGATCCAGGTTCTTGTTTTCCACCGAGCCATTCTGCTCTGAGCCGGACAGGCCCAGTAACGAACGCACTCTCTGAGACCGCACATCTAGTATTGTGTCCGTGTAACCTACTTCCTGAAGATATCTGTTGGGAC
The DNA here is from genome assembly GCF_964263955.1 of Coregonus lavaretus. Classification (NCBI taxonomy): domain Eukaryota; kingdom Metazoa; phylum Chordata; class Actinopteri; order Salmoniformes; family Salmonidae; genus Coregonus; species Coregonus lavaretus. Next base: position 32,334,280 of record NC_140014.1, read on the forward strand.
AGAAACAGAGAATTACACATAAAAATTACTTAGCTAACTAAGTAAACCTGGGCACGTATTCCTAAAGCATCTCAAATCAAATTGTATTGGTCACATACACATATTTAGCAGATGTTATTGCGGGTGTTGCGAAAAGCTTGTGTTCCTAGCTCCAACAGTGCAGTAGCAGCTAACAATTCAAGAGCTGGGTGCTGCTCTAGGATCAGTTTGACCTTTTAGATTATAAGGAATCAGATGACATGGACAAGGGGGACCTGATCCTAGACCAGCACTCCTATTCTGAGATGCAGGCCCGGATGGGAATTCATCTTGAGCTATAAGTAAGTGTGTTAGCATGGTAGCTGCATGCGAGGCCCTGTAAGCTGTGTGTGCTGTCAGTAGAGTACTCACTGTCTGAGGAGTTGTCTGCCCTGTTTCCACGTCAGCTGACTATTCTGAGGTACAGCAGGGACCTCTGTGTCTTTGGTATCTTCTGTAAACACAACAGAAAAGTTCATGAAACCGCTGTATTACTAGCTTTATGTCAACATATTCTATTTATCATCATTAAGTTTTATTGCAGTTCAGAGAGGAGAGGTCCGTACCTGATTCAAAGCTGGGCATCTTAACTTCACCTTGATTTAATTCTGTTCCATATTTTAATTTATGGTATTTTGCTCTAGTAGAGAAAAGATAAAGTAAAGAGATTAGTAAATGTGATAATAAGCATACTTTGCAGTTATGCACAAAATGTACAGGTAATGTATAAAATGTCAGGCATTGAGGTCAATGAGACCAAGATTGAAATTGGCCTTGTATCGACGTTATTGACTCATGTAAAAAATTATAGGTAATAGGTATACACTCACCTTTCTTGCTTTAATGCATATTCTAACATTTTTATTCTTCTAACTAGATCATTCTTTAAATTTTCTTGACCCTTCCTTTCTCCTTGTAGGAATGCTATTCGAGCCTGAAAGAAACAAGAAAAGAGAAAAAAAGAAATAGGTTTAGGGTCTGCCGATAAAGTCAACATTTTATTCTCAACTTAGAAAGCACTACACATTAAGGTCATATTTTGTGGTGTATCAAACACTACTCTTTCCCACAGAGGAAATAGGCATGTCATGTCTACTGAATTATTAAAACAGCAGAATAACTGTGTCAGAGGCAGCAACGATTACAACATCACCTAGTACTACCACACTCTTCTTCTTGTCCTCATATTCCATTCAAATAATTACTCCATCAAATCTTTGTATCACATTAAACTTTAATTATGCACACAAACAAACCCCATGTAGGGGCTTACTAGTCCAGCTATTGACCCTGTACAACAGTTGTCACCAACCTTTTCTGAGTCAAGATCACTTTTGCAGTCAAAAAGAAGGCAGAGATATTTTTTTAAACATGAATTAAAATGTAACATTAACCTAATAAAAACAGTTATGTAGGAATGAGGTTTGTGCAGTAGGCCTAATACATTATCACAGCATATTGGCTATATGCCTGGCCTGCCAATATTGCTCTGCTTAGACCACATTATATTTCAAAACTCGAGCTTTGATAACAAAATAGATCAGTTGGTGTAGCACTTGAGGCACAGTTGAGCATAAATTGAAATAATTTGCTTTTGAATTTTACTGGACTGATGGTACCTGCATCAGATGGTCATGGTTCTCTCAAGACAACTGGGAACTCGGAAAAAAACAAGGTCAAATGATGACTTCAGTGAACTTCAGGTCGGAACTCTCGAAAGATGCCAGAGTTTCCGAGTTGGTTGACCGTTCCCACCAAAAAATCCCAGTCGGATCTCGTTTTTTTCAGAGTTCCCAGATGTCTTGAATGCACTGAAGTCTGAGATTTCTGAGTTCCGAGTTGTTTTGAACATGGCATTAGTTGCAGCGGAGGGATAGAGCAGCAGAGGGTCCGCCTCTTACGGTCCCTGCTCTCTCCTTCCTTTCCTTTGGTGAGACTGACCAGAGAGAGGGGACACAGTCTTCCATCTGATGGCGAAACCCGAGTCGCACCGCAACTGCCTCAGGCACAAATCATGTTGTTCCTATGACCAGAGAAAGTGAAATACTCCGATATTAAAATAGCTAATAATAATAAAAACGCAGGGCTATCGATACACTTGGCTGCTCATTCATTTCAGCTGCAACGCGAGTGGAAGTAGAGAGAAGTGCGTTTTATGTTTTGTAATAGTGTTGAATAAAAACAGTGTTGACAGAGCTGAATAAAACTTAAAGACAAACTCACTCATAAAAACAGCAGCTCTTTGCTGTATTCTTTCACAGTCTCGCTCTGGTCATGGTTTTAAAAGTTATGAAATCTCACGTAGGCTAGTATCAAACTTTGCTGTGGCCGGGGTAGTGGAAGCTGTAGGTAGGCATGGTGATCCGATTGGCCAGCGCAGTAGGCGCACTCGATTTAGCCACAGATCTCCTGGTCCTCCGGGTTGGCGTAGTTTGTCTTTTCAGACAAATGAAATGGTTCAAAATGGGAACACTTTGCCTACCCGGTGTGCAGGGCTTCTGAATCAAGTGGACCTACCGCCAACAGCGCAACACAAAGAAAAGAGAAAAAGGAAATGTTTGGTGATCGACTAAGAATGTGATCGACCGGTTGGTGACCACTGCTGTACAACATTGACCCTACACATTACATTTCTCTCTCAAAGAGTAAAAATAGACCTAAACTAACAAAAACATATAAGGCAGATGAATTGGGGAAACCTTGGTATAGACCTGGCAAGTCTGGGTAGGACTGCAATTAGCAGTGTGTCTGACTATCCTCAGATCAGCAGAGCAGCAGGCCCAGGTTGTAACACAGGCCTCTCTAGCACCATCACCCCTGTAGGGGTGTTCAGTTCATACAGAACTATTTAGCTGGCCCTTTTCTCCTGCTCAACTCTGTACTGCTAGGGAGTACTGAGCAGCTGTGAAACCCAATGCCGTTTAAAAGGGTAGCAGGCAGGGGGTATTTTTAGTCAGCCGCCCCTTGACTGTAGGGGCAGTGCTCGACTTGGGCAGGAGCTCACCGGAGCAGAGTACCAGCACTCCAAATGTTCTACTGCTTAAGCTCCTGCACCTATATAAAATATTAGTCAGCTGCCCCTAAAAACCTCTCTCGACTGTAGGGGTGTCATGGTGCCCATTGCGACCCAGTTGTAAATTGGCAGGTAAACTGGAGACCGATTTCCATTCCGTAGTCATGGAGACTGAGAAAGTGTGGTACCCTGGCTCTGACATAGTGACTCCACATATTGGGCCACCGGCTAGTTTACATAACAGTTTCTTTGCTCTCTGGTATTAGATCATACCTGCTAGGAAAACACTATGGTGGATCTGAACCATTGACTCACCTGGTCCAGTCACTCCCTCAAAGTAATAAGATAAGACAGAATTGAGCACATTCAAGGAGAGAAGGAGTAGGAGATTTAACTCTCTACAGAAAAACATGGAGAACTGGGGTCAATTTTAACAACAGGATTCCCTTCAGTCAACTGAGATCAGTTCTATTAAACAGAATGATATAGGAACAGTCATATTTTGTGTACGATATTCTCTCATTTGCCTGCTTCCTTGGTATGCAAGTCAAAGGGCTAAATGAACGTCTTGCTGGGACCATAAGCATGGGAGGTCTGGCCAGTCAACATTAGCTAGAGGGAGAAGGAAGGTTTCAGCTGAACGAACAGCTGTGTATACACTGGAACCAGCTCAACAGCCAGAGTAGTCTGTTACACAAGCATGCTACTAGCTCTGCAGATACAGCTGGCTACAACATTCTTCAAATAAATATCACTGTATGTGTAGATTTAATATACAGCTAAAATCTAAAAGAGGTCATACTAATTAGTCTATTTGTTAACCTCACTTTTCAATATCCCTGATAGGAGCATGGCAGGCATAGTGACGTGCAATACAAATACAGTACACTAATCAGTGATCAAATCCCAACTATGATCATAATTTTAATTTAAATGTTAAATCACTACTGCTAAAACCACTTTGGGAATCCCCCCTGCCCGAAGGACCACCCTTGAGACCGCCTCGAACCAATCCCAGTGCAGTTAGCAAAGCCAGTATAGGCCTAGCTGCTATGTGTGTGAGGTCACAGCGTTTAGATGTGTAACGGTCAGACTGGGGATACAGAGTGAGCTCACAGACCCAAATTAACATGCTGACAAAGGAATGGGCTGTATTGGAGCAGGAATAGACATGGCCAACTCCTGACACATTCCTCATTGTACAGCTGTCCTGTAATGGGGGCAGAAATAATGGCTGCCTTTTGGAGTTGTCGTCACCAACGTATCATATACCTACCACTTCACTGCAAAGGAACACTGCTTAGGCCTAGTCACACACTTAGATACATTTAGGCCTGTATTTTGGATTCGCCTGTCTGTCTACTTGTTTGTGTTTTTGTGTATAAAAGCCACCTTGCTTCAATAAACAACAAATAAGTCATATTTTCAACAATCTTGGTTTCACAACCCTGGCCTAAAAATAATACCCTATTATCAGACAAGTCTGAAACTGTCAAAATGTATTCACACAGTTCGCACCGTTTTTAGGAGCCAAGGTAGTCCATTAAGTAGAACAGCTATTTTCAGCTTGTCTACTTATAGATGTTATGTATAACCAAGAAAGAACTGTGGAAGAAAATGGCAGTGTAATACTAATTAGCACTGATGCTTTAAGGATAGAGCACTGACATAGTGGTGCACCAGCTGGCTCATACGGGTCCTGAGGAAACACCTGATGCCCAGTGGAAAAATACATCACCCACCAAATCAAGCACAATGAAAGAATGACGTGAATAAGAGATAGTACACTGACTACACACAGAAATACTAAGGTATGAACATAGGCCTACATTGAGATGGTGATTTCAATTTCATCAAGAGAGAACAACATGGTATCAGTTGGATAACATAATCCTGTCAAACCTACATTGTGGTGTTTAAATACTCAGCATCAACATATCAAAAATAAAACCCAGATAGAACACTGTGTGTTAATAAACATTTTATTTCCAAGCCATATTCTGAATAGAAAGGAAAGTGCCCTGTCAGACTGCCATTTCTCTGTCTGTCTGGCTGCCATTTCTCTGTCTGTCTGTCTTCTACAGCCAGGGCAAAGGAAGAACAGAGAACATAAGAATGGTTCTTAATATGCCCTGGCAGTCTCAGTGACCTATAAAGCCTGATTTAACCCAGATACTTTCAGGCCTGATGTGACTGCTGTGGACATTGAAGTGATTTGTGCTAACAAGGCTGACTGCTTGAGTGGTGTGGCTGGACCGCAAAGCAACTCAAACAATAGTGAAGGTGCAGCTGACCAAAATAATCTAGGATGTCAGCTTGCTTCATTAACGTAAAATGGAAATAATGTGACCAACACAGAAGTTCAGAATGCATACACTGATTCATATTGTTTTATTAATAAAAAGTTTAACAATATATTGTTCTGGCAAATTAGGCAGGTCATAGGCTAATACTTTGTTTATGTTGACAAGATAAGTATCTATCATATTGCTCTTCAAATAGGGGCTATGTGAAATGTAAAAAAAAAAAATATATATATAGACAGACCTAGACATAAACCCTGAACAGTGCCCTAAATCTGGCTCGTTTTCTGGCCATCTAGTGAGGCATTCAATTACAGGGTCATGGCATGTAGTTTTGTCACTTCACTAGTCCTGAGGGGAGATTGACAGAGCACTACAGGGATGTGGATGACTGTGTTGCCTTCTATCCATTTCAATCTCTTGACTGGTGTGGTCAGAGTGAGTCATGCTGAAGGCATGTGTCACTGAGCAAGTCAGTAAAAGGGGAGTCAATAACCTCCCATCTGCCTCCACCTCACCTGGCTTGTTGTGGGTTGTGTTCAAACAAAGCAGTACTCTACTCTGTCCCAGGCATTTCAACACTTCCACATTCCTTATTATTACAATCACAAAACTGAAACTGAACCAACATTCCCTTTCCTCTCTGCAAGACAGAATTATCACTTTGCTGATGTCATAATAAACGTGTTATAACAAAACCTGGCAAAATGTCATAGAAATAATTCAACTTGCCAAGATGACACAAAAAACAATTATAAAAGTAATGTAGCTAGATAGCTAGTTTGCTAAGTCTAAAGCCACAGATGTTTTACCGTTCGATCTTGAAGTGCATAGCTAGCTAGTGTGTGCCACTGTCAGACTGTGTGGGGCCCTTGACAGCTAGCTAGCTTTGTTGATGTTAGCTTGCTAACAACAGGCACGAGCCATCTGACTGGCATCAGACTATATGGGATTTTCTGATAAAAAAAACAAAAAACACTTTCAGTTAAAAACATTGCTGATATGATCAATAAGATGAGATGTATTCCTATTCAAGATTGACCGTAACCTAACGTGACTCAAGAAGACCCAGCCAAGTCGTCGCCATAATGACCAAACCAAAATGGCTCCTAGTCTCGGAGATTAGTTGACTGTCAGCGGTTTGATTAGATCATTCTGTAGTTCAACGACTCTAACATGAAACTACTAAATGAATACCACAACAGCAAGAGTCAACATGATTAATAAGATCACGGGTAAGACATTGCAAACACATCAACCTGATGATGTTCCACTTTTTAAAAAAGAGTGACATAGCTTGCCATTCTGTGTGCTAAGCTAACGTTAGCTAGCTACCTGTTATCCGTGGCTAGCTAGCTAGCTGGTGGTATTTGATAGCTAACATAATCAAGTTGGGCGGACAAACTACAGTAGACATTTTTTATCTATCGAAGCATGCCCACTGTATGCAAAGGGGGTGAAACAAATGTTGCACACTATCCAGGCAAAATGCATTGTTGCTCAAGATTATGTACTCTGTTTATTTAGCTAGCTAACTAGCTAAGGTAACGTTAAACAAGTTAGCTTGCTAATAGATAGCTACCTGAAGTTCGGCCCTTTCCACTTCCCAATGAGCTCTCTCCATTTCGAATCTGGCCCACTCGTGCTGGATATAATGTAGAATACCGGGGATGGTATACTGCTGTGGCCGTGGCATCTCGTCATGCTGCTGCCCCATCCCTGAGCCACCTCCACCACCGACTTGGGGATTAGCGTTGTTATTCCCCTGCGGTTGTTGCTGAGGTCTTGGGGCGGCCATTCCAACTCCTCCTCCGCCGGGGTGTTCATCCATTTTTAAGAAGAGGAAAGTCCCAGCACAATTTGCTGCTTGAATTCGCCCCCCTCCCCCTTTTCAGTTCAGTATTCCCGTATGGATTTGACGATACCTTTCCCTGAAATTCCTCGGCGGCTGTAGTGAGACAGGGCTATGTTTTGGATTTGCTCTCAGTGTAAGGATTTGACGGCCGCTATTAGTCCGATCCTTGGATATGAGAGTCTACTTACTGCGGGGGTGATGAAGAATTGGCCCGCGCTGCATGATGGGACAAGCTCACCTTTTTATTTTTTCCTGTCATCCAAATCAGCTCAATGATCCAAATACAGGAGCCTGGGGATGTGTGCCGTGAGTACAGTTACAGCACAGACAAATTGTGAACCAAGGAAATAATAGAATATAAACATTATTCGAAAAATATATATTGATACAAAACGAACAATCAGGTGTTTGCATGGCAGGCCTGGGACTCTCAGGGAGCCTTCTATCCAGCACCATGGACCTCTGCTCATTGTTGTTGAGTGTTACTGACTACAGTGTTTATGTGTATCTTGTCAGACGCATCAGGATCTGACTTGCATCTGAAATTTTGTTGGTTTAGGGTGAGTAGCCTAATAGTTTTCAAGCTTGACTGAACGCATTCAACGCTTGGCCATAGTCCTTCTGACTTTGCTGAATGGGAAATAACTGTCCAGTTACAAATGCATTAACACAAAAGGGTATTACATAAAGACTTTATGCATGATTTGCTATGGCACCATTTATATAACTATTTCATTTTTTGCAGATACACTGGACTAGGAGGTCACCATGATCAAGTTCCTCCTGATGGTGAACAAGCAGGGCCAGACCCGCCTGTCTAAGTACTATGAGCGGGTGGACATTGGGAAGAGGCCTTTTCTGGAGGCTGATGTTGTCAAGGGATGCCTGTCACGCAAAAAATAAGAGGTCTCTATCTCAATTATGTTATTTTTACTCTATTAGAAATCTTAATCAATCAAATAAAGGTATTTTGTAAAGACCTTTTTACATCAGCAGTTGTCACAAAGTGCGTTACAGATACCCAGCCTTAAACCCCTAAAAGCAAGCAAGCAATGCAATGGCTTGGAAAAACTAGTTTTTTTTGTTTACTTTCAGGGGTAGAACACAATAGTGAGAAGACGTACATAACTGGTGACAGGGGCATAGACGAGATCCTACAGGACAGAACAAAATCCAGTTCAATAACCTACATCCATCCCTTTAATGTATCATTTAATTTATGCTATTCTTCATGCTGAGTTAGTGTGCCACTGCCAATCCACATGCATTTTATACAGGTGACACAGAGCTCATTCTGCTATTCAAACACCCAAGTAACTATTATTTTCTATCTAGTGCTCTTTTGTGGAATACAAGGACTTCAAACTAGTGTATCGACAGTATGCTGCTCTCTTCATAGTTGTTGGTATCAGTGACACTGAGGTGAGAGTTCATAATTTTACTGTTATAAGTGTAAAAGTATGAGTTATCAGATTAAGGTTGAGATTATATTATTGAGAGTATTCATGATTCATGTTGTGGGATGTCTTTCTTTCCACAGAATGAGCTGTCGATCTATGAGATGGTACACAACTTTGTAGAGGTTCTTGACAAGTACTTCAGTCATGTGAGTTCAGAGTCTCTCTTTTTATTCACTACTTTAGCACATTCTGGCTGTATGCTAGATTTACTGCATGTCAACTATCCAACCACCTGTGCATAGCTCAGCATTTTAGAGGTCAGCTTTTTCTGGGACAAAAACACATTACTCTAAACTGAGCATTCCCCATAAGAGAAGCCAATACTTCACATTTAATAGTTGTTTTCCATTGGCAGATGTATCCTTGGTTTGCCTAATGTATCTCTATTTTGCCTTTTGTATTGTATTGATGTGTATATTCTTGTAATTACAGGGCTCATCTGCAAAAGAGACCTTGGTCTCAGCATGACTCCCTGTCAAAATAAAGGTTTTAAATAAATACAATAAAAATAACCATGTAACTGCTTTGTGTTTTTCTCTCCTAACAGAGTGAATTGGATGTATCCTTTACAAATGATAAGTTGTTTTGTTATTAATCAGTTTGAGGAAATGAGTCAGTCATTGAAACAGATGCAGGGGCTGTCTGCGTGTCCACCCCTCACATTAGGGGCTTGTCATGTGGCTAGCCAACTGTGCCATTCGAGGCTTGGCATTTAGTACGGCACTGCACAGACTGATGAACACAACTGTCATTGTCGGACTCTGGTCTCAGTCAGACTTGCCGGGGTCAGACCAGTCATAAGAAGTGGAATGCAACTACAGTCGGTGGTGTTAACGGTTTCGCTACACCCGCAATAACATCTGCTAAACACGTGCATGTGACCAATAAAATGTGATTTGATTACACTAAGTTTTTTAAGTTGTTCAACTGGCGAGAGACATGTTAATGCAGGGGTTAAAGCCTCCCAAAAATCCCATGACTGAAACTTAAATCAATTAATCATTTTAGGGAAAGAGGATAATTTTGTACATGTATTAAACTGCAAGTTTGACCATTTCAATGTTGAAAAATATATTTTTAAATGATCAATGACTGAAATCTGTCACAGTGAACGTTGACCCCTCTGTTAATGGAGTAGCCAGGGTTAACAATTTCTTACTAATGGAGAGGGCTCATTGAGGGGGGGGGGGGGGTTAACAAATGCCCTACTTTACACTGTGATAGGGAATTCCATGTGTATTCAATGTTACAATGTCATTTAATTTCTTTAACTCCAGTTCAGATCATGTTCAACCTTGATAAAGTGCACATCATCCTTGATAAGATGATCCAGAATGGGCACATAGTGGAGACCAACAAGAACCGCATCCTGGCACCTCTACTAGCTCTGGACCAGATGTCTGAACCACATTGAGCAATTGTTTGAACAAGACAAGACTATTGGCCTTTGAAAAAGGAGACACATTGCCATCCAAATGATTCATGGACTTCATACTTGAGTTTAGTCAACAATCCATTGTTATTAAGATAGAATAGGGAGGTTTTAGACAGCTATAGTAATAGATTGTGAACTGTAAGGTATTACACATAAACCCTGTCTTGTGTTTGGTTCTTGAATGTGCATGGAATATGTTATTCAGGTCTTTTATTAAGTAAATAAACAACACGTTTCATACTTTGCAAACATTTTAATTTTTTGGAGCATACACATTTGAAAATATCTGTTTACTTCAAACTGCAACTTGAGTTAAATAAATGTTTATAATATACAAAGAAAATACAAGGGAAAGCATAGCTTGCTTTTTTCTTTTTAAATGTGCCTTGCACACAGAACCAGTGTTTTTGTCTCTATAGCTTTATTGTAAAATTACACAAGAAATGCACTCAGGGACTTTGATCCTTATAGCAGGATAATGAACAATCAAAACATACATGACGAAAGAAAAATGAAAATACAAAATAATAAGCATGTGCATCATGATTGTATGCCGTAAGATTAAGTAAAAGGAAGGAAAAATGAAATCCTAATATTCAAACAATGCAGGCACTAGTAAAATTTAACCTGGTAAGGAAATGCCCAAACACACTACAGTTAGCTCTACAGAAGCAGATGCCGTTCTCCCCTCACGCAGGGAAAGGAAGGGGGTTGACAGCCGGGTGGTGGAGAGAAGATCGTGTCAATCGGAAAACCCTAAAATCTACAGAGAACGTACAGATGCTCACAGCCAGAGTATGAGAGAGAGAGAGTAAACACTGTAGACCATGAGGTAACTGTCTGCCCTGGCTTCCAGTCGCTTAAGCCCTTCAAGCAGCAGTGTGCCCTGGGGAGGGAGGGAGCTGTAGTGAGTGGAGCGGAGGAAGGTGGGGGTGCCCCTGACCTTTTCTGTATCAGTAGCTAGTTGAGCCAACATGGGACTGTTTTCCTAAAGTTCTCAGGGGGAAAGGACGGAACAGGGGAGATTTAAGGGAGGGTGGTTGGTTGGTGGGGTTGGAGGAGGGGGGAGAGAGATCTCAGAGAGCACAGCTTGTTTATTTTTCTGCAACAAAACACAATAGGCTTCACCAGCAGGGGGGGTTGGTCAGTCATAATGGGGAAGACAGGGCATGCTCAGTTGAGGTGGAAGCCCTTCTCCATGGTGGCTGCTAGGAGGCGCTCTCTCATGATGTCTTCAGAGGAATACTCTGGCAGCTTCAGATAGTGTACACAAGTGTTAACAGAGGGATAGCTGGAGTCTGTCGCGTCCACCTACGAAAGGAACAATTAGTTTAATTGCATTGCAGTCACCTTGCGGTAACTATATACTGAACAAAAATATAAACGCAACATGCAACAATTTCAAAGATTTCAGTTCCAGTTCATATGAGGAAATCAGTCAATTGAAATAAGTTCATTAGGCCCTAAACTATGGATTTCACGACTGGGAATACAGACATGCATCGGTTGGTCACAGATACCTTAAAAAAAAAAAAAAACAGTATCTGGTGTGACCACCATTTGCCTCATACAGTGCGACACATCTCCTTTGCATAGAGTTGATCAGGCTGATGATTGTGGCCTGTGGAATGTTGTCCCACTCCGCTTCAATGACTGTGTGAAGTTGCTGGATATTGGCGGGAACTGGAACACGCTGTCGTACACATCGATCCAGAGCATCCCAAACATGCTCAATGGGTCACATGTCTGGTGAGTATGCATGCCATGGAAGAACTGGGACATTTTCAGTTTCCAGGAATCGTGTACAGATCCTTGTGACATGGGGCCGTACATTATCATGCTGAAACATGAGGTGATGGCAGCGGATGAATGGCACGACAATGGGCCTCAGGATCTCGTCACGGTATCTCTATGCATTCAAATTGCCATCGATAAAATGCAATTGTGTTCGTTGTCCGTAGCTTATGCCTGCCCATACCATAACCCCACCATGGGAAACTGTTCACAACGTTGACATCAGCAAACCACTCACTTACATGCCGCCATACACATGGTCTGTGGTTGTGAGTTAGGTTGGACGTACTGCCAAATTCTCTAAAATGACATTGGACGCGGCTTAGGATGGAGAAATGAACATAAAACTATCTGGCAACAGCTCTGGTGGACATTCCTGCAGTCAGCATGCCAATTGACACTCCATCAAAACTTGAGACATCTGTGGCATTGTGTTGTGTGACAAAACTGCACATTTTAGAGTGGCCTTTTATTGTCCCCAGCACAAGGTACACCTGTGTAATGATCATGCTGTTTAATCAGCTTCTTGATATGCCACACCTGTCAGGAGGATGGATTATCTTGGCAAAGTAGAAATGCTCGCTAACAGGGATGTAAAGAAATGTGTGCAAATTTTTATTTCAGCTCATGAAACATGGGACCAACACTTCACATGTTGCGTTTATATTTTTGTTCAGTGTAGTTTGAACCCTGCTCTATAATCCCAGAGGTATGGAGTGGCAGATATTAGTGATGGAGGTAGTGTCATTCTTGGATGATAATATAATACTATGTTTTAAAGCTAAACAGAATACATTTAATTTCAAACATTCCCCAAATTCCTACTGGTAGAATTTCTGAAACATGTCAATATCAATCTCATTAGGATGGCTTACTGTACTGCGAGGTTGACATAGCTTCCTAAACTCAGCAGTGATTTGCATCATGGAGAGTCCTTCCTTACCTTTCGAACGATGGTGAGGCGTGGGTGCAGGTTTGCCAGACCACCAGGGGGCAGAGTGGAGCATCCAGTGGTGAACTGGAGGAAGGCTTTCCTCTCGTCAGACGACATGCCACACAGAACCCGCACAAAACGCAGGAACCCAGGACTGTGGGGAGGACAAGAGAACCGATAAAACCGTTAAAAAGGACTCTTCAGTGAGATATGAAAACAACCAGCTGTTAGATAGTGCCAGTTGATGTACTGGTACTTGAGTACAGGCCTTATGTTCCTCCAGAAACAAAGATAAGTTATGTTCTGGTCATGTCAGCGACCTTCCCATTTCAGTTCTTGTCATTTGAGCCCCTTTTAAATCATGACTAACACAGTAAATACAAGGAGATCTAACGACAAAGAACCTATTTCCAAGCTGGCCAGAGGAAGTTATCTATTCTACAAGCTGCAGTAGATGGAGGGTCATCATACCTGTCCCTAGTGTAGCCCAGCTTGGGCTCTGTGTAGTTCATGACGTCTTCAGATGTCCAGGATGGAGACTGGTTTCCACACAGAATCATCTGCACCTCCTTGTGACTGAAGGAGCTCAGCTTCTCCATGGGGAACACTCGGTTAAAGCCCTCTGAGAAAGGAACCATTCATTTCATTACATCCAAAATGTAGAGTAGAAAAATAAACTTGTTTGTGATGACTAACGCTGAAGATATCCAATCTGCCAGTCATTTTAACAGGCATACCTCTGAACGCCTCCATTTGTTTCTGGATGCCAGTGTGCATGCAGAAGTCAAACATGAGCTCCACGTACTCCTCAGCATTATCCATGGTCACCATCTGGATGGATGAACAGCGAGGGAAACAGGACATACTCAGACACCACTCATCTAATTAATAAAACAGGTCAGAGCCAATAGTGGTGCTCTACCTACCTCGTCATCTGCATTGGGCTTCAGGTCCACTGCTGAGAACCCATGCACTTTGGATGAGGGGCAGAACTGGAAATTCAATCTGAGGGAAAAGGGACTCAAAATTAGCCATGTTGAATGACTACATAACTTTACAGCTGTCAAGATCAAATACTATATCAGCATCATGGGAAACTGACAAAAGGAAAGTGAAGAAATTCAAAAGTGGTTATACATAGCCTACAAAACAATGTAATTAGCACAAATGTCATTCCAGTTCAGGATAGTATCCACTGAATGCCTGACTAATTTAAGAAGCTCTCAGTAAGAGTGGTGGTAGTAGCTGTGCTCACCCCAGGTCCTCTACACTAAGCGGGGGTCCGGAGCCCATGGGGTTCTTCAGCATGAGGTCCTGCAGCCTAGTGTTCTTCTCATCCTCAGACTGACTGTTGTTCCCCAGGATCAGCCTCCTCTTCACCGCCAGCTCCTTCATCTCCTTCAGGAACTTGGCCCGGTGGGGGTTGACCCGCTCAAAGTCCTCCCAGGTCAGGATGCCGTGGTACCAGGCCGGGGGCTTGGGTTTAGGGGGGTCCAGGATGAACTCGGACTTGGAGTCCTCGTCAAAGCTGCCGACGGAATATGTGTCCTGGCTCTCCTCGGTGGACGCCTCTGACTGGATCTCTGAGAAGTGGCGGTGCTGCTCAGTGGGATCGAGGAGGAGAGGGCCCCCGCGGGATGCGTACAGCAGCTTGGACATGTTGCTCTTGATGTCACCCATACAGAGCAACTTGAAGAAGGGTCGTGAGATGGGAAGGTCCACCAGGCGGTTGTCCTGAATGCACTTGGCCAGGAAGACCCCCAAGAAGAGGAAGAGTTTGCTGAGGCGCTCCAGCTCATCACTGTCCTGGGGGAATGGTGCGGGGAACAGGCCGCAGGAGCGCTGGACATAGTAGCCTGGAGGTTTCAGACCCCCACCCAGATCCACCTGATAGTACACAACACACAGTCAATAAAAAGCAGGGTATTTTCATTGACATGGCCTTAACCCCCCAAAAAATAATTAAAAGTGACACTGACATGGTTTATAAAATCACAAAATTTAAATAATCTTGTTCTTTAAGAAAATTTGAACATGCCACTTCATGGATATTGTCAATTGTGCAAATGTGAATTGTATGAGTCCAAATATTACTGTTTAGATCTACGTTTTAATGATGTGACAGTGAAGCAGCACTTGCCTGGCGAGACTCATCGTCTGGGAAGTCATCATCACAGAGCCAGATACCCAGGGAGGTCCTCTGGAACTCAGCTGCCACCAGAGCGTAGAACTCCAGTGTGGGACCCAGGCCTGTACCCTCCTCCCCCTGGAACTCAACCTGGGGAGAGAGACACACTGGTCAGTCACTACGACCTCTCATAGCCATCTCATAACCAGTCACTATGACCTCTCATAGACATCTCATAACCAGTCACTATGAACTCTCATAGACATCTCATAACCAGTCACTATGACCTCTCATAGACATCTCATAACCAGTCACTATGACCTCTCATAGACATCTCATAACCAGTCACTATGACCTCTCATAGACATCTCATAACCAGTCACTATGACCTCTTGTGGCCATGCCAATCAAATAATTAATTATGGGAAGACATTATCAAGCTGGAAAAAAACACATGTACTGTAAGATTACAAGATGTATGAATTGGATGAATGAGTACTTATCACACCATTTAGCATTACATGGAGCACTTATTCATGGTACCAATGACAATCAATAATCCCTTCACACACTCTCCATTGAGCATGCTTTTTAGTCCAGGAGTACAATTAATCTGGTTTTATCAGGTGTGGTGTTTTACCTCCAAAACAGATTTCCTGTCGGCGTGGATCTGCATGACGCTCTCGGCCCACTCCATCATCTGGTCTCCGCGGGGGACCTTGACTCTCTCGTGTTTGAGCCGGCCCACCCTGAACTCCCCAGGGTCGTCTCTCCGCACCGTGGTGGAGGGCCGCGAGCGCTCCATGGTTGCCTCCCGCCGGTTCTGCAGCCACACTACCGCCCTGAGGTACACAGACAGTACAGTACAAAGTCAATGAAATGAACAGCAATAATTGGCCCTGTAATATGCGAGAGCTGTAATAGTTTGCTACTCAATGATATATAAGCAAAGACATAAAATGTGTGTGGATGTGAGAAGAAGTTGCACCAGTTTCAGGAAAGTACAGAGCAAGACAAATAAAAATAAAATTGTATTTGCCACATGCGCCAAATACAACAGGTGTAGACCTTACAGTGAAATGCTTACTTACAAGCCCTTAACCAACAATGCAGTTAAGAAAAATAAGTCTTTAAAAAAATAATAGATAAGTAAAAAATCAAAATAACATAATTAAAAGAGCAGCAGTAAAATAAAGTAACGGTATGGAGGCTATATACAGGGGGGTACCGGTACAGAGTCAATGTGCGGGGGCACCGGCTAGTCGAGGTAAATGAGGTAATATGTACATGTGGGTAGAGTTAAAGTGACTATGCATAGATAATAGTGTAGCAGCAGTGTAAAAGAGGGCTTGGGGTGGGGGGGACAATGCAAATAGTCCGGGTAGCCATGATTAGCTGTTCAGGAGTCTTATAGCTTGGTGGTAGAAGCTGTTCAAGCCTTTTGGACTTAGACTTGGCGCTCCGGTACCGCTGCGGTAGCAGAAAGAACAGTCTGACTAGGGTGGCTGGAGTCTTTGTCCATTTTTAGGGCCTTCCGCTGACACCGCCTGGTATAGAGGTCCTGGATGGCAGGAAGCTTTGCCCCAGTGATGTACTGGGCCATACACACTACCCTCTGTAGTGCCTTGCGGTCGGAGACCGAGCAGTTACCATACCAGGCGGTGATGTCAGGATGCTCTTGATGGTGCAGCTGTAGAACTTTGAGGATCTGAGGACCCAGGCCAAAGCTTTTCAGTCTCCTGAGGGGGAATAGGCTTTGTCGTTCCCTCTTCACGACTGTCTTCGTGTGTTTGGACCATGATAGTTTGTTGGTGATGTGGACACCAGGGAACTTGAAGCTCTCAACCTGTTCCACTACAGCCCCATCGATGAGAATGGGGGCGTGCTCAGTCCTCTTTTTTTCCTGTAGTCAACAATCATCTCCTTTGTCTTGATCACGTTGAGGGAGAGGTTGTTATCCTGGCACCACACGGCCAGGTCTCAAACCTCCTCCCTATAGGCTGTCTCATCGTTTTCGGTGATCAGGCCTACCACTGTTGTGTCGTCGGCAAACTTAATGATTGTGTTGGAGTCGTGCCTGGCCATGCAGTCATGGGTGAACAGGGAGTACAGGAGGGTACTGAGCACGCACCCCTGAGGGGCCCCCGTGTTGAGGATCAGCGTGGCAGATGTGTTGTTACCTACCCTTACCACCTGGGGGTGGCCCGTCAGGAAGTCTAGGATCCAGTTGCAGAGGGAGGTGTTTAGTCCCAGAGTCCTTAGCTTAGTGATGAGCTTTGAGGGAACTATGGTGTTGAACGCTGAGCTGTAGTCAATGAGAATAGCATTCTCACGTAGGTGTTCCTCTTGTCCAGGTGGGAAAGGGAAGTGTGGATTGCAATAGAGATCGCATCATCTGTGGAGCTGTTGGGGCGGTATGCAAATTGGAGTGCGTCTAGGGTTTCTGGGATAATGGTGTTGATGTGAGCCATGACCAGCCTTTCAAAGCACTTCATGGCTACAGATGTGAGTGCTACGGGTCGGAGGTCATTTAGGAAGGTTATCTTGGTGTTCTTGGGCACAGGGACTTATGATGGTCTGCTTGAAACATGTTGGTATTACAGACTCAGTCAGGGACATGTTGAAAATGTCAGTGAAGCCACTTGCCAGTTGGTCAGCGCATGCTCAGAGTACACGTCCTGGTAATCAGTCTGGCCCTGCGGCCTTGTGAATGTTGACCTGCTTAAAAGTCTTACTCATATCGGCTTCGGAGAGCGTAATCACATCGTCATCCGGAACAGCTGATGCTCTCATGCATGCTTCAGTGTTGCTTGCCTCGAAGCGAGCATAGAAGGGATTTAGCTCATCTGGTAGGCTTGTGTCACTGCAGCTCGCGGCTGTGCTTCCCTTTGTAATCTATAAGTTTGCAAGCCCTGCCACATCCGACGAGCGTCGGAGCCAGTGATGTACGATTCAATCTTAGTCCTGTATTGACTCTTTGCCTGTTTGATGGTTCGTCAAAGGGCATAGCTGGATTTCTTATAAGCATCCAGGTTAGAGTCTCGCTCCTTGAAAGCGGCAGCTGTACCCTTTAGCTCAGTGCGGATGTTGCCTGTAATCCATGGCTTCTGGTTGGGGTATGTAAGTACGGTCACTGTGGGGACGACGTCATCGATGCGCTTATTGATGAAGCCAGTGACTGATGTGGTGTACTCCTCAATGCCATCGGAAGAATCCCGGAACATATTCCAGTCTGTGCTAGCAAAACAGTCCTGTAGCTTAGCATCTACGTCATCTGACCACTTCCTTATTAACCGAGTCACTGGTGCTTCATGCTTTAGTTTTTGCTTATAAGCAGGAATCAGGAGGATATAATTATGGTCAGATTTGCCAAATGGAGGGCGAGGGAGAGCTTTGTACACGTCTCTGTGTGTGGAGTAAATGTGGTCTAGAGTTTTTTTTCCTCTGGTTGCACATTTAACATGCTGGTAGAAATGAGGTAGAACGGATGTAAGTTTCCCTGCATTAAAGTTCTCATCCACTAGGAGCGCTGCCTCTGGATGAGCGTTTTCTTGTTTGCTTATGGCCTTATACAGCTCATTGAATGCAATCTTAGTGCCAGCATGTGTTGGTAAATAGACAGCTACGAAAAATAGTTTGGTCTACAGCTTATCATGAGATACTCAACCTCAGGCGAGCAAAACCTTGAGACTTCCTTAATATTAGATTTCGTGCACCAGCTGTTGTTTACAGTCGTTCTATCCTGCTGATGCAGCGTATATCCCGCCAGCTGTATATTATCCATGTCATCGTTCAGCCACGACTCGGTGAAACATAAGATATTACAGTTAATGTCCCATTGGTAGGATATCCTTGATCTTAGGTTATCCATTTCATTTTCCAATGATTGCACATTGGCTAATAGGACTGATGGAAGAGGCAGATTACTCGATCGCCCTCAGATCCTTACAAGGCACCCCGACCTACGTCCACGATATTTCCGTCTCTTTCTCATGCGAATGACAGGGATTTGGGCCTTGTCGGATGTCTGTAGAATATCCTTGCGTCCGACTCGTTGAAGAAAAAATCTTTGTCCAATACGAGGCAAGTAATCGCTGTCCTGATATCCAGAAGCTCTTTTTGGTCATAAGAGACTGTGGCAGAAACATTATGTACAGAATAAATTACAAATAATGTGAAAAAACACACATACAGTTGAAGTCTGAAATTTACATACACTTAGGTTGGAGTCATTAAAACTCATTTTTCAACCACTCCACAAATTTCTTGTTAACAAACTACAGTTTTGGCACGACACAAGTAATTTTTCCAACAATTGTTTACAGACAGATTATTTCACTTATAATTCACTGTATCACAATTCCAGTGGGTCAGAAGTTTACATACACTAAGTTGACTGTGCCTTTAAACAGCTTGGAAAATTCCAAAAAATGATGTCATGGCTTTAGAAGCTTCTGATAGGCTAATTGACATGATTTGAGTCAATTGGAGGTGTACCTGTGGATGTATTTCAAGGCCTACCTTCAAACTCAGTGCCTCTTTGGTTGACATCATGGGAAAATCAAAAGAAATCAGCCAAGACCTCAGAAAAAAAATTGTAGACCTCCACAAGTCTGGTTCATCCTTTTGAGCAATTTCCAAATGCCTGAAGGTACCACGTTCATCTGTACAAACAATAGTACGCAAGTATAAACACCATGGGACCACGCAGCCGTCATACCGCTCAGGAAGGAGATGTGTTCTGTCTCCTAGAGATGAACGTACTTTGGTGCCAAAAGTGCAAATCAATCCCAGAACAACAGCAAAGGACCTTGTGAAGATGCTGGAGGAAACAGGTACAAAAGTATCTATATCCACAGTAAAACGAGTCCTATATCGACATAACCTGAAAAGCCGTTCAGAAAGGAAGAAGCCACTGCTCCAAAACCGCCATAAAAATGCCAGACTACGTTTTGTAGCTGCACGTGGGGACAAAGATCGTACTTTTTGGAGAAATGTCCTCTGGTCTGATGAAACAAAAATAGAACTGTTTGGCCATAATGACCATCGTTATGTTTGGAGGAAAAAGGGGAAGGCTTGCAAGCCGAAGAACACCATCCCAACCGTGAAGCACGGGGGTGGCAACATCATGCTGTGGGGGTGCTTTACTGCAGGAGGGACTGGTGCACTTCACAAAATAGATGGCATCATGAGGAAGAAAAATTATGTGGATATATTGAAGCAACATCTCAAGACATCAGTCAGGAAGTTAAAGCTTGGTCGCAAATGGGTCTTCCAAATGGACAGTGACCCCAAGCATACTTCCAAAGTTGTGGCAAAATGGCTTAAGGAAAACAAAGTCAAGGTATTGGAGTGTCCATCACAAAGCCCTGACCTCAATCCTATAGAACATTTGTGGGCAGAACTAAAAAAGCGTGTGAGAGCAAGGTGGCCTACAAACCTGACTCAGTTACACCAGCCTTGTCAGTTGGAATGGGCCAAAATTCATGGAAGGCTACCCGAAACGTTTGACCCAAGTTAAACAATTTAAAGGCAATGTTACCAAATACTAATTGAGTATGTAAACTTCTGACCCACTGGGAATGTGATGAATGAAATAAAAGCTTAAATAAATAATTCGCTCTACAATTATTCTGGCATTTCACATTCTTAAAATAAAGTGGTGATCCTAACTGACCTAAAACAGGGAATTTTTACTAGGATTAAATGTCAGGAATTGTGAAAAACTGAGTTTAAATGTATTTGGCTAAGGTGTTCGTAAACCTCAGACTTAAACTGTAATAGCACAATTGGTTAGGGGCCGTAAAACGGCAGCCATCTCCTCCGGCGCCATTCTCAGACACCCATTTTCTTTAAAATGTCAAGCAGCACTAACCTGGAGGCTCCAAATGCAGTGCAGGTGAAGTAGAGCTGCCGGGTCTCGAAGGGGATGAGGAAAGGACACTTGCTGGTAAGCTGCTCACACCAGTCTGGGAGAGCCCCGCTGGCCAGGGCCAGCGGCTCCTCAATCTGCTGGAGAATCTTCGTTGTGACTTTCTTGCTGGTGAATTCCTCAGGCGATGCATTGAATTGGAGATCCTCTACATATTGTCAAAAACAGTGGTTTAACAACACATGTTATTAAGAACACTAACAAGTAACATTTTCACTGCAAGAGGATAATAAAATAAGGTAGCATATTATCTTGTATTCAGGTGATATGTGCTGGGGGAGGGTGGTCTGAGGTGGTGTTAGGTATGTATCCGTACCTTCCTGGAAGGTGCGTGTGTGGGCGTGGGGGTCTCCCCCGATGATGAATAGGATGCGGAGCAGCTGGAGCACGTCCTCCACTCCGCAGGTGCTCTGGCTGGAGCCAGCCTTGGCCTGGGCCTGCTCACTGGCCACATTCAGGATGTCACACGTCTGCATGGCACCCAGAGACCCAGGGCTCAGGCACCCCGACCTGCACCCATGCTCACAGAAGTCCTGCAAGCAATCATATGGACTGTGGTTTAAACCTGATGTTTCCTTCAGCTACCTGACTTTACAAACTCTCTGATTAACAGCGAAGACAGTAGCATAAAACTGGACATGGCTATTTTGCTGCACATACATTCAGTTACTGCATTCTCACAATCATTATGTTCGTCCAACAACAGAATAATGAAAGGGAACAGATTCACAACAATGTAAATCATGGTAATACATTATTTACAGAACAGCCAACAAGCCATTTGGATAAAGTTAAGAGAACAGCAAAAACTGTTTAACAAGTGGCTAGACAAGTGACAGTCAAGCAAGAAGGAAAACGATATCAAAACAGTGAAGGGAAAATAAATAGATATATAGACAGATAAGCAACATCTTGATGCCGGTCTATACCTTGTATGCAGCTATGAGCTGAGAACAATTTCTGTTTTTCCTAATACTTTTATTAGTGCCGGTTAATTTCCAGTGGCGCAGGAAAGAGGAGTCTGCATTCTTCTGCATGTAGGTTATCAAGTCATTCTTTGGTAATTCATCAGTGCCAAGGTATTGCGCCACATGCTCTACAGACCAGCAACCCTACAACAGGAAGAACCAAATGTTGGTCTTTCCTGGTTGTAAAGTCTCAACGCAAATAGACATGCATTACAGTAGATTGGTTTAACCACTAAAGAGGCCCGTGCAGTTACTCTAGATACATTATTACTAATAGGGTTTTTAGTCACAGTATCATTGCTGCTTTAAAGGTTAGTGAAGTAGGTCTGTCTTAGTCTCGAAAACCCGACCCTAGGCAACAGTGACTAGGGTCTGATTTCAATTACAGACTCTTTTGGCAACTTCGATGAAAAAATAAATAAATGTTTTCCTTGTTCCATGGTGGGTCCTCTTCAGATAGACAACTCTCCCAACAAATCACGATGCAGACATTCCAGAATGTTGCGATTCGAAACCAAAGTTTGCAGGCAAAATCTTTGCAGTGGTTTTATTGAGGATAGTTGACGCAAACTAGCCACTTGCGAAATGCACTCATAAAAAATAACCTCAGTGATCTCAATCTTGCTAGCTACTATTTTTAATTGTATTCAAGCAGATAAGCTAGTGACGTAGTTCCTCTATGCCTAAAGAGTCACTGTTGCCTAGGGTAGGGTTTTCCAGACTAGGTCTGTCTAACTGGAGGAGCATTTTGCTACACATTGAAAACAGCCACAAAAAATTCACAGCAAAGATTTTAAAAATGGGCAGGAGAAAGACTGGGGGTGGGTGGGGGGGGGGTGAAACTGGTCATTTACCATCTTTCTGCTTTCCTTCTCTTTGTCCGAATCCTTCAATTCTCTGTACATTATCCTGCAAAACAAAGTAAAAATGGAGCTCAAAAGGAGAAGCTGGAGACTCTTATCTCCCTCACTAACTTTAAGCATCAGTTGTCAGAGCACCTTACCGATCACTGCACCTGTACACAGCCCCTCTGAAATTAGCCCACCCAACTACCTCATCCCTATATTGTTATTTATTTTGCTCTTTTGCACCCCAGTATCTCTATTTGCACAATCTCTTGCACATCTAGCATTCCAGTGTTAATACTAATTGTAAATATTTTGCACTATAGCCTATTTATTGCCTTACCTCCATAACTTGCTACATTTGCACACACTGTATATATATATATTCTGTTATATTTTTTTACTTTATGTTTTGTTTTACCCCATATGTAACTCTGTGTTGTTTTTATCGCACTGCTTTGCTTTATCTTGGCCAGGTCGCAGTTGTAAATGAGAACTTGTTCTCAACTGGCTAACCTGGTTAAATAAAGGTTAAATGAAATAAAAAATAAAAATCTGCCAGTAATTCCAGCTATTTTCAGTTTAGGTTTCATCATAGCGTCAAGTTAGAATCATTAGGAAAAACTAAAAACACCTAAACAACTAGCACCCTGCCAGGCAGACTTACGTGTACGTGGGTTCCCAGATCCGGCGTAGTTTATCCGATTTGATGCTCCCGTTGCAGGAGAGCTGTAGAAGCTTCTGGACATAGTAAAATATAGTACCCTTGTAGTTGGAGAGAGGTAGTTCAACTTCTCGGGTGGTTCCAAGCCCTGCCACTTTGAGGATGAGGGCGAGGTGAGGGGAGGGGGCACACTCAACCTCCTCCTGGACTTCAGATCGAGGTGTACCTGCAAGGACAAGGAAAAACATGAGGAAAGAGCTCACCACTGTGCCCTAGGGTGCAATTTAAGTATGTGTGAAAGACTTGCCATTTGTCTAGTAATCATGTACAATCCAAGTCCATCCACAGTCATAAATATTGAACTGAATACTCGTGTCGTGTTTGTGTACCTGGGGGAGGTATCTCCAGGTCAGTAGTCTGCTGGACGTTGGTCCGGCCTGGCCTGGGGTCAAACGCCGGGACTAAAGCAGAGAACTGGCGTTTGAGGACAAAGTCATCGTCCCAGGTTCTACGCCGACCCCCTTTGGTTTCATACTCTTCCTCTTCCTGATAAAACAGGACATGAACAACAGCCCTCAGTTCTCTGGGAGTGGCAGGCAAGGTATTACACACAACACAGATCGACGTTTACAGGAGAAACAAACATTCATAAAAACAAAAGAAAAAACAACATCACATACATTTAGTCACACACTTCACATTGGAAATCCACAATAACTTACAAACTGAAATAGGGAGGTTTTCAGGCAATTCTTTTTTTAAGGGGGTGCAAGCATGCAATCGACAAGTACACTTTATATGAATAGAAACTGCAACAGATTTTACCCTATTAAAATGAATGTGGAAACCAAGGTTTACCCTGGACCGTACCAAAACTTCCTCATACTCTTGGTCTTCCTGATTGTCATCCTCATTCTCATCATCATCATCATCATCTGGCTCAGGCAGATCCTCCTCATCATCTAACTCAGCCAATAACGTGTTAGCACGACAGCTGTCCAGGAAGTCTGCAGGGAGAGTAGGACGCAGGTGAGATCTCACTAGAAACAACTCTGATCATAATGCACTTTATATAGTGTCAGTCAGAAAGCACTAGCCAAATGTACGAGGAGGACACTGATGAGTCAAGAAGTGTGAAATGACAAGATGGAAGTTAGGCAGTAGAAACACGTAAGTGTTAAATGATGAAGAAGCAGAATAGTGGAGGAGGATATGAGAGCTGTATAATACAGGAATAATAATAGTAAGTCTAGTAAAGCCTACCATAAAGGGAAAACTCAGCATCCTGACCAGTGTCACTCTCACTAGACGTAGAGGTCAGGCTGGTCGTAAGAGTGTTACTGAGCAGCTGGCCAACCGACAAACCTGTGGTTGCCGTGGCTACATTATTGCTGCTGGTTACTATGGATGTGGACATTGTAACAGTTGAGGTGGTACCAGTGGTGGTGAGGTTAGGAAAGCTCTGCGCACCCATGAGAGGAGAAGCTGCAAACAAAAACCCAAAATGCGATTAGTTCCCAAACAGAAAAATAAGCAGTTATTATTTTGACTGGTTCCAATTCAAACTGAATGCTGGTTGCACTTCTACCACTACACATGCTCGTCACATTCAAGCCTCAGTCAGCACCTTCCGACCACTGGAAGTCATGTTTTGAGGTAAAAAAAAAAAAAGTGTATCTTACTTTTAAAGGTCAACATTATAAAAGTATGCACTGATCATTATTTCTACCGACCCACCGCTCACTCTACATAGGGATGACGCAAAACTGTAATTAGAAAATGTCAGAAATACACTGTCAGCAAAGCAAAAATACAATTTATTGGTGAAGCATTTGATTCTCCTTGGTTTAACAAAATAGCCTAATATTAGAGCAAAGAAAACCACAAAAAAACTGAAGCAAGAAAGCAAGAACACCATTCATATATATGAAGCCAGTATTTCTTCTTCTTGGCTAGATGAGTGTCTGTCCTGTTTCTTCCCTTTGTGTGGTGATCAAGAGTCAGATTAGCAATCATATCAATATTGAACGCAATATACAAAAGATATATACTTTTGTGATGTATTCATTCACAGTACTTTTTAAAAATAATTTTACATTGCCAGGACAAGTTTAATGTTGACTACTACTCCAGGTTAATGTACAAATGTGATAATGTATTACCGTACAAGCTGAAGCTAAACTCTATGTTTATGTAAAAGTGTGACCAAATCTCAAACCAAAGCTACAAGGCTCCTTCTACAAGTAATGCCAATAATGTCCAGTGAGCTGGCTGGGCAGTGGTCCCTTTATGTGCACTGAAGGCTGAGGAGGACTGAAGGCTGAGGACTGAGGGCTGCATGTATCCCATGCGTCCCTGGCCTGCAGACAGTAGAGGCTGAATACTCACTGGCAGTGCTCATGACGTTTCGTCCCAGTGTGTTGGTGTTGTTGTCGCTGCTGCTGCGGCTCAGGTTCATGTTGTTGGTGGCATTGGTGCGGGACATGTTAGGAGCCCGCCGCACAAACGACTCCATGAGGCTGGCCTCCCGTGACGACAGGTTGGGTACGCTGGCGCTGGAGCTCATGGGCGCGCCGGCCGCCAGCAGAGAGCTGACGGACAGACGGGCGCTGGCCACGGAACATAGAGGCCTCTGGGAAGCAGCCTCCTTACTGGAGGACTCGGACACGGAGCTGACGTCGGGCGAGCTGACGCTGACTAGTCCCATGGAGATGGCCGTGGCGTCTGCCTCCGCTTGCCTGTCCGCGCCCGCTTTCCGCTCGCCACCCTCCTCGGTGGTTAACGTGCTGGTGCTGGAGGCGGATCCGGCCTCGGCGGAGGACAGCACCACAATGGGCTCTTGGCCCTCAGCCCCGGGGATGCCACCACCAACCCCTAGTACCCCCCCCTGCTCCAGCAGGCTATCGGCCCGGCGCTCTACCTTGGTGGAGCTGAGACTGATATCGCTGCTGCTGGCCACACTACACACCGAGCTGCTACTGCCCTTCCGGCTGGAGGAGCTGGCCCCTGCAGCCGAGGAGGAGCCGCCCTTGTCCGGACAGTTATTTTTCACCAGGCTGCTCCAGGACTGCGCTGTGCCTGAAACAGTGGATGAGACAGGTTTGGGTGACGGCGCAGACTCAGGGTCGTACCCTGGCGCAAGCTTGAGGTCAAATTTTCCTTCAGCACCCATACGATAAGAGTTTGAGCCACCAGCATCCCAGGTGACATCAATCCAGCCTGGAAAAGGATATGAATGTAGTGAGACCCAGCAGAGAGCAGACAGCAAGTCAAGACAGCAGCTCCGCTCGACACTGGACCAGATAACGTTGCTGTCACAAACATGGTTGTCTACAGGTGGGCTGAATACAGCTTCAGACTAGATCCATTATTCACCATCAGTATGCCATTCTATGCAGCTATGCTGAAGCTGATAGTCAGTATGTTAGCATTGTGCTGAATATTTAAACCAATCGCAAGTCAAATTGAGATATTGGATGTCTTGACAAAACTGTATGTTCTATTACTCTGGTCCAGGTGAAGCAATGAGATAGAGATCATGAGTTACAGAAAATGACAAAGCAAGGTAGAATTTTGCAAATGCAAAGCTGAAAGCCACTTGAGAAAAAGGAACTGAATAATATTTTTGTCAATGTAAATATAATACAATTGCAATGGAGCCCATTCAGTGCTTGCAAATTGTGACATCAACATGCACTCAGCTGATTGATGGAGACAATTAGTCAAAAAGTATTTAAACACACTGGAAACATGGCTGCCCAGAGATCTAACAGATAGCGAAGGAGGAAATGCTTGTACAAGTATGAAAAGGTTACCTGGTAAGTTGGGGGAGAGGGGGAGGGTTGCACTTCAAAATATCAAACTAATAACAAAAAGGGTATAATGGTAGTGACAGTTTGCAAGTTTAGTCAAATACGTAAATGATAATGGGAGTGGTTTTAAAAGACGTTTGGCATACAGAGATGGGTAATATGTAATCCTTTTCACGCCCCTTGTATTTAATCATAAAAAATAAAGGTTAAATTTAAAATAAATAAAATAATGCAGGGAAGGAGAGCAATAGGAGGATGAGCCCCACGTAATGCAGTCTAGTCACACAGCAGAGCAGTAGCACTGACTCTGATCAAACACTAGGCTGCTCTGTAGTCAGTGCTCAGCCTCTACAGTTAGATAAAGTGCTTTTGAAGGTTATTATTTATCCTTCATTAACATAAAGCATTGCCTTATTTGCCAATAGGGATGAAGAGGAGGAAGTAGGCCTATAGTGTGAGGTCAGAAGAAGCAGGTTAATTAATAGGCCTATAGTGTGAGGTCAGAAGAAGCAGGTTAATTAATAGGCCTATAGTGTGAGGTCAGAAGAAGTAGGTTAATTAATAGGCATATAGTGTGAGGTCAGAAGCAGAAGAGAAAGCCTTCAGTTGGAAAACCAGGAACAAAGACTGGACCGTTTGGAAATGTTGAGTTGCATCGCCCACAATCCACCTGTACAATGTCTTATACAGACATTGTTTTTAAAGTTACTGATCAGGGTTATAGAAAAAAAAATTTTATGCAAGGACATAATGAACAACTGCTGGTTGATTTCTTCTGGCTGACCCCACCACCCCACAGCATTTAACATACAAAAGTGAGACTTTTCTACGAGCGTTAGTAATAGAGGTATGCTCCTCAAAGCATATAAATGCACTTGATGTTCACAATTTGTTTTGTTGTTGGTCTACCATATTTATCAATGACTCCATTGTTACTAGTTTTTGCACATCCTATGTTCAATCGTCATAGTTACATAGCCCGATTTCTCTGAACGACTATTATAAACACTCCCCACTGTCTACGTGATAATGATGGGGTGACGTATGGGTTTATTCTGGGATAAAGCTCTGCATTATGTCCTGCTTTAGCAGTTGAAACATGCATCATCTTGTCAGCCGACTAAGTCCAGCAGAACATTTCTTAACAAACACTTTCTTCATATAAAAACAAAAGCTTTCTATGCAAGCTGTGTGGGTGTTCAGTTCCACACAGAGGGATGTTTTATTAGATAGTGGGGCTCGTGTCTTACCGTTATGGGCCTCCCCCGTCACCGTACCCTCTCCTGCTGGGTTGCCATCCTGGTCTCTCCACTTCCAGTCGATGCCCCGCACCACGCGCGCCCCAGGCACTATGTACTTCATCACCTGGGAGCGGAACAGACGCCGCTGCCTGCGCAGGTTGGCCTCCGCTTCCTTCACTGCTTTACCTGTAGAAGGGAGAAGGAGATTGGTCAGATTGCTTTGCATCGTTCAAATCTAATGAATAATGACTCATAAACATACTACAACCAGTGTCTCAGCAAAAAGAGTGCTCCACGCACACACACGTTGTTAAAATACTTTCGTGTTTTGAATGTTTCTTGACAGCAGTGGCAAGATCTTAGACCCCCAAAGAGCAAGCAGAAGTGGCAAGGCCAAATCCCCTAGACAGAAGAAACCGAGAGAACCCAGGCGCAGACTCTTACCTAGCTGGTCCTCACACACGCCACTGACGGTGCCGTAGATCTCCAGGCCTGACAGAGACAGGTAGTGAGTCTGCCCGCTGGCATTCTTCCCCATCTGCTTGATGCGGATGTGTCTCCAGCCCTGTTTCTCCTCTTTGGACGGGTCCAGAGGCCAAGTGGCCGTGGACCTTCATGACAGGAGACAAACTCACTGTCAGAATCCGCCTTATAGGTTTAGGGTCCTGAGTTCTAACCATAAGCTCCTGGATATAGGCCCTTGTGACTGGGACAAGGCTTACTTACCCTGGCTCGTTGAGGCTGCAGTCCTCCATGTGGTTGTAGAGACTCATCCAGGTCTGGCCGTCTTTGGACACCTGGAACACCCAGTTCCTGAGGGCGGAGCGGCCGTAGCCACGGGCGTGGCGGAGGGTGTAGGCCGAGGGGATGACCCACAGGCCCAGGTCGATGGCGAACCAGGCGTTCTTATCGTCGTTGGTGTGGCAGTTGAGGGCAGAGCTGTCCCGACTCAGGATGTCCTCCAGTCGGCCATAGGGGAGATTACGACCCTCAGAAGAAGTCACTACCACCAGGCCGTAGGCTGCTGGGTTCACCCACTCATAGGCAGTCCTAGAGGCAGAGGAAACACACAAGTTTAATACAAGGTTATTTTCTAAATACTTTATTGTATTGTATAATAAGACTTTAGCTTATTATCAGGTCTTTACACATAAAGACGATGGGAGGAGACGTACTTTGCATTGGTGCCAATCCAGTAGACTATTCCGTTCTCGTCAAAATCATGCTGATGTCTGAATGTGAAGGTCTGTCCCTCTCTTAGCTTCCTGACGAAGATGAATGAGGATCTGTCAAAGTCGTACCACTGCTTGGCCACCTGGGGGAGAGAGGAGATGACTCTGAGACTGAACATGCTGAATGGACAGATAGAGAGAGAAGATTAAACATGGTTGAGGTAGAGGGGGTGGTACCATCTTGAGGAGGTACTGCTCCAGAGACTCCACGGTGGCCAGGGGCTCCATCTTCAGCATTCGCCCTGTACGGTCAATCAGCGCCGTCTCCCCAGGCGCACGCTCCAGACGGAAACGCAACCTCCTCGTCAGGATCTAAAACACACACACAGGAATTAGTTAGGGATGGGCATTTGACCTTTGACTGTTCGGGTACTCGTAGGATCCCCCCCCCCCCCCCCCCCATATACAGTGGTGAAAAAAAGTATTTAGTCAGCCACCAATTGTGCAAGTTCTCCCACTTAAAAAGATGAGAGGCCTGTAATTTTCATCATAGGTACACGTCAACTATGACAGACAAATTGAGAAAAAGAATTCCAGAAAATCACATTGTAGGATTTTTTATGAATTTATTTGCAAATTATGGTGGAAAATAAGTATTTGGTCACCTACAAAACAAGCAAGATTTCTGGCTCTCACAGACCTGTAACTTCTTCTTTAAGAGGCTCCTCTGTCCTCCACTCGTTACCTGTATTAATGGCACCTGTTTGAACTTGTTATCAGTATAAAAGACACCTGTCCACAACCTCAAACAGTCACACTCCAAACACCACTATGGCCAAGACCAAAGAGCTGTCAAAGGACACCAGAAACAAAATTGTAGACCTGCACCAGGCTGGGAAGACTGAATCTGCAATAGGTAAGCAGCTTGGTTTGAAGAAATCAACTGTGGGAGCAATTATTAGGAAATGGAAGACATACAAGACCACTGATAATCTCCCTCGATCTGGGGCTCCACGCAAGATCTCACCCCGTGGGGTCAAAATGATCACAAGAACGGTGAGCAAAAATCCCAGAACCACACGGGGGGACCTAGTGAATGACCTGCAGAGAGCTGGGACCAAAGTAACAAAGCCTACCATCAGTAACACACTACGCCGCCAGGGACTCAAATCCTGCAGTGCGAGACGTGTCCCCCTGCTTAAGCCAGTACATGTCCAGGCCCGTCTGAAGTTTGCTAGAGTGCATTTGGATGATCCAGAAGAGGATTGGGAGAATGTCATATGGTCAGATGAAACCAAAATATAACTTTTTGGTAAAAACTCAACTCGTCGTGTTTGGAGGACAAAGAATGCTGAGTTGCATCCAAAGAACACCATACCTACTGTGAAGCATGGGGGTGGAAACATCATGCTTTGGGGCTGTTTTTCTGCGAAGGGACCAGGACGACTGATCCGTGTAAAGGAAAGAATGAATGGGGCCATGTATCGTGAGATTTTGAGTGAAAACCTCCTTCCATCAGCAAGGGCATTGAAGATGAAACGTGGCTGGGTCTTTCAGCATGACAATGATCCCAAACACACCACCCGGGCAACGAAGGAGTGGCTTCGTAAGAAGCATTTCAAGGTCCTGGAGTGGCCTAGCCAGTCTCCAGATCTCAACCCCATAGAAAATCTTTGGAGGGAGTTGAAAGTCCGTGTTGCCCAGCGACAGCCCCAAAACATCACTGCTCTAGAGGAGATCTGCATGGAGGAATGGGCCAAAATACCAGCAACAGTGTGTGAAAACCTTGTGAAGACTTACAGAAAACATTTGACCTGTGTCATTGCCAACAAAGGGTATATAACAAAGTATTGAGAAACTTTTGTTATTGACCAAATACTTATTTTCCACCATAATTTGCAAATAAATTCATAAAAAATCCTACAATGTGATTTTCTGGATTTTTTCCCCTCATTTTGTCTGTCATAGTTGACGTGTACCTATGATGAAAATTACAGGCCTCTCTCATCTTTTTAAGTGGGAGAACTTGCACAATTGGAGGCTGACTAAATACTTTTTTCCCCCACTGTATATATTCAGTCAATAAAAAAAAACAAGTGCAATTTAAGATACATTTATTGAAACCGTAATATCAACTGGTTATATTATATTGTGGAACACAATCTTCAAAAAGGTAGTAACACCTCAGCAGTGGCGCTTGCTTGTAGAAGCCTGTGGCTGTGCAACAGTATAGCATTGTTTTGTTAATTTAGCAGACAAGACGCTCTTATTTACTAAGCCCTTATCACAGTCAAGACACGCCTATTTAATAGTAAAATAAAAGCTGGTAATATAACAGAATAAAATACAACAGAATAGTGCGAAGTGATTCGCATCTCGCGTCAAAGAGTGATAATTTGAAACAGTGCTCAATTTGTTAGGATTACAAACCAAAATCTGTCTTTTCAATATACAGATGTTCAATCTTAGTTTATTATGCCTGTTCCTTGGAATTTTCTAAATGGATTAACAATTCTACATTGAACACTGCATGGATATGAATTATGGCCAGGACATCTGTTTGGTTAGCTTAATGGTCAGCTTAATGATTGTGATGAAAATACACTATGTCTTTATCAAACTAATGTTTTAGCATATTTTCAGTGTGGAACCTGTCTATATTTAGGGGGATTATAGCCTAGGCTAACCAATTCTAAATGCCACTAGCAGTTCGCAAAGTAGGGTCGTCACTAACGTTAGTTACCACAGACACAATGTCATAAACCCTGCCTGTTTTTACAAAATCTGATTTTAAACCTAACCTTAACCACACTTAACCTTAAATTAAAACCAAAAAGCTTATTTTTGTTTTGATTATTTGACAATTTTGACTGTGGCAACTGCAAAGTAGCCTAAGCGGAAAATGATGCAATTATTCCAAAACTGCCAAATAGATAAACCAAATAGTTTTACAGTATTAAAAAAAAAAAAAAAGTGATCTCTGGTTAAAGATTGAGTTTTGATGTCAGTTCGAGTACTCAATTACTCATGCCCATCCCTAGAATTAGTTTTACAGGTCACTGGAACAAACAAAAACAACTGTCCCCCACCACTATACTACTGAGAGGTGTGGTGGAGGAGAGACACACCTGCAGGTTATAGGTGGAGCCTGGGGTGTCATACAGGTGCAGAGGTAACCTCTCAATGGACTCCAGGACTGCTAGTAGTTTGCGGATTAAGGCAACTGCGGGTCGGCTGAATGAATGGGAAAAACCAGGTGAGCCACTGGCAGATGTTTTTTTTTTTTACTACAATACATTAATACAAATAATTAATTATATAAAAGTCAGAATTATTACCTTTCATCATCTTCGTTTTCACTGAATGCGGTTTTAAATACATTTATTCTTTCCATTAATGGTTTACAATCATGTTTCATGTCAAGTTCCACACTCTGAAAAAGACAAAAACATTAATTGAGCAGGAGTTGGACTAATCACACAAAATATTCAGATTCAGAAAGCTTTATTGTCCCAACATTGAGGAAGTTAGTTACCCAGACAGTGTTGAGAAAAAGGCTTAGAAAGGAAGAGAACTCTGCAGCCCAGATGGCACCGTATTCCTGTATACAGTACTACCCTGTACACCTCATCCATCCCATCCTACTTACATTATTAAGAACTGTAAAAAGTGCTTGCACTAGGCCACTGCTGCACATTTCATAGGGGGAGATGGTGTTCTCATCCTTGAGAACCACAATCAAGTTTTCCAGAGCCGTCTTCATCAAGTCTCTCCATGTGTTCTCTCCCTCGATACACTGCTACAGAAACAAAACACATTTAACTTTCACAGCGTCAAACCTGTAGCCTACAGCTTCAGACAGCACAAACAAGAGAACAAAAAAACTCCATATCAGAGTGAGTCAATAATGAGGGGAAGTCATTCAAAATATCTACTTTGTTTTTTATGAATGTACCGATTTTACTGTAAATTGCATTGAGGTGCACTTTCCATAAAGTGTAAGTAGACATGAGTTTATGTCAATGTGTGTTGTGTGAGTGCTCCAGGGCGATTCCCCCACCTACCCGTCTGCTGGTAATCATAATGTTATCCGACTCTGACATACATTTAGGTTAGAGTTCATGTACTTTTTTTTCCCTACCTGTCTGTTGGTATGCAGCTCCCAAGCAGACTCCAGCTGGGTGGCGATGTTCCTCAGGGTGACCACCACCCCTCTGGGCATGCTCTCTACCGCCTTGAAGTGGTCATCATACAGGTCTCTGGCCATGGTCTTCACCTGCATTTGACGTTTTAGCTGTTTAGCAGACGCTCGTATCCAGAGCCACTTACAAATCAGTACATTCAACTAAGGTAGGTAACACAACATAGGAACAGACAAGGAGGGGCTCTAGGCTCACTGGGTGTTAAGGAAAGCGTGAGGGATAACTAGCATAAAACCTGCTGTTAGGCTTGGGCGGTACACCGGGTATTTGGAAATAGCCAAGGGATGGTTTTCCAATACCGTTTAAACTATTTATTTGAAGTTTTGTTATTTACAAATTGGAATATTTGCAGCTACTTTTTAAGTAAATACCTGCAGTCAACTTGTGAAATATGATAAAGAAGATTGTGTTCTTCATTTCACCTGTCAGATAAATGTTTCATCATGAAGCTTACCAGTAGTAGTACCCAGTCCCGTGGTGTTTGTTTACAAGCACACAATGACGAGAGACCGGAGCCTTATGAGTCACTCACTGTTGTTCAGCACAAGTCAGGTGATCTAGTTACAGTATGGAATTCACAACTAAATGTTTGCCAGCTAGATATCTTATAACTATTAAGTGAACTGTCTAAAATGTGCCAAATGCTCTGTAGTTGTACATTTGGTTCGCTAATGTAGTAGCTACTTACCTATCTAGCTAAGTGGTTAGCTTCTTCCAAAATATGTCTAATATTAGTTTTGTGCGTGCAGTAAACTGGGAGCAGCATTTTTGAGTTACTTGTAATAACTTCATGAGCTGGGATGTCTGTCCTGAAAATAGTTTAGGTCAGAGACTGTATAAAATGTTCACAATGCGCTCGTTAGCATTCTCTATGGGATTTTACATGTAATTGTTAGCATTGCTAACCTTCGGATTACAAAGGCTCAGTGGAGTTTGAAAATAACGCCCCCTATGTTCAGTGTCGGTATTACCGAAGATCCCTGCACGGAACAAGGCCGGTGTAAAGGTATGACAATCTGGATACCGCCCAAGCCTACCTGCTGTTTATTAAACAGAAGAATGATGTGACGGCTAAACTAGATGGATAATATGTCATGTGTTCTAAAGCAACAAAAAAAAAAAACTGTGTCCCTGTGACAATAGACAAAGTAATCTTCTAAATTCAGGAAGGAGGAAGCTGGCTTAAAAAAATCTAATAAAAAAAAACAACCTGTGAAAACACTGAACAGCAGACGGACTTCACTGCTAGAAAACAAAACATCCACCTTTTGTTTTGTTTTCTCCAATTTGGATTTGAGCTTTCTTCCCCTCTTTCCAGTCCAGCCAGTCACAAATTCTGACCCTGTACAACACAACACAAACAGAGAAGAAAAACTATAAGACAATCCCCATCAAATGCAGGCCATCACCACATCATTCTAGTAGAGGATAACTTTACATTTTTCTTTACACACACATATACACATACAATACATGACCAAAAGTATGTGGACACCTGCTCATCGAACATCTCTTTCCAAAATCATGGGCATTAATATGGAGTTGGTCCCCCCTTTGCTGCTATAACAGCTGCCACTCTTCTAGGAAGGCTTTCCACTAGATGTTGGAACATTGCTGCGGGGACTGATGTCGGGGCGATTAGGCCTGGCTCGCAGTCGGCATTCCAATTAATCCCAAAGACTTTCGATGGGGTTGAGGTCAGGGCTCTGTGCAGGCAGTTTTTCCACACCGATCGACAAACCATTTCTGTATGGACCTCGCTTTGTGCACGGGGGTATTGTCATGCTGAAA
This sequence comes from Coregonus lavaretus, assembly GCF_964263955.1. NCBI lineage: Eukaryota > Metazoa > Chordata > Actinopteri > Salmoniformes > Salmonidae > Coregonus > Coregonus lavaretus. The sequence continues at coordinate 32,369,847 of NC_140014.1, forward strand.
CAGGAAAGGGCCTTCCCCAAACTGTTGCCTCAAAGTTGGAAGCACAAAATCGTCTAGAATGTCATTGTATGCTGTAGCGTTAAGATTTCCCTTCACTGGAACTAAAGGGGCCTAGCCCAAACCATGAAAAACAGCCCCAGACCATTATTCCTCCTCCACCAAACTTTACAGTTTGCACTATGCATTCGGGCAGGTAGCGTTCTCCTGGCATCCGCCAAACCCAGATTAGTCCGTCGGACTACCAGATGGTGAAGCATGATTCATCACTCCAGAGAACGCGTTTCCACTGCTCCGGAGTCCAATGGCGGTGAGCTTACACCACTCCAGCCGATGCTTGGCATTGTGCATGGTGATCTTAGGCTTGTGTGCGGCTGCTCGGCCATGGAAACTCATTTCATGAAGCTCCCGACGAACAGTTCTAGTGCTGATGTTGCTTCCAGAGGCAGTTTGGAACTCGGTAGTGAGTTCCACTACAGCACTCGGCAGTCCCATTCTGTGAGAAGAAAAAACTCAGCCATATCAGTGAGTCAATAATGAGGGGAAGTGACCTACCACTTCGCGGATGAACAATTGTTGCTCCTAGACGTTTCCACTTCACAACAGCAGCACTTATAGCTGACCGGGGAAGCTCTAGCACGGCAGAAATGTGATAAACTGGAAAGGTGCCTATGACAGTGCCACGTTGAAAGTCACTGAGCTCTTCAGTAAGGCCATTCTACTGCCAATGTTTGTCTATGCAGATTGCATGGCTGTGTGCTGGATTTTAGACACCTGTCAGCAACGGGTGTGGCTGAAATAGCCAAATCCAATCATTTGAAGGAGTTTCCACATATTTTTTTTATTTATAATAATAATAATAATAATAATAATAATAATAATAATAATAATAAGCCATTTAGCAGACGCTTTTATCCAAAGCGACTTACAGTCATGCGTGCATACATTTTTGTGTATGGGTGGTCCCGGGGATCGAACCCACTACCTTGGCGTTACAAGCGCCGTGCTCTACCAGCTGAGCTACAGAGGACCACATATTTATAGTCCATCTCAGGGTTTTCGTTAGTCGGTAATAGCCGGCTTTTAGCCACAATTGTTTTTGAAAAGCCGATGAATAAAAAATTGCCACCGGCCATTTGTCCGGGAATAGAAAACAAATCCCATTGAGAAAATGCTTTTTAGCCTATTCATTGATGGAAAATCCAGTTGCTGTAAATACATTTGACCGATCATGCTTATTGGTCTTTGGGTTAATTTGCATAATTTAGTGGAATTAAATTGCCGGGTGTATATTCGTTATGGATCTTATAAATTTTGGGGCCATGATTAAAAAAATCCTACTCTTTTTCTTTCTCAACTGATAATTGAAGTGCACTTCCCATTCGCTATTCAAATGCTTAAGCGCGCTACACAACACATTGCAATGAGCTGGAGGCAGTACGCATTTTGAAAACATATGGCTACTTAATTGTTTGAAACCAGAACGTTTCACTACATATTATGAGGAATGTTTTACCTTTCTTCAAAGTAGCCTAGGCAAAACCCAACCATATCCGTGGAGCAGTGGAGGCTCCTCAGAGGTGGAAGGGGAGGACAATCCTCAGTGATTATTTATTTTTTAACAGTGAAACATAAAAAAAGGTTATCCTTTTTAGATAAAACTATACTATGTTCACGTCACCAAATAATTGATTAAAACACTGTTTTGCAATGAAGGTCTAAAGTAGCCACAACAGCACTCTGTAGGGTAGCACCATGGTGTAGACGGAGAACAGCTAGCTTCCGTCCTCCTCTGGGTACATTGACTTCAATACAAAACCTAAAAGGCTCATGGTTTTCACCCCCTTCCATAGACTAACACAGTAATTATGACAACTTCCGGAGGACGTCCTTCCAACCTTTCAGAGCTCTTGCAGCATGAACTGACATGTTGTCCATCCAATGAATCTAGTAATGAAAGCATAAGCTAGCTAGCACTGCAGTGCATAAAATGTGGTTGGTAGTTGACTCAGAGAAAGACAATAGATGAAAAGTCAAAAATGAAGGAGAAGCAAGAGAGATATTTAGTCATTTATTTTTACTTAGCTAGCAAATGCAGCTAGCTAGTTTAGTCTACTCAAACATAGGGATGCCATGTTAGCTAGCTGGCTATGACAATCCAACACAACACTGGATCTCTTCCAAGTCAAGGTAAGCTTTTGGTTTTACTAATTTATTGCCACCGGGGCCTGCCGGAGTAACTGCTAAACTGCTTACTGACTGTACACAGTACTGCATGATTGTAGCGGCCAAGAGTGTGCAAAGCTGTCATCAAGGCAAAGGGTGGCTATTTGAAGAATGTTAAATATAAAATATATTTATTTGTTTATTGGTTACTACATGATTCCATATGTGTTATTTCATAGTTGATGTCTTCACTATTATTCTACACTGTAAAAAACAGTACAAATAAAGAAAAACCCTTGAATGAGTAGGTGTCAAAACTTTTGACTGGTAGTGTATATTAGCTTAAATTATGACTATCCAATCTACTAATCACGAATAGTAGGCTATTTTACATAAGTCCGCAAATGTGATGATGCATGGAATGCTTTATTATAAAGATGCAAGGTGAAAATATGCTTCCCCAAACATGAAACTCACACGCCACCTATGTATAGGCTAGTGATTTTGCTGTTCATTACTCTAGAAAAGTAAATGTGGACAGTTATTCTAACATCTTCAAAGTGCGCGGTAAGGACACACGTCATTGCATCCTCGACTTGTATGTTCTGTTAAAATGAATTACCATAATCTAAAATCAGATTTTTGTCATTCTGAGCACTGTGGGTGGACGCCCTAATCAGGTTATGGTACATTTCTCAAATGTCCGGTAAATTAAAATGCTGCTGGTCAAATGTCCGGTGCCACATTTTCATAACGGAAACCCTGAGATGAGATGTATAAATAAATGAGAGAGAGATTAATCTATAAACGATTTAGGCACATTTAACTACAGAATTAAATACAACATGAATTATAATGATCTATATGCACTGAAGTTCAAACTAACTGACCTAGTGATGTTTCAGCGGTGAAGGAGTGCTTGGTGCCCCTGTTGGACTCGAACACGAAGCCGGGCAGGTCCTCCTTGAGGATGGTGGCCTGCTGTCCGTCAGAGTTGTGGATGGCGATCTCTCCCTCCTTCAGGCAGGTCAGGGACCAGTTCCCCACCGTCAGCTTGGTGGGACCCATTGCAGACAGGATGGGCTGGCTGGCTGTCACAGGCTTCACCTGGCTCCGGGCACGCTGCAGCTTCTCCAGAAACTCACTACGACTTTCTGGGTAGGTAGTACATTAGAGGAATTGGAACAGTTTGATGTTGGTTGTGCTATCACCATTATAATACGGTTATTCACTTGTTACAACTGCATGTACATGAGTGGAAGGAGCTCATTCTGGCCTTAATTCTGATAAGAGATGGAGAGGAATAGGTAACTAGTTGAGGGAAGTTCAAGTCATAACATACCAGGTCAATTGAGAAGGTATGTAGCTAGGTCTACCTGAGCTGTCGGAGCCTCCCTCGGGGCTGCCGCTGGAGTACATTGTGGCCAGCTTGCCATCCAGGATGAAGCGGAACCATCCGTTGGAGCCGTTGGAGAGCTCCAAGGCTGCAGCGTCACTCCAGATGTACAGGCAGTCCCTCCCCCTGATAATGGACCAGTCACGCCAGTGGTAGGGCTTCCCCTGCTGCACCTCTTTAGCATCCTCCTGTGGCTCATCCTCCTGGTGAATCAAGAGACATTTACATCTTGTAGCAGACGCTCTCATCCAGAGATTACAAAATATATTTAAATAATACATTTTCTTTGCGGAACGCTTTTTATTACACACAGAAATCACAAAGCTCTATCAGTGCATATTTGGACTGCATTAGGGCGTTCTTATCACACCTTCTCTGGTTTGGACACCTCCTCGTTCTCATCGTCTGAGGTGGGTCCAGCCAGAGTGGACACCTTGTTGATGACGCCCAGTCTAGCCAGCTGGTCCAGGAAGACGTCTCCACCCTTGTCCACCAGGTCTCTGATGATCTGCAGCGCCAGCAGGTGACCGTCATCATCGTCCTGTACAGGAAGAGACACCACATTTAACTTAGCCTGTGGATGACTAGAAAGCTGGTGCAACTACATTTATTTTTAACAGGCATTAGGTTATTGGTGGACGTTGTTAACAGTGGAGGATCACACACACACACACACACACACACCTCCTGATCGAGCACAGTGGAACACACACATACACAAAGAGATGGATGTTATGTAGTGCCATACCTCCTGATCCAGCACAGTGGAACACACACATACACAAAGAGATGGATGTTATGTAGTGCCATACCTCCTGATCCAGCACGGTGGCGGTGATCTCCACTAGCACGGTGGGCAGGTTGTGACCGGCATCAGAGTCACACACCTCCTTCAGCAGCACTTCACAGCTGTAGTGGATCATCTTCCTGATCAGAGCCAGGCTAGCTTTCCTGTAAGGGACAGAGGGAAGACGTGGAAATACTTTTTCCCCCCACTGTATGTGCGGTATTTCTATGCTTTCCGTTCTTTTGCTTTAGGTTTTGTACACCAGCTTCAAACAGATGAAACTACAATATTTTTGGTTATTGAAAATATATTTTACTGCGGTTTAGATGGTACAATGATTCTCTGAACGATACACTGAGTGCTTGTTTTGTCACATAAACTGAAATTAGGCAAACTATTAGAATTCTAGCAACCAGGAAATGGCGGAGCGATTTCTGCATATTGCACCTTTAATGCAGGGGTTTCCAAACTTTTTTGGCCGGCTACCCCATTTTGATATTTAAATTTTTTTGAGACCCAACATTAATTTGGGCTATGACAGTTTATTTACAAATCAGTCTGACAGTATTTTTGAAAGTATTTCAATCTGAAGACAGTATGGTTTGAAGTGACTGAAATGCATCAGAAAGGTATTGGGAACTTCAGAAGATCATCAGGCAATAATGTTGTATGATCTTCTGTGTAGAAAATAAACTTATCGTTGATGATTTTCTCCCCCCCAGTCTAATTTAGTGCCTGGTCTTGTCCACTCGGTTCTAATGGCCCACTATATGTGGGTATAGTAGAGGGAAACAGTATGTACGCACGTGTTCCTGAGAGTCCTACAGTATCTTTCAGTGATGGGGTCATCATATTTTGTAGCTTAAACCATTCAAAAGATAGAGCCACATTTATAGTAAGAATAAATAATTACAACCGCATCTAGCGGCTACCAGAAGTTACTTGCGTAACCTCGGTTCTATGAACCAAGCGCTAATTTTCTCTCGCGACCCCCTTTTCAAATCACACAACCCATAGTTTGGGAAACCCTGTGTTAATGGATTTGTATATGTCCCTATTCAAATAAAAATGCATTCAGGACCTCAGTAATATATACATCTCTGTGAGCTTAGACAAAGGTCCTTTGGTCAAGTGATTCAAAGTTGTGTTTACCTAATAGAAGGTAGCATGGTTTGCTGAAAGGTTTGTGCAAATACTGGTAGCAGCCTCTTCAGGTAGATGGGGGCCATCTCAGGGTCTCCTTTAGGTTCACTAGCCTCCTCCTCCTCTTTGTTCACATCTTTCTTCTTCTTGTCCTCTCCTTTGTTAACGGGGCACATCCAGTCTCCTTCAGAACAGGAGAGAAGAGAACACAACAAGTTGTCAAATAACCACTGTCCTTCTTTATTCTCTGATGATGGGCATGAGCCACTGACGACCAAAGCTTTTCATGGAAGTCAGTCGGCAGCACAGCTGTTAATATATTGTTATAACTCACCAGGAGACTGGAGGATGGCTACAACCTCACTGTGGCCACGCTCCCTTGCTTTGTCCAGGGGGGTTTTCCCATCTTCATCTCTGAGGTCAGGGTTGGCTCCATGTCGCAGTAGAGTCTATCGACACAGAGGAAAATGATGCTTACTAGGGGAACATACATAGGTCTGCCTGCATTTCCAAACAACATATACAGGAGGAGGATAGTGTGCACACGCAAAAACGTTTTTTTTCTATTCATTGAAATCAATATATAAACCAGGGCCCAACAGTCCAGCTGCTGGGCCTTTGTCAAGGGATGTTGGTAGAAAAAAACAGCAGTTAGAGCGTTAGAAGAGATTTCCTCTAAAGGTTAAAGAGACCATAACTACCTTTGCTACTTGAGGCCGTCCAAAACAGGCAGCGTAGTGGAGGGAGGAGGACCTCTGACCTCTGTTGACATCAGCACCTCTTTCACACAGGAACTCAACCTGGGACATCAACCACAACAAACAGGGGTTATTCAACAGGGTCCTGATAATTAAGGCACGCAAAGAACAACCTTTTACAACATTTTGGAACAGCAGGTTTGTTATTGGACTCTCCTTGTTTCAGTCCATTTTCTTCTGTTTGGTGCCTAATGAATACAACGTGACAGACCTGTGTGGTGGTCTGGCTTCGAGGTGACAAACAAGACATTATTCAACCAAACTCTAGTAATCCGTCTGCATTAGGCCAGATTATGCATACACAGCATTCATTCAGGTGTGTGCTGCTGCTTGTTGCTATGGACACCTATTGACAGAACCTTGAGCCCTTCCTGCAGCATAACAGGGAAGAGATGCTGTCCTTAAAGTGATACTTTGGGATTTTGTCAAACTACCCTTTATCTACCAGAGTCAGATGAAGTCATGGATACCATTTGTATGTCTCTGTGTCCAGTATGAGAGATGAGAGATAGTTTAGTATAGGTATATGGGTATGCTAGCAGATACCCATAGACTTCCAGTCACTACGCTAACGCCAGTAAGCAATTATGCTAGCGCTAGTTAGCAACTTCCTTCAACTGCGCGCAGAGACATAAAAATGGTATCCACAAGTTCATCAGACTATGGGGAAGTAGATAAAGGGCCTCATTGCCAAAATCCCGAAGTATCCCTTTAATTCCTCTGGCACAATGAACCATTCTGTTCTGTTCGAGCACTTAATGGTCACCATAATGTACTGGGTAATCATGTTGTTGTTACAAGGCTGAAAAAACTATTACAATTGCCCTGTAAAGAGATGGAGGGATACGAGACTCAGTCTAAAATAGCTAACATCTTACCATTTCCTGTGTGCCAAATGCAGAGGCCCAGTTCAAAAGAGTCTGCCCGACATCATCCATGAAATTCACTTCAAAGGCTGCAACATAGGAACAATTTTCAGGAATTGAATAAGCGTGCTCAATAACAGCTGATACTTGATCATAAACTTGACATATTTACCATTATGCAAACAAACGGCTGAAATGAATTAGGGAAAAAATAAGGCACCATTACACCAGATTGGACAAACTTCCTCTGCCACATCACTAAACTACCTCCAGACAGACCAACAGACAGAAAAACCACATGGCATAGGATATATCTGGGTCCCAAATGGTACCCTATTCCATTTAAAGTGCATTACTGTTGACCCGATATTATCCATCCACCCACCTCCGGTGTCGATGGCGTCGATGAGAGCGTCTGTGTCTTTGCTGCGGATACAGTCGATGAGCTGTCGGTGGGAGCGCTCCCCGGAGCTGTCCAGCCGTCGCAGGCCCGGGATGCGTCCTGTTGAGCCAGCGGTGGATTTGGGCAGAGCCTTGCGGCCCTCGAACAGCAGCACAAGCAGCAGGTCCACCAGACGCATGGTGTCCAGGACACAGCGCTCGTCCCCCTGCAGGGCACTCTCCATGGAGTCAGGCAGCGCAGAGCGCAGCAGATCCTATACACACAGGAAATACACAGGGAGGAGGCAAAAGAAAAACACAGCTTCTATGATTATCCCATTATTCTCTTATACTAGTCCTATTGTCACTTCAGAATAGCTCTCATTACAATACAGCTCTCTTCACTAATATATTCTGAAACTAGATCCTTTCAACGTTTATTTTTTATTACTGTTAGCTTTCAAGATATTGCAGTTCATACATTAACATTCTGTGCCAATAAAATTGCTATGGAATAAATGATGAATCCTTACTGATACAGAAGTGTGTCCCAGAGGGCTCATAACACCAGATACAGCCACCAAAAATCAAACTGCAATAATTTGACAAGAAGGCTGAGGACATAAAATAAAAGCCATCTAATAAAACTTATCTCAGGGAGTAGTCCCTTTGAGATATGGGCTGGTCCTTAAAGACTCACATTCAGAAAGGTATTTTGTACCAACAATTGGCATTTTGATTTGTAACTGTATTATATTTTTACAAGACCAAATGTAAAATGTCCTTACATGGGTGACGAGGGGAGAGCCTCTGCACAGCGTGGACAGCAGGCTAACGATGGTAGACACCTGGTTGGAGAGTTTGGAGTCGGCGGCGGTGGGTTGGGCCCCAGTGGAGGTCCGGCCTGGCTTACAGGTGGAGGAGGGGCCGGAGACCGTGCCCCCTGCCGCCGCCATCCGGGACAGCAGCTCCTCTGTCAGACCGTGCTTGGCCAGTGGCGCGGGGTCCACCCCTCGACGGGTGAAGCGGTCCGCCAGGGAGGCGAAGCAGCGCAGAGCACCGTCAGACACCTGTCGATCAATGGATTGCATTTTCATCAATAACAATGCAATCATTTGCAACCAGACCTTTAAGCTGAAAATTGATTAATTGGATTTACAGTGGGGGAAAAAAAGTATTTAGTCAGCCACCAATTGTGCAAGTTCTCCCACTTAAAAAGATGAGAGAGGCCTGTAATTTTCATCATAGGTACACGTCAACTATGACAGACAAATTGAGAAAAGAAAATCCTGAAAATCACATTGTAGGATTTTTTATGAATTTATTTGCAAATTATGGTGGAAAATAAGTATTTGGTCACCTACAAACAAGCAAGATTTCTGGCTCTCACAGACCTGTAACTTCTTCTTTAAGAGGCTCCTCTGTCCTCCACTCGTTACCTGTATTAATGGCACCTGTTTGAACTTGTTATCAGTATAAAAGACACCTGTCCACAACCTCAAACAGTCACACTCCAAACTCCACTATGGCCAAGACCAAAGAGCTGTCAAAGGACACCAGAAACAAAATTGTAGACCTGCACCAGGCTGGGAAGACTGAATCTAAAATAGGTAAGCAGCTTGGTTTGAAAAAATCAACTGTGGGAGCAATTATTAGGAAATGGAAGACATACAAGACCACTGATAATCTCCCTCGATCTGGGGCTCCACGCAAGATCTCACCCCGTGGGGTCAAAATGATCACAAGAATGGTGAGCAAAAATCCCAGAACCACACAGGGGGACCTAGTGAATGACCTGCAGAGAGCTGGGACCAAAGTAACAAAGCCTACCATCAGTAACACACTACGCCGCCAGGGACTCAAATCCTGCAGTGCCAGACGTGTCCCCCTGCTTAAGCCAGTACATGTCCAGGCCCGTCTGAAGTTTGCTAGAGTGCATTTGGATGATCCAGAAGAGGATTGGGAGAATGTCATATGGTCAGATGAAACCAAAAGAGAACTTTTTGGTAAAAACTCAACTCGTCGTGTTTGGAGGACAAAGAATGCTGAGTTGCATCCAAAGAACACCATACCTACTGTGAAGCATGGGGGTGGAAACATCATGCTTTGGGGCTGTTTTTCTGCAAAGGGACAAGGACGACTGATCCGTGTAAAGGAAAGAATGAATGGGGCCATGTATCATGAGATTTTGAGTGAAAACCTCCTTCCATCAGCAAGGGCATTGAAGATGAAACGTGGCTGGGTCTTTCAGCGTGACAATGATCCCAAACACACCGCCCGGGCAACGAAGGAGTGGCTTCGTAAGAAGCATTTCAAGGTCCTGGAGTGGCCTAGCCAGTCTCCAGATCTCAACCCCATAGAAAATCTTTGGAGGGAGTTGAAAGTCTGTGTTGCCCAGCGACAGCCCCAAAACATCACTGCTCTAGAAGAGATCTGCATGGAGGAATGGGCCAAAATACCAGCAACAGTGTGTGAAGACTTACAGAAAACGTTTGACCTGTGTCATTGCCAACAAAGGGTATATAACAAAGTATTGAGAAACTTTTGTTATTGACCAAATACTTATTTTCCACCATAATTTGCAAATAAATTCATTAAAAATCCTACAATGTGATTTTCTGGATTTTTTTTTCTCATTTTGTCTGTCATAGTTGACGTGTACCTATGATGAAAATTACAGGCCTCTCTCATCTTTTTAAGTGGGAGAACTTGCACAATTGGTGGCTGACTAAATACTTTTTTCCCCCACTGTATATACCACTTTTCCAGTAGCTCAAAGCACTTTACACAGAAATGGGGAAAACTCATTAATCCACCACCAATGTGCATGGATGACCGCCCCCCCCACCCACCCACCCACCAACCAACCACGATGACCCCTGAGTGGGTGTCCCATTCACCTGGTGGTCTTCGTGTTTGAGCAGGCTGGAGAGGGACTCCACGCAGGTCTCCAGAGAGGCGTCTTGGGGCTCCATCTTGCTGCACAGGCGAGACACCACAGACATGGCAGAGTGCAGGGTGTCCTTATGGACCAGATGACCGCTGTCCCGGATGAAGCTCAGCACGCAGTTCAGACCCCCAGCCTCAAACACTGCTCCAGACTCCCTGGTACAGATCAGCTCCAGCACCTGACAAATGACACCACAAATACAAGTCAGCAGAAGAATACATTCATTATTTATGATGTGCGGTCCATCTCTTTTACTATGGACTTTACAATGAGGACTCTGCACCTGACTACTTTTGAGTATGAGCATGTTCTGTAATATTCTACCACATACGTAAAACCCTTCCTAAACCAGATATTTGTTGTGTACACTAACAAAGAGGAAATATGACCTACATATTCAAGACCTAATTTGAATAAACTCCTCATATGCATCTTGTGATTTGAATAAAAACGTCTCAAGTAAAGAGAGAACGTTCTCTTGCAGGGCCTAAAATTGATATTTTCTTCCACCAGCCACTGTGGCAGGTAGATGAAAAAAATCTACCAGCCAAAATCATTTTCTGTCATAATTACATAAAAGAACTGATGACCATGTTTTGTAATGTTTCTAAAACAAGAAATGTATTAGTAAGAAGTAATGTGGTATATTGCTACATTTAATTTCATATTTTAACCAAAATATCAGATGAGACAAAATGTTCAGCTGTCCCTTTAAGGGTGGGATTTTACAGTGGTAACGGGCCACTGGAGTAATGTCAGGTGTGTCTGTGTGTGAGATTTGGGATGTGACTAGTAGTAGACAGTGGCTGCAATCAGCGACCTTTCGGTTACTGGCACAACGCTCTTAACCACTAAGCTACCTGCCGCCCATACCTTAAAATGTCCCTTGCCCAAGCGAGGGAGAGTGATGATCGGAGAGGCAACGTCCTTGATGGAAATCTTGAAATTGAGCTTAAAAACAACCAACCTAAAGCTATTCATGTATCTTGCAAGCTAACGTAGCTAGCTTACCCATAGCTGGCTAGCTAGTTTTATAGTTTGGTCATTTATTCCAATACATTTCAGAATTCCAAGAAATATCTTTATGAAGCTAACTGGGTTTTATAGGCTCCTCAGAACGAGACTAAGCCAATTTGCCAACGCTAAAATCAATGTCATCTATCAATTTTTTTTTAGCAAGCTAGCAACATTATTTTGTCTCACATGCCGAAAATGCAGCCATGTTGATTTAATGACACGTCGTGGCCACCAGCGTTTGACACTTGACTACAGTTTGCATTGAATTGTGGGTCATGAGTAAATTAGACCAACTTTTATCAGTGCTTCATTCACAGCGCACAAAGCTGTTGCTGCGCGAGGTGGGATGTAGGATTCGTATTTCTTGGTGTCATACTTGACTTTTGACTATTTTTTTATTCACCAATGCAAATGTAATGCTCTTGCTGTAGAGCCCTGCAAATTGACCACCCGCCAACGTGACTAGTGAAGTCTGTAAAATGTAATACTTCCCCCCAAAAAAACAAATCCTCCTCCAAATATGGTATTTTACAGTTAATACCGTCAATGGCACTAAATATAAATATACCCGCATTTGGCGGGTGTTAATTTTATGCACTGTTTATGCCCTGAAGCAAAGAGTCGATCACATAAAAAAGGCAAAGGAATTGTTTTTATGAAGTAGAACAAAAAAATAAAAAATATCCCCACACTGGTGTAATGCTCCCAAAGTGTTTAATAGGAGAATGTTTCAAGCCCAAATTGGGTCTTCGTCAGGACGATTTTTCTAAATAAAAGTGTACCTTGACACACTGCTCGGCCAGGTCTCTGCTGGTCCTGTTGTTGAGCTCCACCACCACTAGGCGGTTACACAGAGCCTTGATGGCCCCGTCCACGCCCACGATCCTGCGGGTGCACTCAGCCGACACGTCCAAGTAGTATGTAATGGCGCGGGCAGTCACCTCCAGCACGTTGTCCGGCGCGCTCTCGTCCAAGAAGATCTTACACAGGGCCGGGAGGAAGGTGCGTGGGGGACACCTGGAGGACATATATAACCTTTATTTATACAGGTTATTCTCATTGAGATAAAATCTATTTTGCAAGAGAGGACTAGCTATATAAACATCTGTGCACGGCTCAACAGTAACTACATAAAAAGGATTGTGCCATCATTACAGGCAGTTTGTATAAGCGCAGCATTGTCCACTCAACAGTATGACTAATGCCTGAGATGTTTGTGAGATCAACATATGACAGTGTATGTTGGTGACTCACGTCTCGAAGCAGCGGTCCACGTTGTCAGACATGAGCAGTAACATGCAGAGCTGCTCCAGGGCGATCAGCTGCATGTCTCTCTCATCTCCCTGGCCCATCTGGAGCCATTCCAGCAAGGTGTCTGGGTCCACGTCCGCCATGATCACCCCCTGCTACAGCTCCCTATCTGGCACCTAGCCCAATCACTGCTGTGGGCTGAGCTGGGGACTCATCCGCCGGACGGAGAAAACACTGACAGGTCCAATCACTGCTCCCTATTGTGTGTCATGTAGTCTTCCTTCACCTGGGGTGGAGCGGTAGAGATAGAGGGAAAGAAAGAGAGGTAGAGTGGGGGAGAGAGAGAAAGGGAGAGAGAGAGGTGGGGGGGAGAGAGAGAGGTAGAGGGGGGAGAGAGAGAAAGCTAGAGGGGGGAGAGAGGGGTAGAGAGAGAGGAAGAGGGGGGAGAGAGAGAAAGAGAGAGGGAGGGGGTAGAGGGGTATAGAGAGGTGGTAGAGGAGGATAGAGAGAGGGAGAGCGAAAGCTGGCGTTTAGTTTAATCATGACTGGCTCAACTTGCAGTTGCCAATGGGATTACGTTGGGCAAGTAAGAGCAACAAAGGTTTGTAGCTAGTTCACGTGACATCTGAAACATGGTAATTGCTATAAAGAACTAAGCAACAGTAAACTTTTCTTCTCAGGAAAATAAGTGAGGCACAAAACCTGTTCTACGGGTACTGTATGTAATAATAATAACAACAACAACAAATGGGACTTGCATATCACTTTTCAAGGACCCAAAGTCACTTTACAATTGTAGAAAAAAAATTACAAATAAAAAACAGGAGTCCAAATAATCATCAGACTAAACAAAACCATGAATAAAGAGTGGGGTGGGTTCAAAGATGGGAAAGAGTGTGATATATCAGTGTATGGGGAGGGTAGGGTTGGGATTTGGATATGGTGCTGCTCGGTATGGTGAAGAGAGTAGTGTCTTGGTAGTGTATTTATTTGCTTGTATGTGTGTGTGTGTGTGTGTGTGTGTGGGGGGGGGTGCTTTAGGAGGGACTGAAAGATAGTGAAGGACTCAAGAGTTACAGATGGCTGGAGGGAGGAGTTTCAGAGCCTAGGAGCAACCCTGGAGAAGGCCCTGTCGCCGAAGCTCTGGAGCTTTGACCTAGGGATGACAAGGTGGCCTGCTGTGGTCGAACGGAGTGCGCGTGTGGGTAGGTAGGGGAGAAGAAGGTCTGAGAGGTAGGGGGGTCAGAAAGAGGATTTTGTAATCAATGCATTGGGAGACAGGGAGCCAGTGGAGTTCAGAGGACTGGGGTGATGTGGTGCCAATATTTAGTGTGAGCCAGGCTGCAGACTGGCGGTATCATCTCAACACAATACTGAGTTCAACTATTTTCTGTTGGGGGTTGGACTACTTTCATTAGGACTTGAAACAGTAGAACAGTCTCCTTTGTTAGAGCCTGGATGGCTATAGGCTAAACAGGCTTGGGGTAGATCCTCTTATCAACAGATTAATCACAAATTGCCAGAGAGAGTTTCTACGACTGACAACTACTGACTCGCACTGAATTGTTTCCCAGAAGGCATAGGTTCCATTTCCTTTGAGCCACAAACTGAATGTCCAAAAAGGATAGCCCAGTACTAGGTAACTTTTATCTATCTTACATCTACAGTCTAACTGACAATAGAGATACACTAATAATGTGCAGACAACCCATCTCTTTACTTTTGACATTATCATTATTCAAGTACCTAGCTAATGTCACAAAACAAGTCACAAATCCATTATTGTTAGCAACACCAGAAAGTACAGCAAACATATTCAAGTAAACAGTTCTTTATATAGACCTAACTAACTAGCTACTGTAGCTAGTTAATTCCATCATGACATGGTTCATTTTTACTGCCACTGCAGCCAAGTTAACGTTGCAGTTGTTGTGAAAGACAACCTAGTTAAGTAGCAGCATAACAATCTTACAAAACAAGCTGAACTGCATAACTAGCTAGTTAGCGTAAACAACCTAACGTTATCATTTGCTATAAGGCCTGGCTACACTTAGCTAGGTACTGGCTAGCAAGCACAGTTATATCAACATAACGTTAGCCATCTATCCACGAAGACAAATAACGTATTCCCTGCTGTTGTCGACGTAGCTAGTTAGCTAACTTCTGCTTGGTACCGTTAGCTAGCTACTGTTAGATGACTACGTTAACTATATTTAGCTAAACTAACGTTAGCTAACAAGTAACCGGTTATAGGCTAATACAAGTAAATTACAATCAATTAAATAACTACTACTTCATGCTCAATGTGAGAATATATCACACATAGCCGACTGTATAGGAGGACGCCAACATTTGCGTGTTATTTTTGGTTGATCTGTGCATCAGGTTTAGCCAGCTAAATTAACGTTAGTGTACCTAGCTCATCCTAGTCAGATTAGCTAGCTACAGTAGTTAGTCGCCTAAAATCAAACAATGAAACTGCTACAATATTTACTAACATGTATATCTTCAGGATTGGAGAATACAGAAGAGTTCAAAACATGTTACAATGCATGGCCTGACCATCAACACATAATCCGCGAGGATTCAGTTCCAGGAGAGCCCAAGGCCGCAACACTTCTGTCAGTCATAACATGTAGGAAAAGCTGGGTCGCTCGGTTCACAGCACAAACATAACAGATAAACACTCACCGTCTTTCAGCAGATGACGAAAAGAAAATGACGGTCGATCAAATAGAATAGTGCGTAAAGGAACAATCTAACCTAAGGGGAAAAAACGACTTATTTCCCAGTTCTTTTTACCGAGCCATAAAGGTCAAAGTACACAGTAATGCAATACACAAATTCGAGCGAAATGGAGAGCGGTAGAGGGAACGGAGTGGGCTCTCCGTCGTATGCATCACGAGGCTACGCAGCGTCCTACTGTATTCTCTTTTCACCGGCTGACAGCATTGCGGCTGTATGCAGGGGGCGCTAGCTACAATACGTGGAAAAGCACAGAGACCCCATTTCAAGAATAACTTTTTCTATGTAAAGGGTGGACCTACATACTCACTTGGTATCATTCATGAATATTGCAGTCAGTCAGATATAAAATGCTAAATGCAGAAAACATGCATACAGTATGTTGTCATACCATCACATATGTTATAGACAAAGACGCAATGAATACAACACATTTTGGTTTTATTTTACAGTATCCTCACAGACACAGCTGCAGTATGAAAGTGCTAAACAGCCATAGCAAAAGCCAAGCTGAAAGCAGGACAATGTACTTACCAGCAGGGACGGCTTGTTCAATAGGGCGATATGGGCGACGCACTGCCAAACGGGAAAAGGAAGGGATTTTTTTTCTAATCAATTATAAAAAATAAAAAATAAAAAATATTTTTATTTTTATTTTTATAAATTTATAAAAAATTATATCACGGCAACAGCAGTTATCAGTGTTCACGTCTGATCTGACAGCCACTAAATGTCAAATCAGGCTAAAGTCGTGCTTCAAATGGCCCCGCCCGTTTTTTGGGCGATTTCAGTCAGGTTGAAAATCGCCCAGAAGTCTCTCATAGCCTGTCATGTAAAATCTATTTTTTTCACATTTCAAAGCTTTCAATACATTCTCTATGGGTGTCTGTGGGCTTGCACTTACGCGCTTTCGTCATACATAACGTAACCACGAATGAACGTAACTAAGAAAAGACCAGGTAGCAGCCTCAATCAATTCACTACTACTATCAAAATGGCTAGGCTTCAGTCCAACTCGATTGTGTCTTTGAAAGAAGTTCCTTTTTGTCGGCGAACAAATTAAGATAAATTGGCAACGAAACAATTAGGACCTCCCAGACCAAATTTAATAATTCAACAGGTTTCTACTAAAGGCGGAAAGTCCTACACCCGAGGATTTTCCAAAAATTGGTACGAACGAAAAAAGACATTGCCACTCACTCAACTGGATGACGAGGGATACAGGCTAGCTGTCCGCCGCCACAACGATGAGGTTAGTGTTGATAATCACAAGTTTACTGGATGTGGATATGGTGTAATAAAGGCAGTTTATTCAGAGGTAAATATATCTGGAATCGCGTTCACGGACCCGTTCGTCAAACTCTTAGGGAGCTATACATTAAGCCCCATTACTTACCATATCAGATAAGAGAAATTGCTGCAGCTACATATATTTTACATCCTGGCCCTACATAGTTCACTATTTGCATCACTTACCAAAATATTACATGTGGTCATATATGCTTGGAAAGTGGAGATGCCATAGAACGTCAAAAAAGTAAACATTGCTGGAGACACATTGTCGTTTTGGAGAAGACATCGCGTTTGCTAGCGAAGAGATTTGTTGTGGCAAATGAACTTGGCCTGGGAATTGCCAGGAACCTCACGATAAGATATATGCATCAGCATTGCGAGTCTCATGATTCTATACGTATTGCGATTCGATACTGTGATTTTATTGCGCACCATATGTCTGTTGCAGAGGGATCAGAAAGCCATGAGAACGAGTTTTGATCAGTCATGGAAATAAAAGTGCTGAAAACTAATTGGCTCCCAATGTGAAAAGATTGAGAACAAGCTATGAAGGAACAATAATGGTGTTTTGGTGCAGGTACAGCCAACTAGCGCTAAAATATTGCGATATTGTCAATACAGTATATCGTAAAGTATCACTATGTAACTCGATTTCTTTCACCCCAATCCCTCAAATTAACGGTAAATAACTGAATTGTTTGCCCCACATTTAGCTAAGATGATTAGCTAGCCAGCTAAAATGTTTTATTTAGTTAGCAGTCGCATCTACAATAGTTTACTGTCAATAACATGTCTCCAAAAATGACGTGGTGTCTCCAATTGTGTTGACATTTTACAATTGCAATGCGCATCCATGAGTATCCACTTTCTGTAGCTCAGCTGGTAGAGCATGGTGCTTGTAACGCCAAGGTAGTGGGTTCGATCCCCGGGACCACCCATACGTAAAAATGTATGCACGCATGACTGTAAGTCGCTTTGGATAAAAGCGTCTGCTAAATGGCATATTATTATTATTATTATTATTATTATCTGAAGAGAGCCCCGAAACATTGTGTGCAGACATTTTATGCAATAAATGAAGTAGGTTCAATCTAGTAGTTCTGATCTTCTGATTGGTCCTGATGAGTTGGGCGAGGTCACCTCCAGGCTACTGTCACTGTTGCATTGGCTCTGAGTCGGGTTCTCTGTCTTCAAATGTTCAGCCTAAGAGAGGGGATTTTTGTGTGTGTGTGTGTGTGTGTGTGTTTAACAGTGATGATGTGTGTGTGTGTGTGTGTGTTTAACAGTGATGATGTGTGTGTGTGTGTGTGTGTGTTTGTGTGTGTGTGTGTCCTCAGAGCAAGAACTCGTGAGTTGGAAGAACTGAGAGGCCTATGGCGTGGGTGTTGTCCTTGGCCACCTGCTGACAAGGCTGACAAGATAGGACCCTTTTGTCCATTGTTATTGGATAGGAACAGAACTTATAACCAGCTCCTGACCTAAATAGATCTTAGCACAACATTTTACTCAACATATCATATTCCATATTCACTATAACAAATATATTTACTACGACATTAGCAAGAACCGCCACATCCTCAGCCGGCTAATCCAGTGTGTGAAGTTTTGCGGAGTGTTTGAGTTAGCTTTGCGAGGCAAAGATGAAACTGAGGGCTCCACCAACCCTGGTAAGCCAACACTTTTGAGATCAGTCAATAAATGCTTCTGGTATTGACTTATATGCTGCCCCTGTCTTCATGTTGTTGCTGGACATATCTTTTTTTTAAATGTGTGTAGGTCACCTAAATCATCAGAAAAATTGCCCCTCCTGAGAATTTTTTCAGGAGCCGCCACTGCTTACCAGATGTATTTGTTATTGCATAAATTCTTTAATTTGTAGTGTTAACTTTCTGAACCACCTTCCCACGATTGACTGATCCAATATCATAGTGTCACTTACATTTTCATTGCATTTGATTGAATTTCGATGTTTGTATCCATTTCGTAAACCACAATTCTGAATAGTGTCCTTTGGACCAGAAATTATTTTAACATACATTCCTTCACACTCAGCCACCCAGGAGACTTATGTAGGGTAACTTAACATGAACACTGAGAGGATTATGCTAGTAATGATAAAGTGATGCTGCTAACTGACTGCTGGTTAAATGGATCTCTATGCAGCCCTTTTTAATGTAGTCAGTGACCATAATACAGCACTAAGATTATGACCATTATAATGTTAACTTAATAACAAAGTTTTGATTGCTGGCTGGACATGTAGCTACAACATTAAACAGTATGTTAAGTGCAATGCCATTTCAAGAACATCAGTGCAGTGGTTGTATTGTTCTGTGGACACACTGCTCTGTAGACAGTTGGATTGGTCTTAAAAATCAAAAAAACTTTCAGTACATGGTAGTTTACATTGCTTTACCTGTATTGCTATGGCAATTCAAATCAAAGTTGTGTTGGAGAATGAAGTTAATGCAGTTTTATTTTCCTTCAACACTCTACAATTATGACAGCGGTGTGTATATATGTGTGTATGTATGCTGCATCTCTTTCAGCTTGCGTTGCAAAATGTCTGTATTATATATAGACTGCCTCTACATAATATGATGACAGCCATTCAAATGATATGACAAAACGAATACTGTAGACATCCAATCATGTGGATGCCATGTGAAGTTTAGATGTGAATGAAAATGCTATGGTTAGAAGTGAGCTAATGTTTCCCATACTGATTGAACAGGGGTGTGTGTATTCACTAGGAAGCAAACAGGCCGAAATGGGGAGGGACCTACCTGAATTTGTCCATAAGAAACACTTCTGTTTGCACTAATGAATACAAAAAATTGGTCTTGAGTTGAATGCTAGGTGAGGTCTTGTTGGGTACTTGGAGCTGTGTGGCCTTGACGTTGACACTATTCTGGTTGCCCTTGACAGCAGCCTCCAGCCTGGCCTTCATGTGGGGCGAGGAGGCCGTTAGGGCCTTGAAGACGGACGAGTGCTGGGGGCCAATGCGCATCAGGTCCTGCAGGGACGACTCATGCAGTGCGCGGGCGGGCATGGGGGCAGAGGCCAGGGCATTCTCATCCAGCAGACAAGAGATTAGGATGGGAAGGAGAATGGCCACCAGCTGGGGACCTGGCGGTCAAAGATCAAAACACAACCAAAATAAGACTATGCATCATGGGACAGAAAGACAGAACAATTGGAAAGGAAAGAAAAATATCAACCAATCCAGATTTGACACCTATTATCCTGGGAACTTATTATAGTTTTCCACTTCAACATCTAGAAAAGCTGACTAATAATATTGACCACTAATGACCACAGCAGTCGGGAGTCTGAGGTAACTTAGTCTCCTCATGGTGTGTCTCGTCTGCAGCAAACACCAGAGCCTCCAGGGTCCTGACTCCATCCTGGATGGCCTGGAGCTCCTCGGGGCTCTGGGACCTCCTCCTCTCCACCTCCTGGAGGTGTCCCATCACACATCCCTACAGGTCCTGGATGAAGGGCACCACTAAACCCGTCTGGCTCTGGTACACTGACATCAGCAGCTGGTAACTCCTGCTGAGCACCTGAGGAAGAATAGAGAGCTGTTGTAGAGTCAGCTGTGGATACAGCCTTTACATATGCTTTACATATGAGAATCAGTGGGGAGAACCTATTTGCATTGAATGCTTGAAGAGAATGTAATACCGAGGAACTTTGAACAGTAACTTGCACAGTAGAAAAGTTGACTATATAAAATACTTTTATAGTCATCATAAGACAGTGGGTCACCAAGGAGTCCTAAAAAGGTGCCTTGTTCTATAGTTTTGTATTACTGCTGAACTACTTAGTGCTGAGTTACCACAGGGTCTTTAGACTCCAGGACTGTCTATGCAGCGTGTCTGCAGTGGCTGGGCTGTGGTGACCTCAGGACTGGCAGACAGCAGGAAGATGGTGAGAGCTGTCAACAGACTGATCTCATCCACCGCAGGGTTGGGCTTATCTGTTAACAGAGTCAGGGACACAAAGAGAATCATTCATCCAGTTAGAATCTGACTGAACCTAATACAATTTATAATGGAATTGTGCATTCTGAACCGTATTTTGACTTGTAAAACCCAAGACCAAACTTGGAATGCAATTGAGGAACTTAAAATGGGATTGCGTATGTGTGGACTTTCAAACCAAAGGCCATTACATTTGCTGTAGGCTGATTTGTTTGATCAATTTTTCCTTGTGGTGTGGGCTCCTGTGTCGTAACAGACTGCGTATGTGTGTGTGTGTGTGGGTGTGTGTGTGTGGTTGTGTGCATGGTTGTGTGTGTGCGTGATTCTGTTTTCAATGTGAAGTGTCCTCCCATTCCGCTTTGTCCCTGACTCCGTACCTGAGTCCCAGAAGTCCAGCAGGGTGTTGAGGGCACAGCGCAGCAGGTGGGCCCCCGCAGCTCTTCTCTGAGCGACTTATAGGGGAGGAGAGCACAGCTCCCACCAGGCCCAGAGCCCCACCACCACAGGGCTGCTGGACCAACTCCCTCAGCACCCCCATCAACAGGTATAGTACTGTAGGCAGGATGGACACACTACCTATGGGGGAGAAGAGACAGGGTTTAACCATTAACCACAGGTTAACCACAGCACCATAGAAAAGACAAGAGAGTGGTGAGGAGGAGAATGTTTAATCAACCTATCATCTGAGTGATCATTCTTTAAACAAGATAAAGTTGTTTTTAAAGGGCTTTAACACATTCATTTACAAATTAGTATTCGTCCATTTGTGAGTCATGTATTGGCCACTACTGATCAAATAATCAATCATTCTCCATGAATCAATCTAATGATTAATCATGGTCTTGACCTACTCTCTGTGCTGTTTACTTCCTGACTTAGTTGAGTTGAGATGGAATTAATTAACCACAGTCCTGGTTAGTATCGCAAGCAGGCCCAGCTTGGCTTACCCTCAGGAGAGCAGATGGATGGCAGGTCAGACAGGAAGAAGGCCATTGAAGGCCGAAACGTCAATCTTTTAAACTTGTCAAATATAACTAAGAATTTCTAATGGTGAGAGGGCATTGCACCTTTTCCTATCCAATGAGGTCAGACAGAATGCCCAGAGCAGCCACTACCAGTCTGCAGTCACTGTCACTGAGACTCCAGGCCGATCCTCCCTGGCCCCCACTGGGGCTGCCGGCCCAGCTTGGTGCTGAGCTAGGGTAGTTTATGCACCAGCACACACAGGCACAGCTCCAGGGCCCCATTTGACAGCACACCCACCTGCAGAGTCAGACAGGACGTCTTTGCAGAGTTTGAGCTAGTGGGCCAGTTTCCCCATGGCGATGGAACTCATCATGTGAACCAGGGTCTCCTGGATGTCCTGACAGAGACGGGGGTCAGACTCCCGTTCTAGTAGGCTGAGCAGAGCCCCCTCCAGGCCCACCTCCTTAATGGTCACATCTGAGGAGGAGAGGAGACACGGGCCCCAATGAGGCTTTTCTACAGCTTATTAAGCTACATCTTAATGTATGTTCATTATTCAAAGTCCATTTGCACATGCTGAGCATTACGTGGTCCTCTGTAGCTCAATTGGTAGAGCATGGCGCTTGTAACGCCAGGGTAGTGGGTTCGATCCCCGGGACCACCCATACGTAAAAATGTATGCGCACATGACTGTAAGTCGCTTTGGATAAAAGCGTCTGCTAAATGGCATATTATTATTATTATTACCGGAAAGATAATAGATTTGCTGTCGAAAGGTCAGTGACCATAAACATCTCGCCTTGTTTGTGAGTCTGTGTGTGTCTCTCAGTATGTGTCTGTCAGTGTGTGTGTGTCTCAGTGTGTGTGTCTTAGTGTGTGTTTGTGTCTCAGTCTCAGTGTGTGTGTGTGTGTGTGTATGTGTTGGTCTTACCCAGCGGTGTGTTGTCCCTGCACGGCAGCTCCTTGACCAGGGCCACAGCGTGCTCTGACACCTCCAGGGCTTCCTTCTGGGCCAGCTGTCTCAGACATGCCACCACAGCACGACGCAGAGACAGGTATGAGCTGCAAAGGTTCACACACGCACGCACGCACGCACGCACGCACGCA
The DNA here is from genome assembly GCF_964263955.1 of Coregonus lavaretus. NCBI lineage: Eukaryota > Metazoa > Chordata > Actinopteri > Salmoniformes > Salmonidae > Coregonus > Coregonus lavaretus. Next base: position 32,392,656 of record NC_140014.1, read on the forward strand.
CGCACGCACGCACGCACGCACGCACGCACGCACGCACGCACGCACGCACGCACGCACGCACGCACGCACGCACGCACGCACGCACGCACGCACGCACGCACGCACACACACACACACACACACACACACACACACACACACACACACACACACACACACACACACAGGGTAGGGGAGGGAATGGCCGGCAGCGATGTAGCTCAGTTGGTAGAGCATGGCGTTTGCAATGCCAGGGTTGTGGGTTCCATTCCCACGGGGGGCCAGTATGAAAAATCTATGCACTCACTAACTGTAAGTCGCTCTGGATAAGAGCGTCTGCTAAATGACTAAAATGTAAAATTTAAAAAAATATACACACACACACACACACACACACACACACAGGGACACACACAGTGACACACATGCCGCACACAGACATGCATACATACATATACACACACACACACACAGAGATACACAGAGACACACACACACACACAGAGACACCAATACGTACTTAAGCAACACAGTATATCAGGGCTACATAGAGACCCTAACACCTGTAGAGAGGGTGACCATTCTGTCTGTGTTTTGAAGTGATAGTAGCACATGGAGAATCCCATAATAAAGGAGTGATTAGCACTTTGGTTGAAACATAACAATTCATAGGATAGAAGAAGTGAACTAAGAGTGAGTCAGATCACATTTCATTACAGGACCCAGTCTATCCATCTTAACAGTGTGACTACTCCTCTGTTCAAAACCCCAGTAGAAACACTATCATAGATAATTAATAAATGTTCAGCTCAACATCATGCTGGAACGGATACAAAATAATAATTGCTGTGAGCAGCTAGCGAAACCGAAATATCAGGGATATTTCAGCAAGCAATTACTTTCACAGTTGTGTGTCAACAACTGAATCCAAAATTATTTGGCCTGCTAACCAGGGGTTGACAGAAAAGAGAACAGACTGTGAGTTACACAGCAGAAGACAAACAACAAGCAACAGAAGAAGTGTTATTAGCTCCCTGGGAGTGGAGACTAGAAATTAGTCCTCCCTGGTGCCATGATACTGTTAATCATCCTGTCATATCAAACAAACAGAAGCCCCTTTAGAGGAGGGGGGAGGAGTATTAGCCTGGTCCTAAATCAGTTTGTATGGTCTTGCCAACCCCTATAATCATTGTCAGGTCATTGTCAACAAGTTGGCAAGACGGCGCCAACAGATCTGGGACCAAGCTAGAGGAGTGTGGAAAAGATCTGACAGCAGAGGTACTGGGAAGGATAGTTGTACTTGCGTCAGTGACTACATTATATGTTGTTTGTTGTTTAGACCAGTGTCATCAATCAATCTTTACTGCTTATATAGTCATGTAGTCATGGTCATCATTTCTCAGAACTGATAGCAGAACTCACTACTACTAATAAATAGAGCAAAAAGCAGTTGACAGAGACTAGTGACTGTTTTTTCCCCTTGACCAGTGTGAAGAGAGGAGGACTTTGAGAAAAGAGCCACTGACGCAAAACAAATCCTTGGCACTACCCCTGGTAGAGGGCTGTCAGGGAGGGAAGGAAGGAAGGAAGGACGCCATTGGTTCATGCTCGCTGTGGATGCCTGATCGGGTCAGTTCAAACTCACAGAAGAGAAACAAAAAGAAACCAAAAAGGACAACCAAAATGAAAATCAACAGGGTGACAAAGAAAACACTGATAAGAAAGTAGGATCAGGGCCAACAGCAAATAGAACAGATAAACGTCACACAGGAACTCCTGCAATCAGGGGAAAGAACCTACCAACATAGAATAATCCAACAAGATCTCCTGTATGCGAGAGAATGCACACCGTCACTACAGAGGAAGGCACTGCAGAAACACTCTCTGGGACTGCCTGGTTTGACACATTTTACACCAAAAAAAATGTCATCAACATTCCAAAAGAGAACTGTGTTCAACTAGGTAGTTCCATTTCTATGGCTATGTTGGAGTGTGTGTCTGAGGGATTGCTGACACCAGCCTAATGGTATCATTAGCTCAATAGCTTAGCATTAGCTAGGAATGACATTAGCTAATTAGCTACCTAGGTAGGACATAGGGAGAATCTCAATTGGATTTCCTTGATTCTTCACGTACTCTTCTCCATCATCTCCTCGCCTCCTTTTGAAAAAGGTCAAAGGTAGTCGAGGAGGGGAGTCGAGGGGAGGGGAGGAAACAAATGCGCTTGAATGAAATGAGGCTCTTTCTTCTCTAGCCCGTCATCAGGCAAATTACGTTTACAGAGGTGGAATCCCAAAATACATGTGTAAAGTGGAAAAAGAAATTTAGCTAGTTGTGCTAGACATTTTATAGACAGAAGGATAAGTAGCATATCATTTTTAAATGTGTGCATGCTTTTTCAATCCGAGAAAACTGCTGTTTCAAAGGTCGTGTGGAGGCTTTCAAAACTCTTCCACGGTAGGATACACTTGAGCCTCCTCTTCCTCCTCCTCCACCTCTTCCTCCTCCTCCTCCGTTCGCCTATTAACGAATCGACACTCTCCTACATATTAGTGATGGGGAGAAAAAATGTATAGTTACATATCGCAATATTATTTTGGACGATATTATATCAATACTTTGACTCCAAGTATCGATTTTCTTTGCTAGGCAGCGTTAGCTAGCGGTAGTCGGCTATACCTGCACCTAAACTCTGGTATTTTTCATCCTTTAGCTTGTTCTCCATGTTCTTTTTAATAGTGAGCGAACATGTCTTCAGCACTTTTATTCCCATGACTGATCAAAACAAATGTTCTAATGCTCTCTCATCTCTCTGCAGCAGACATATAGTGAGCAATATGTTTGGAAACACAAATCGCAAAATAAATTGCAGTATCGAATCGCTATACATATAGAATCGGCACCTAAGTACCTAAGAAATTAATGGTATTTTCTCTGGTATAAGATTTCTACTTTACAGTGACTCAGTGTGTGTCTATGAGTTGGGTCTCCTTGTAGGTCAGGTCCTCATATTGTGATAGAAACCCGCCTTTTTCTTCTCTATCAGATGATCCTTTAAAGTGTTTGTATTAAGTATGGGATTCACCTTGTAGGTTAGGTCCAGGGTAGTGAGGAGGGCGTTGAGGCAGCGGCCCAGGCTCTGGTGGACCTCTACATGGGTGGGGGGACAGAGAGCAGCAGCCTCAGCACCAGGGTGAAGCTGGCCTCCACATAGCCGTGGTACAGAGGACCAGCCAGGTCCATCACCCTTGGACAGAGAGTGCAGCGCCCACCTCTTACACAGACAAAGCGGAGACAGTTGCCAAGTTGCCAACAGATACTTTTATTTCCCTATAGACCTTTTCAACGTCTTTTTGAGGAGCTGTGGAAGTGACGTACAGGGTCTGTCCATAAACAACAGCTGTTGAGTGGGTGACGATAGGAACAAACAAGCTCTGAACTAAATCAGATTGGTAATCACTACTGTACCTGGACCTCTGGGGAAGTGCTGTCTTGGGAGAGGGTGAAGAGGATGCCCACACAGGCACTGAGGTGCTGGGGGGAGCTGGTGCCCTCTACATAGCGGTGCAGGGCACCCAGCACCTGGGCATGACCCGTACGATCACAGCATCCTGGGCTGTCTTCAACCTGGTGGGAGAGAGATAGGATCAATCTGAGGTCCAATGCACTGTGAAACTGATAAAATGTTGTCCAACCAACACACAAATGTCACAACATTAGCTTAGCATGCACCCTAATATGGAGTCCTAAATGAAGACAGCGCAAGACATTGTACAATATCACTGCCAAAGGCAGATCAGTCCAGTATGTGTGTGGTAAGGGGTCGGGGGTTGTCCACTCACTTGTCGAAGCTGAGCAGGGTCATGGAGACAGGGAATGCATGGTTGTTGACCACCTGTACCAGGCGAGACAGGCCCTCAGCAGCCATGCACTGCAGCAGGGGGTTAGAGCTCTCCAGAGCAACTACCAACAGGCCCATGGCTGGCCTCCGAACCTCTTCTGGACCCAGATCTACACGGCTGGAGCCTAGGGGCTGAACACACACACACAGAGATGAGGAGGGTTTATTCATACAGCATGGCATATCCACAGTAACATCTCCTAGTTTATCCCAAAGGAAATTTCACAACGACACATTTAAAATTGTGCATCACTATGATGAAATTTGCATCGTAAGTGTGAAGACATTTGTATTATCATTTTGCCTTTAGACAACGTGTGTAGAATAAAAAAAACATCCTATTATATAGGTTGGTAATCCAAAAGGCAAGGCTATCAGGCCTACCAAGATGTCAGAGTTCAGGCTCTAAATGTTTACCTTCAGGACACTGCAGAGAGCAGCGGTCACGTGAGTCTGAACAGTCTGCTGCCGGAAACCCTTCAACTGCTTCAGAGACACAGTAAACAGTTCCAGAATCTGTGTCCTGTTCAGGAGACAGGAGATTAACCATATAGAGGGTGAGGTAGAGCCTAAATGATTGTAACTGCAGTCACACAGTCAAGTTTAATAAAAAGCGTCAAACCTATCTCTGTGATAAAGAGAAGTTGTCCCCAAAACTGAGCTAAAAAGGGAAATAGAACTATAAGAAAAAAAACTGAGGGCTGAATTTTACTTTCACAGGAAAACCACCAACCCACAAACACTATTTAGTTCCTCATTGAGTGAAAAGTATAAAGATGCTGCTCTGATCACATAGCAGAGGACAGATACCACAGACAAAGACACACACCTACGTAACAGACAGTGGATGGACAGAAGCTGTGATCGAATATGGCAAAATGTTTCTCTCTTTTTACCTGGACCCGTATCCACAAAGAAAATTGGTCGTAAGTGCTGAGAATAGAGACATTTTATTCCTACTCTAGTATGATAAAATCATTGTGTTGGGCGATTTTAATATTCATGTTGACAAAGAGACTGACTCCAAGGCCATTTAATTTATGAATCTTTTGAGCTCTATGGACTTTATCCAACATGTTACTGGGCCGTCCCATAACCGCGGCCATACTCTGGACCTGGTTATTACCAAGGGGCTTTCTATTGACATATCCTCTATTGTTGATGTTGGGGGAAGGCCCAATCTCCAACCTTCCATTCTTAAGCAACATTCTGGAGAAACTGGTGTTCAAACAGCTCAATTATTTTTTAAGTGCCAACTGTATTATTTTAAAATTCCAATCTGGTTTTCGTGCCCACCACAGCACAGAGACAGCCTTAGTTAAAGTGATAAATTATCTTAGAGCCAACTCAGATGCCAAACAGCTCTCTGTCCTTGTACTCTTAGATTTAAGTGCTGTATTCGAACACTGTTGACCATGATGTCCTTCTGGACAGACTGGAGAGGTGGGTTGGCCTCTCCGGCCCAGTTCTACATTGGTTTAGGACCTATTTAACCAGTCGTGAGTTTTTTGTCACCCTTGGTGAACATAACTCAGAGAAAATAAATGTCACGTGGCGTTCCACAAGGTTTGATTTTGGGTCCGGTACTGTTCAGTTTATACTGTATATACAGTACCAGTCAAAAGTTTGGATGTCTTCACTATTATAGTTTTGATGTCTTCACTATTATTCTACTATGTAGAAAATAGTAAAAATAAAGAAAAACACTTGAATGAGTAGGTGTGTCGAAACTTTTGACTGGTACTGCATGTTACCCATTGGCAGTGTTATAAGAAAGCACAGCATTGATTTTCACTGCTACGCAGACAATAATTCAACTTTACATTTCTGTGTCACTAGAGGATTTTAGCTCCACTGATAAATTATTAGACTATATTAGTGGTTTACAGTGCATTTGGAAAGTATTCAGTCCCCTTGACTTTTTCCACATTTTGTTACGTTACAGCCTTATTCTAAAATTGATTTTTTTCCTTCAATCTACACACAATACCACATAATGACAAAAACAGGTTTGTAGATTTCTTTGCAAATTTATAAAAAAATAAAATTCGGAAATATCACATTTGCATAAGTATTCAGATCCTTTACTCAGTACTTTGCACCTTTGGCAGCGATTACAGCCTCGAGTATTCTTGGGTATGACGCTACAAGCTTGGCACACCTGTATTTGGGGAGTTTCTCCCATTCTTCCCACGGGGGGCCAGTATGAAAAAATATATGTATGCACTCACTAACTGTAAGTCGCTCCGGATAAGAGCGTCTGCTAAATGACAAAAAAAAAAAAAAAAAAAAAAAAATCTCTGCAGATCCTCTCAAGCTCTGTCAGGTTGGATGGGGAGCGTCGCTGCACAAATATTTTCAGGTCTCTCCAGAGATGTTAGATCGGGTTCAAGTCCGGACTCTGGCTGGGCCACTCAAGGACATTCAGAGACTTGTCACAAAGCCACTCCTGCGTTGTGTTGGCTGTGCGCTTAGGGTTATTGTCCTATTGGAAGGTGAACCTTCGCCCCAGTCTGAGGTCCTGAGCGCTCTGGAGCAGGTTTTCATCAAGGAGCTCTCTGTACTTTGCTCCGTTCATCTTTGCCTCGATCCTGACTAGTCTCCCAGGCCCTTTCGCTGAAAAACATCCCAACAGCATGATGCTGCCACCACCATGCTTCACCATAGGTATGGTGCCAGGTTTCCTCCAATTTTTTTTTTTAGACGTGATGTTTGGCATTCAGGCCAAAGAGTTCAATCTTAGTTTAATCAGACCAGACAATCTTGTTTCTCATGGTCTGAGAGTCCTTTAGGTGCCTTTTGGCAAACTCCAAGTGGGCTGTCAGGTGCCTTTTACTGAGGAGTGTCTTCCATCTGGCCACTTTACCATAAGGGCCTGATTGTTGGAGTGCTGCAGAGATGGTTGTCCTTCTGGAAGGTTCTCCCATCTCCACAGAGGAACTCTGGAGCTCTGTCAGAGTGACCATCGGGTTCTTGGTCACCTCCCTGACCAAGGCCCTTCTCCACCGATTGCTCAGTTTGGTCGGGAGGCCAGCCCTAGGAAGAGTCTTGGTGGTTCCAAACTTCTTCCATTTAAGAATGATGGAGGCCACTGTGTTCTTGGGGACCTTCAATGCTGCAGAAAGTTTTTGGTACCCTTCCCCAGATCTGTGCCTCGACACAATCCTGTCTCAGAGCTCTACGGACAATTCCTTCGACCTCATAATCTAGACCTACAGTGGGGAGAACAAGTATTTGATACACTGCCGATTTTGCAGGTTTTCCTACTTACAAAGCATGTAGAGGTCTGTAATTTTTATCATAGGTACACTTCAACTGTGAGAGACGGAATCTAAAACAAAAATCCAGAAAATCACATTGTATGATTTTTAAGTAATTAATTTGCATTTTATTGCATGACATAAGTATTTGATACATCAGAAAAGCAGAACTTAATATTTGGTACAGAAACCTTTGTTTGCAATTACAGAGATCATACGTTTCCTGTAGGTCTTGACCAGGTTTGCACACACTGCAGCAGGGATTTTGGCCCACTCCTCCATACAGACCTTCTCCAGATCCTTCAGGTTTTGGGGCTGTCGCTGGGCAATACGGACTTTCAGCTCCCTCCAAAGATTTTCTATTGGGTTCAGGTCTGGAGACTGGCTAGGCCACTCCAGGACCTTGAGATGCTTCTTACGGAGCTACTCCTTAGTTGCCCTGGCTGTGTGTTTCGGGTCATTGTCATGCTGGAAGACCCAGCCACGACCCATCGTCAATGCTCTTACTGAGGGAAGGAGGTTGTTGGCCAAGATCTCGCGATACATGGCCCCATCCATCCTCCCCTCAATACGGTGCAGTCGTCCTGTCCCCTTTGCAGAAAAGCATCCCCAAAGAATGATGTTTCCACCTCCATGCTTCACGGTTGGGATGGTGTTCTTGGGGTTGTACTCATCCTTCTTCTTCCTCCAAACACGGCGAGTGGAGTTTAGACCAAAAAGCTCAATTTTTGTCTCATCAGACCACATGACCTTCTCCCATTCCTCCTTTGGATCATCCAGATGGTCATTGGCAAACTTCAGACGGGCCTGGACATGCACTGGCTTGAGCAGGGGGACCTTGCGTGCGCTGCAGGATTTTAATCCATGACGGCGTAGTGTGTTACTAATGGTTTTCTTTGAGACTGTGGTCCCAGCTCTCTTCAGATCATTGACCAGGTCCTGCCGTGTAGTTCTGGGCTGATCCCTCACCTTCCTCATGATCATTTATGCCCCACGAGGTGAGATCTTGCATGGAGCCCCAGACCGAGGGTTATTGACCATCATCTTGAACTTCTTCCATTTTCTAATAATTGCGGCAACAGTTTGTTGCCTTCTCACCAAGCTGAAAAAAATATTTTGATTATTTAATTAACCTACTGTCACGTTCATTTAATGACGGGTCAGACCAAGGCACAGCGTGATATACGTACATGTTTATTAACTTATAAACACAACGACAAAACAACAACTGAAACGAAACGTGAAGTCCAAGGTAGAACACACAACATACCTTACACGGAACAAGATCCCACAACTAGACAGTGCCAATAGGCTGCCTAAGTATGGTCCCCAATCAGAGACAACGAGCGACAGCTGCCTCTGATTGGGAACCACACCGGCCAACATAGATCTATACATACTAGACATACAACATAGAATATATACAACAAGGAATATACACACCCTGACTCAACATATACGAGTCCCCTGAGTCAGGGCATGACACCTACAACTTGTTATTTCAAGTTATCCCTTTGGAGCTCAATATCATGTTGTTATAAAATATGCCTAAATTGGGAATGCCTATAAGTTGGGCAATTCAAGGCATCTAGGGCCTATGCTAACATTGATTGTGTTCAATGAAAATGATAGACCTTTAAAAGGTTTTATGCAACATTATCTGCAAATGATTTGATTCCAACTGTGCCAAAGCGATTTAGAGTTGTTAAACGGGAGTGACAAGTGTTTTGATATACCGGTATCAAAATCCAGCTTTTAACAACCATCAGAATTGGTTAAAAAAATATGTATGTCAACATATTAGCTAAGTAGGCAGAGTAGGCTAAGTGATCGTGTCATGCGAAAATTATATAAAACGTTTTACCTACAGTCACATTCACCGTGGTTGTCTGAAGAGTGGCGCAGTCGTCTAAGGCACTGCATCGCAGTGCTAGCTGTGCTACTAGAGATCCTGGTTCGAATCCAGGCTCTGTCGTAGCCGGCCGCGACCGGGAGACCCATGGGGCGGCGCACAATTGGCCCAGCGTCGTCTAGGGTAGGGGAGGGAATGGCCGGCAGGGGATGTAGCTCAGTTGGTAGAGCATGGCGTTTGCAACGCCAGGGTTGTGGGTTCGATTCCCCGTAAGTACTGTAAGTCGCTCTGGATAAGAGCATCTGCTAAATGACTAAAATGTAAAAATGTAAGTATGCACAGCTGGCGATGTGTCATCGCGATTGGTTATTCCCCATCATTTGCAACAATGTTTATGATTGTCATCACTATCTTTCCTTTGCTGTACCTCAAACTGTTGAGATTACCAGCTGAGATAAACTTTTATGAGTTGATTTTACACCTGGTTCAGACTTTGTCTGGGCAGTGTCTTATCATCCTAAAACCTACTCTGAACTGGGATTTTTTGTTGTAGTCTTAAAACAGGTTTTAACAGGATTCCGTGGACCTTTTCTGAGATGCAATGTGGATACGGGTCCTGATGTTTTATGTACACACTCAGTGTATGGGAGTTAGTGTCCTAAACTGAAATGTACCAAAACCTAGCCTATTGTAGAGGCCAGTATGTCCAGTGGACGACTGAAGAGGCCAGCATGTCCAGTGGACAGGCCAGGAGATATAGTGAACACACACACATCCTTTCATTGTTCTGTGTGATCATATCATTGAATAAGGCCTGCTACAGTCAACCTTAGAAAAACTTGCTTTAACTGGTGACACTGTTTCCTCCTTCAGTTCCATTTGTTCCATTTCCATCACCCTGTGTACTAGACATGACCCTTACACAAGTACCAAATATGAAGCTGCATGTCTCGAGAAGCTAACCACAAACTTCCTGATATTCGACTGAAAGCTTCTGTTTCATTTAAAATGCAGAAGACTCACAGGAGAGTATGCCGCAGAGATAGAGCATTTACCATAAGCAGCAAGCAACACTGTGATAAAGGTCATCCCCTTTATAAGAAACGTACATAAGTGTGACACTAAAGTACATTCTTAAGTCAATATATATAATCTCTAGACGAAGGAAGTTTCACTTTGTACTAGTCTTTGCATCTGGGTGTGACTACTTGTACCCAGAGCACTCTGTATTAAAGCTATTACCTCTGACTCCAGTCTCCTTTATCGTTACAAAGTTAACTTGTATCTGAACATTTCAGTCTCTACACCGTGATGTGCAATGTGGTAATATTTTTTTTCTCTCAATATTTTTCTATTTTTACCTGATGTTTTATGCACACAGTGTGCGGGAGTTAGTCTCCTAAATTGAAATTCTCCAAAAGCCTGTTGCTCTCTTATGAGCTTCTTTTTCAAAAACATCAAACCCATCTCTGCTGTAAAGAGTAGTCATGAACAGTCCCCAACACTTAAAAAGGTAACTTGAACTGTGAGAAAGAAGTTGAGTGCTGAATCTCACTTTCACAAGAAAACCACCCACCCACAAACACCATTTAGTTCCTCATTGAGTGAAAAGAAACAGTATAAAGATGCTGCTCTGATAACAAAGCGGTGGACAGAGGACAGAGGACAGACACCACAGACAAAGGAGTGCGGGCATGGAATGTTCCCCAATGATGGAAGTGGGGCCTGAGTGAAAAAGTTTGGGAACCACTAGCCTAGACTATACCCAACAGACAGACCTTCCTCTCCTCTGCCTCCTTCACAAATCTAAATGGACTAATAGATGCATACCATTTCTACTGTTTACAGCACCAAGTGATTGAGTGTGACAGAGATTCTATACATTAGTTATATTTGTAATTTATGGTGACAGCGCCCTTTGGCCTCAGGCAGACCTGTTCTTCTATGTAGCGCTGGTCCATGTCCTGCAGAGCAGGGCCAAGTTGTGCCAGGTCATCACTGTGACAGAAAGGGAAAGGGGATATCTAGTCAGTTGTACAACTGAATGCATTCAACTGAAATTTGTCTTCCGCATTTAACCCAACCACTCTGAGGGGGGGTAGTAACGTCAGCTCTGAACACACCAAGTTCTCTGGCCCAGTCAGGTCTGTCACCAGCTGCTTCAGCACGATGCCAAAACTCTCTTTGTGGATGGATGGATGGATGGATGGATGGATGGATGGATGGATGGATGGATGGATGGATGGATGGATGGATGGATGGATGGATGGATGGATGGATGGATGGATGGATGGATGGATGGATGGATGGATGGATGGGTGGATGGGTGGGTGGATGGGTGGGTGGGTGTATGGGGAAAATCAGAGTTACATATCTGGGGTTAGGACCAAGCTACTAGCTACTGCCCTCACTTCAACAACAAAGCCATGTTATTTTATATACTGTAGAGAAATGTCCAACAAATATGTCCAGCATTCATGTCAACATCACAAGCTCAATGTGATTTTACATAGACATGAAAGTTATCACGAATATCCTCTTAGCTATTACTAGCATTCAAGTCTCTGAGAGTAGCGTTTAAAAGAGCTCTCACCTTCAAATGTCTTTGGGGGTAGCAGAGCCAGGACCTCATAGACCCTCAGTCTGAAGACTACCGAGGAGTTTTTAATCTGGTATTCATAGGATTTAATCAAAGTAGGAACCCTGCAATTCACATAGATGGGTTTCAGTCAGCCTCGCGTTAACAGTCAGAAACGAAAACGAGATTCACCATCAGTCCTCAGAAGGAGAAGCAGTTTGGCTAGCTGTGTCCTTGAGCAGGCATCTACAGTGTTCGAGAGGTTAAGTGGGGACTTGACAACGCACCAGAAACGTCCTGGATATCACCTTTTAGGATGGAGTTACTTTTAGCTTCCATGGTAACCTTAGGACCAGAGCCAAGTGGCTGTCTTCATCAGTGATAGTTGTTAGAAGGTGAAGTGTGAGAATATACTCAGATAGACAGGGTACTCTGTAGTCTGTACAGGCTCTGTTCAAATATCCACACTAGCGTACCACTTAGTATGGATAAATGTAATAGGCATGTATTCTAAGTGATACGCTAGTATGGTCCATACTGTATGGCCATTGGAACATGGCCTATGGCAGAGGCCTGCCGATGTCTCACTTGGTGAGCAGAGCCACAGCACAGGCAAGAAGCGTGAGGAGACTACCTATAACGTCATCAAACAGGAGATCTCTGCAGTGAACCACCAGGCTTTTCATGGCTGGAATGGAAAAGCAACATACACGTCTTAATGAACATAGACATGGCCATCAACAGAAAACTCCTTAACAGACAACTGTGTGTGTATGTGTGTGTGTGTCCGTGTGTGTTGCTCACCACACAGCCCTCCAGTATGGCCCTCCAGGGTGACCTGCCAGGTGAAGTGGTCCCCATGGCGGAGCTCCATGTCCAGGTCTCTGATGGAGGGAGGGAAGGAACACCTCCACAGCAGCAGCATCCTGGGGAGGTGGTGGTCAACCACCGCTGGACCTAAATAATAAGTTATTTAACCTTTATTCATACAGGTTCATCTCATTGAGATAGGATCCCTTTCACACACAGCTGTTTAAGATTTAAGATAGCAGTAGTTGGCAAGGTCTGAGAAAGTCCCAGATTTTTTAACAAGGCCATACATTTCCATTGGTCCAGCACACATCAGCAGAGGGTGGAGGATGGACATACCTAGCGTGTTGAGTGAGGGCGGACAGCAGCAGCCAGCCAGCCTGTGTTGGATGGAGATGCGGCTGTTCTGAGTGGCTGAACGAAGCAGGTCCTCGGCCAGACCTATCACCACCTGGGAACAGACGGTCACTTATCATTTAGATACCTGTACTAATACATCAGCTCCCACTGATTTAGTGGAGCATCTAATTGAACTATGGAGGAGCCATTAAACAGCCATAAATCACTAATACTGTAACTACAAGACCTCAACTATACACATGGCTATGTATAGTTGTTGCTAGGTTACCCAGATGAAGTCAGTCTCAGTCCTTACCCTGCCTTTAGTGTGGGGGATGCCCAGTGAGCAGTGTTGCACGGCCCCCAGCAGGGCGGCGATAGCGGCGCTGTACCCGGCCACGGCCTCAAGGCAGGATTTGAGGGCGTTGAGCCTCTCTGCACAGCGGTCCAGCAGCACGGCTCCCTGAGAAGGCAGGGCCACAGCTGCGCAGCGTAGATACCAGGCGGCGGCTAACCGTGCTGACACACTGGGGTGGAGCAGAACGGAGAAAACTGTGTTCAGCAGGGCTGAGAAGAGAGGGACGGACACCACAGAAAAAGCCAGTTAAAATGTGTCTAACAGTATGTTATAACAATACATACAGGCACACACATACTGTACAGTATATTGGGCATTGAGCGTTTGTTGGGTTGAATTGATGACTGTCTATAACCACATTTCCATCCACAGTTTTTATGCGAGTAAAGTCATACCAAATACAAAGAAATCACAGCTGTGATGGAAACAGGAAGTTTCAGTACAATTTCATAAATGCAGACAGATAATTTGTTTGTTCGACATGGTGGGATCTTTTTGTGTTGGTAAAAAATGCCTTTATGCGCAAATATTGATATAATAACCATCATATCGAAGTAAACTTGGAGTCACTACGATTCGGGAAACAAATGACAAATATTATTGCTCTCATCCATAATAATCTCATCACGTAGACTAGCCTACCCACACTGTATCTGCGAGCTGTTGGCTTGAGCGCACGTGCTAAAACTAGAGTAGGCACATTTGCTATTTAACGCAACAGTTTTTGTGGCAAAACTATCGGTAGAGTTGAAAATGCGATGGAAACACATTGAATTTGAGATTTTTATTTGGTATATTTTGTGTGCAATACGTCATCAAGCACTGATTTGGTGGAAACACATAAATGGTGAGAAAATGCGCATATTTCCTTTATGCTGATTTTAGAATATTTACATGGAAATCTGTCGCCAATTGGATGAAAACCTAGTTTATGTGAGACTTTGTAGAGACTTGTAGAGGCTGGCTCTGTCTGCCTCTGGCTCCGTTATATTCGTATCCCCTCATGACACTTGCATTAAAGAAATTAAGTTTCTTTCCAAAATGCCATATATCCATTTTCAGAAATGTTGGTAAATTACCTTTTATTGAACTTATGAAAGAGATTGGTGTTTTTTCACTATCTAATCATGGCATGGGGTTGTTCAACGACAGTTATGTATTTGTTTGAAATCTAGCACTTGATGGTTTCATTTCAGAGACAAATAATCATGTTATTTTGCAAATCGCTATATAGCCGCCTCACTCTCAGAGAAATAAGTTGTACTGCTAGGTTTTACACAGTCCAATGTAACAAATAACAAACATTTTAATAAAGAATTCTACAAATAATACATTTGTGATATCAATATAAAAAACTAACAAAAAAATCAATACAGTAACAAGAGATTTACAAAACATTTACATTTTAGTCATTTAGCAGATCTCTTATCCAGAGTGACTTACAATTAGTGCATTCATCTTAAGATAGCTAGGTGAGACAACCACATATCACAGTCAAATATACAGTATATGAACATTCCATTCCAGCTAAACAATGGATATATAGCTTTTACAAAAAAACATGTTAATACACACCTAAAATCTATGAATAAAAAATCTGAGAACAGTAATATTTTCTACACACATGAAGGTACCCACCCATAAGCAATAATTTCAGATGAAAAAACACAACTGTGAAAAATTGGTAGATATAAACTCTTCATATAGACTAATGTTGTTTAGCACAAAATGCTGGGTCGGCTGCCCAGGCGATTTGAGTGTGACCCATTAATCTCTGATCCCTCTCTCTCTTCTTTCTTCTTTCTCTCTGTCACTCTCGCTCCCTATCTCCCACCCTCCCTCTCTCCCACCCTCCCTCCCTCTCTGTCACTCTCGCTCCCTCCCTATTCTCCCTCTCTCCCACCCTCCCTCTCTCTCTGTTACTGTCACTCACTATCTCTCTCTCTCTCTCTCTCTCTCTCTCTCTCTCTCTCTCTCTCTCTCTCTCTCTCTCTGTCTCTCTCTCTCTCTCTCTCTCTCTCTCTCTCTCTCTCTCTCTCTCTCTCTCTCTCTCTCTCTCTCTCTCTCTCTCTCTCTCTCTCTCTCTCTCTCTCTCTCTCTCTCTCTCTCTCTAACTCTATGGAGCAGTCCATAGCACACTCAACCCTCTCATCAACTGCACACACAGCAGAAAACACACAGCCTTCCCATAATACGGCATTTAACAGACCCTGTACCAGGCTACCCAGCTCCAGCAGGGTGCACACCAACACAAGCTGACTGGCAGCTATGTCTGTGGTGGTGACCCATCTGAGGAGGAGGGGAAATGCACATACACATCACCATGACCACCAAGCAACACCACTTTAGAGGCATTACTGTCAATCTGAAAGGCTGACATGCACATAATGACATCATAAGGCCTGTATGAGATCATCATTCTTCTAACCACTCAAACAAATTGACTTTTTATCAATCGCCTTTCCTAGATTCCTTGCGTCTTCCCTTCCTTCTCACACTACATTGGAGGAGAAGATCCTAGGTCCTTCCACTCTGACCTTATCCACCAATGTGTTTTGAGGAGGCAGGGAGAGAGGACGTGAAAAATCAAGGAGAGAAGAATTTGGAAAAAGCCTATGTGCCAGTCAAGAAGTGACACATCTTTCAACAACCAATCCCTGCCCTGTTATTCAATGAGTAATGGTGTATTAAAACGTCCTCTCACCAACAGCCCTCTTCTGTTTGCCTATGGCCAGGCAGATCTCCTTGGCTGCAGCGATCTGAGCCTTCTCCCCCAGCAGAGAGCCCAGTGTGGTCCTGAGGATGAAGGAGATGCAGCATCTGCAGCACACAGCGTATGCAGGGGTCTGGGTGGCTTACGTGTGGGACACCAGCTCCATGAGAAGGGCCAGCTGGGCTGAGTAATTGGCCTCCAGACACGATTCAGCTGCAGTATGCTACTGTACTTTTATTCGGGTTGGCAGGTAGCTGAGCGAGTCTTCCTTGCTGTGGATGATGTCATTGCACCTGTCCGCAGTGAGGCTGGAGGTGAGTGAGTCTCCCACCCTGTAGAGCAGGGCCTGGCAGTGCGCTAGGAGCCAGCGGGATGGAGGGCCGAAGAACCAGTCAGAACCACAGTCAACTGTTCTACCAGACACTTCTGATTCATCTTCACATCCACCTGGGAGAGATATACTCAGTTCAGTTCGGTTCATTTACAAGAATTTGTCTTGCATTCAAGAGCACAGAGTTAAAGTCAACATTAAACCATCAATATTTATAGACATGACATAGATGACAGTAACTACATAAAACAGATCTCACAGTGAGGCAGCATTCATTTTCAACATGACTTGCATAGCCAAAAGGATTTTTCATAAACTAACAGTATTGCACGCTGAGCAACTGATGTTTTTTAAAATGATGATGGCAACTGGCAAGACAAATCACATCAACATTTAATCTGTAGTGCGTGTAGTTCATTTTTTCTTCATGACACGGAACCAGTCGAGCAGAGCGTGATTTAGCCTTTACAGCACTCACTGCTTTAATCATTGCCAGAAAGACAGACTGACTTACATCCTGCTGAAAGAGACAGCCACAGAAAAGAGCGGTGGGCTAATCTCAGCCCTTGCTTGGGGATGTACCGAACTCTGTCACAGGGGAGACCATTGTCTGCAAGCGCCCACTGGGGTCTTTCTCTCTCTCCTCTCCATTCCCCTCTCCCTTTCCTTCCCTTCCCCTCCTCTTCCCCCTCTCACCCTGTCTGCAGTTTCTTCAGGAAGCGCAGCCACTCAAAGACAAACTCGTCGGCCCTCTGGTGTTCTCCCAGCTGGCTGCATGCCTCCTCGTTCAGGAGCAAACTGTGGGCTTGTTCCATTCTCCTCCCTCCTCCCCCTCCTTTTCCAGCAGCTCCAGTCCACGGTCTCTGCCTCCCTCTGAGCCTGACGGATTCCAAACTTCAAACACGAACACAACACGACTGCTTCTTCCCTCTCACTGCGGGAAAAAACTGCTCTTTTACACCATGACCTGGAAAACCTGCAAGACATCAATAGAGAGGGTCAGGTGTATATGAAAGGGGACACTCCTCACTTAAACAGCACACCTACACTGAGTATACAAAACATTAGGAATACCTGCTCTTTCCATGGCATAGACCTGACCAGATGAAAGCTATGATCCCTTATTGCTGTCACTTGTTTAATCCACTTAAATCAGTGTAGATGATGGGGAGGATAAATAATGATTTTTAAGCCTTGAGGCAATTGAGACATGGATTGTATATGTGTACCATTCAGAGGGTGAATGGGCAAGACAAAATATTTAATTGCCTTTGAACGGGGTATGGTAGAAGGTGCCAGGCGCACCGGTTTGACTGTGTCAAGAACTGCAACGCTGCTGTGTTTTTCATACTCAAAAGTTTCCCGTGCGTATCAAGAGTGGTCCACCACCCAAAGGAAATCCAGCCAACTTGACACAACTGTGGAAAGCATTGGAGTCAACATGGGCTAGCATTTCTGTCGAACGCTTTCGACACCTTGTAGACTCCATGCCCCGACGAATTGAGGCTGTTCCGAGGGCAAAAGGGGGTGCAACACAATATTAGGAAGGTGTTTTGTACACTCAGTGTATACAGTATATAATGACATTGAAAAATAGCCAAATCTTGATTTCCTACAAAGTAGAGCTGAGTAGTGCCATGGAGGGCACCGTTCTAAGAGTGCCTAAAGTGTAAGCCTATCTGGGACAGCTCAGGCAATTAATTCCGATGGCCATCCAAAGGATCAGTGCAGAGTGATGCTAGCTTGATCATCACACACTATACTCCTGAGAGGGCTTGGGCGGGGGAATCACTTCTATGCTACACCTGTGCTGACT
Source organism: Coregonus lavaretus (assembly GCF_964263955.1). NCBI lineage: Eukaryota > Metazoa > Chordata > Actinopteri > Salmoniformes > Salmonidae > Coregonus > Coregonus lavaretus. The sequence continues at coordinate 32,410,593 of NC_140014.1, forward strand.
AGCTACTAAACTGATGTCCCTCACTCCAACTTCTTCTTATGACCCGAATGACTCAGTTATCTAGCATAACTAGCTATGATGATAGATTACATCTGTCAAATCATGGACACAATGTCAAATAGAGATAGCAGGACATTGGGGGGAGCTCAGAGTTCCAAGTGCAAAAAGTATATCAGGGCTAGCGTTTGATGACAACGGAGTACGCTGCCCAGACGTACATCATTAGAAAGAGGAGATTCTCATGCTTAAAATGGTGTCCGACTTGAATAAAATCGAAATATACACATTGTGAGATATGTGGCAAAATAGACGGACATGTCCATTTACAATTCTCCCATAGGGAAACAATGGGGCAGCCTCAGAGTTCCAACAGTAATGTGTAATTTCGGACATTTTAAATGCTAGCTTTTGATGGGAATACCTCAGAGTTCCATGAGTAAATGTTATATTTTTGATGTTTTAACTAACAGCAATTGGTCACAGCATAGTACGCTGCCCAAACTTACATCATTAGAAATAATAGGTTATCCTGATTAAAATGGTGTAGAACTTCAAAACATCAAAATACACACATTTTGAGATGTTTGGCGAAATAGACCCTTTTTCCCCAAAACAATGGCAGTCTGAAAGTTCGAAGAGCTTATCTTTTAACCAAATCAAATCAAATGTTATTTGTTACAAGCCCTTAACCAACAATGCAGAGTAAGAAAATATTTGCTAAATAAACTAAAGTTATAAAAAAAGACAAAATAACAATAGCGAGGCTATATACAGGGGGTACTGGTACCAAGTTAATGTGCGGGGTACAGGTTAGTCGAGGTAATTGAGGTCATATGTACATGTAGGTAGGGGTAAAGTGACTATGCATAGATCAAAAAACAGCGAGTTGCAGCAGTGTAAAAAAGGGGGTCAATTAAAATAGTCAGGGTAGCCATTATTATTATTTTATATTTTTCTAAGGGAGTAGATCAGCTTAATATTGCAGATAGATTGTAACTTCCATCAATGTAGCCATTTGATTAACTGTTCAGCAGTCTTATGGCTTGGGGGTAGAAGCTGTTACGGAGCCTTTTGGACCTAGACTTGGCGCTCCGGTACCGCTTGCCGTGCGGTAGCAGAGAGAACAGTCTATGACTTGGGTGGTTGGAGTGTTTGACAATTTTTAGGGCCTTCCTCTGACACCACCTGGTATAGAGGTCCTGGATGGCAGGAAGCTTGACCCCAGTGATGTACTGGGCCGTACGCACTACCCTCTGTAGTGCCTTACTGTCAGAAGCTGAGCAGTTGTCATACCAGGCGGTGATGCAACCGGTTAGGATGCTCTCGATGGTGCAGCTATATAACTTTTTGAGGATCTGGGGACCCATGCCAAATCTTTTCAGTCTCCTGAGGTGGAAAAGGTGGTGTCGTGCCCTCTTCACGACTGTCTTGGTGTGTTTGGACTATGATAGTTCATTGGTGATGTGGACACCAAGGAACTTGAAACTCTCTACCCGCTCCACTACAGCCCTGTCGATGTTAATGGGGGCCTGTTCGGCCCTCCTTTTCCAATAGTCCACGATCAGCTCCTGTGTCTTGCTCACATTGAGGGAGAGGTTGTGGTCCTGGCACCACACTTCCAGGTCTCTGACCTCCTCCCTATAGGCTGTCTCATCATTGTCGGTGATCAGCCCTACCACTGTTGTGTCGTCAGCAAACTTAATGATGGTGTTGGAGTCGTGCTTGGCCACGCAGTCGTGGGTGAACAGGGAGTACAGGAGGGGACTAAGCACGCACCCCTGAGGGGCCCCAGTGTTGAGGATCAGCGTGGCAGATGTGTTGTTGCCTACCCTTACCACCTTGGGGTGGCCCATTAGGAAGTCCAGGATCCAGTTGCAGAGGGAGGTGTTTAGTCCCAGGGTCCTTAGCTTAGTGATGAGCTTTGAGGGCACTATGGTGTTGAACGCTGAGCTGTAGTCAATGAACAGCATTCTCACATAGGTGTTCCTTTTGTCCAGATGGGAAAGGGCAGTGTGGAGTGCGATTGAGATTGCGTCATCTGTGGATCTGTTGGGGCGGTATGCGAATTGGAGTGGGTCTAGTGTTTCCGGCATGATGGTGTTGATGTGAGCCATGACCAGCCTTTCAAAGCACTTCATGGCTACCGACGTGAGTGCTACGGGACGGTATTCATTTAGTCAGGTTACCTCTCATGCATGCTTCAGTGTTGCTTGCCTCGAAGCGAGCAGAAAAGGCATTTAGCTCGTCTGGTAGGCTCGTGTCACTGGGCAGCTCGCGGCTGGGTTTCCCTTTGTAGTCCGTAATAGTTTGCAAGCCCTCCCACATCCGACGAGGGTCAGAGCCGGTGTAGTATGATTCAATCTTAGTCCTGTTTGACTGTTTGATGGTTCGTCTGAGGGCATAACGGATTTTCTTATAAACGTCCGGATTAGTGTCCCGCTCCTTGAAATTAGCAGCTTTAGCCTTTAGTCCGGGTGGATGCTGCCTCTAATCCATGGCTTCTGGTTGGGATATGTACTTACGGTCACTGTGGGGACGTCGTCATCGATGCACTTATTGATGAAGCCGGTGACTGAGGTGGTATTCTCCTCAATGCCATTGGATGAATCCCGGAACATATTCCAGTCTGTGCTAGCAAAACAGTCCTGTAGCTTAGCATCCGCGTCATCTGACCACTTCTGTATTTAGCGAGTCACTGGTACATCCTGCTTTAGTTTTTGCTTGTAAGCAAATACTTCTTTTCCACCATAATTTGCAAATAAATTCATAAAAAATCCTACAATGTGATTTTCTGGATTTTTTTCCCTCATTTTGTCTGTCATAGTTGACGTGTACCTATGATGAAAATTACAGGCCTCTATCATCTTTTTAAGTGGGAGAACTTGCACAATTGGTGGCTGACTAAATACTTTTTTCCCCACTGTATCTGCTACCATTTGCCTTTTTGTGTTTAAAATTGCGGTTTGAACTAGGCCTCTATGTGAAAGCGTGGCAATAACTTATTAACTTTTCTTTATTCACAGATTGACTCCTCTGATGACATGGCAGGCAGACTCCTCTGATGGCAGGCAGGCAGACTCCTCTGATGACATGGCAGGCAGACTCCTCTGATGGCAGGCAGGCAGACTCCTCTGATGACATGGCAGGCAGACTCCTCTGATGGCAGGCAGGCATACTCCTCTGATGACATGGCAGGCAGACTCCTCTGATGACATGGCAGGCAGACTCCTCTGATGGCAGGCAGGCAGACTCCTCTGATGACATGGCAGGCATACTCCTCTGATGACATGGCAGGCAGACTCCTCTGATGACATGGCAGGCAGACTCCTCTGATGACATGGCAGGCAGGCATACTCCTCTGATGACATGGCAGGCAGGCATACTCCTCTGATGACATGGCAGGCAGACTCCTCTGATGACATGGCAGGCAGACTCCTCTGATGGCAGGCAGGCAGACTCCTCTGATGACATGGCAGGCAGGCATACTCCTCTGATGACATGGCAGGCAGACTCCTCTGATGACATGGCAGGCAGACTCCTCTGATGACATGGCAGGCATACTCCTCTGATGACATGGCAGGCAGACTCCTCTGATGAAATGGCAGGCAGGCATACTCCTCTGATGGCATGGCAGGCAGACTCCTCTGATGACATGGCAGGCAGACTCCTCTGATGACATGGCAGGCAGACTCCTCTGATGGCAGGCAGGCAGACTCCTCTGATGACATGGCAGGCAGACTCCTCTGATGACATGGCAGGCAGCACACTCATAAAAACAAACTGCTCAGCAAAGAAAAGGCTCTTTTGAGATCTACCAGATTTATTTTAAAAGTGTCTGTGTCCAGTGTCTGTGTTTATATGTTAAGGGGGTGTTACTTTGGCAGATACCTACCTGGCTGGCCGGCGGGACCTACCTACCCGGCTGGACCTACCTACCTACCTAACTGGCTGGCCAGATGGACCTATCTATCTGGCCGGCCATCCGGACCCACCTACCTAGCCGGACCTACCTACCTGGCCGGATGGTCCTACCTACCTGGCCGGCCGAACATACCTACCTACCTGGTCAGCGGGACCTACCTACCTGGCCAGACCTACCTACCTGGCCAGACAGACCTATCTACCAAGCTGACCGGACCTACCTACCTGGCCGGCCGGACCTGTCTGGCTGCACAACCGATTGGCAAACGTACTGCAAATTGAGAAATCATGTGACTTAACTGAATAAAAATAAGAATAAACTACACTATGAAACAAAGATAAATGAGATAAAGAATGATAGTAAAAAGCTTTGGAGCACCTTATATGAATTTTTGGGCAAAAAGGCAAACTCAGTGTTGACAGGCTAAATGCACCAAGGTGTCTGTTTAAAATACTAGCACACAGCTCGGACACCCATGCATACCCCACAAGACATGCCACCAAAGGTCTCTTCACAATCCCCAAGTCAAGAACAGACAATGGGAGGCGCACATTACTACATAGAGCCATGGCTACATGTAACTCTATTCCACATCAGGTAACTTATGCAAGCAGTAGAAACAGATTTAAAAAACAGATAAAAATACACCTTATGGAACAGCAGGGACTGTGAAGAGACACACGCAGGCACAGACACACATACACATGATAAGACACGCACTCTACACACAAGTACACATGGATGTTGTATTGTAAATAATATTTACAATACTGTGCGCCTCCCATAGTCTGTTCTTGACTTGGGGATTGTGAAGAGACCTTTGGTGGCATGTCTTGTGGGGTATGCATGGGTGTCCGAGCTGTGTGGTAGTGGAGTAGTGGCCTGAGGGAACACACTAAATGTATTGGGTAAAGTGTTATGAAATTAAATGTCATGTAATATTTTAAACTGTATATAACTGCCTTAATAACTGCCTTAATGTTGCTGGACCCCAGGACGGACATACCTATCTGGCTGGCCGGCTGGACCTACCTACCTAGCCGGACCTATCTACCTGGCCGGCCTGCCGGACCTACAGTGAGGGGAAAAAGTATTTGATCCCCTGTTGATTTTGTACGTTTTCCCACTGACAAAGAAATGATCAGTCTATAATTTTAATGGTAGATTTATTTGAACAGTGAGAGACAGAATAACAACAAAAAAATCCAGAAAAACGCATGTCAAAAATGTTATAAATTGATTTTACATTTTAATGAAGGAAATAAGTATTTGACCCCCTCTCAATCAGAAAGATTTCTGGCTCCCAGGTTTTTTATACAGGTAATGAGCTGAGATTAGGAGCACACTCTTAAAGGGAGTGCTCCTAATCTCAGCTTGTTACCTGTATAAAAGACACCTGTCCACAGAAGCAATCAATCAATCAGATTCCAAACTCTCCACCATGGCCAAAACCAAAGAGCTCTCCAAGGATGTCAGGGACAAGATTGTAGACCTACACAAGGCTGGAATGGGCTACAAGACCATCACCAAGCAGCTTGGTGAGAAGGTGACAACAGTTGGTGAGATTATTCGCAAATGGAAGAAACACAAAATAACTGTCAATCTCCCTCGGCCTGGGGCTTCATGCAAGATCTCACCTTGTGGAGTTGCAATGATCATGAGAACTGTGAGGAATCAGCCCAGAACTACACGGGAGGATCTTGTCAATGATCTCAAGGCAGCTGGGACCATAGTCACCAAGAAAACAATTGGTAACACACTACGCCGTGAAGGACTGAAATCCTGCAGTGCCCGCAAGGTCCCCCTGCTCAAGAAAGCACATATACAGGCCCTACTGAAGTTTGCCAATGGACATCTGAATGATTCAGAGGAGAACTGGGTGAAAGTGTTGTGGTCAGATGAGACCAAAATCGAGCTCTTTGGCATCAACTCAACTCGCCATGTTTGGAGGAGGAGGAATGCTGCCTATGACCCCAAGAACACCATCCCCACCGTCAAACATGGAGGTGGAAACATTATGCTTTGGGGGTGTTTTTCTGCTAAGGGGACAGGACAACTTCACCGCATCAAAGGGACGATGGACGGGGCCATGTACCGTCAAATCTTAGGTGAGAACCTCCTTCCCTCAGCCAGGGCATTGAAAATGGATCGTGGATGGGTGTTCCAGCATGACAATGACCCAAAACACACAGCCAAGGCAACAAAGGAGTGGCTCAAGAAGAAGCACATTGTCACGATCGTCAGGGAGAGAAGTAGACCAATGCGCAGCGTGTTGAACGAACATGTTACTTTATTTAATTAAAGCACGAAACGAAACAAAACAATAAACGACTCGTAACGTCCTACGGTAACAATGACCGACATGGAACAAAAACCCACAAACACAAAGGGAAAACAGACAGTTCAAATATGGCTCCCAATCAGAGACAACCAGCCAACAGCTGACACTCGTTGCCTCTGATTGGGAGTCACTCAGGCAAAACATAGAAATAGACGAACTAGAACCCCCAACATAGAAACACACCACATAGAACAAACACACCCTGGCTCAACAACTAGAGTCCCATAGCCAGGGTGTGACACACATTAAGGTCCTGGAGTGGCCTAGCCAGTCTCCAGACCTTAATCCCATAGAAAATCTGTGGAGGGAGCTGAAGGTTCGAGTTGCCAAACGTTAGCCTTTAAACCTTAATGACTTGGAGAAGATCTGCAAAGAGGAGTGGGACAAAATCCATCCTGAGATGTGTGCAAAGCTGGTGGCCAACTACAAGAAACGTCTGACCTCTGTGATTGCCAACAAGGGTTTTGCCACCAAGTACTAAGTCATGTTTTGCAGAGGGGTCAAATACTTATTTACCTCATTAAAATGCAAATCAATTTATAAAATATTTGACATGCGTTTTTCTGGATTTTGTTGTTGTTATTCTGTCTCTCACTGTTCAAATAAACCTACCATTAAAATTATAGACTGATCATGTCTTTGTCAGTGGGCAAACGTACAAAATCAGCAGGGGATCAAATACTTATTTCCCTCACTGTACCTACCTTCCTGGCCGGCTTACCGGGCTGGACCTACCTATCTGGCCTGCCGGCCGGACCTACCAGGCCCGACCTACCTACTTGGCCGGCCGGCCCGCTGAACCTACCTACCCGGCCGGACCTACTTACCTGGCCGGCCAGCCGGACATATCTACCTGGCCGACCGGCCAGCTGGACCTACTTACCTGGCGGGCCATCCAGACCTACCTACCTGGCCTGCCGGACCTACCTACCTGGCCGGGCGGGAGACAGACACTGACAACACAATCCTTTGGGAAAAACTGAAAGAACTGACCAGACCACAATGGCTTTGGTAATTAGTATGAATTTGTTCATCCAAAACATATTTTGTTTTAGGGGGATTTTTACTACCCCGTACGGTAGGTGGCGGCAATAGACCTTATGAGTGTAGTCTAATAATAAACCTCAAAGAAGAAGACCACAATGGATTCAAGTGATTTTACCAGGAGGAAGGTGGGAGATGAGGTATGCTTGAGGTTATATGGGAGAAACTTGGAGAGGGTGGGGGCCTTCAGGTTCCTTGGGGTATACTTTGACACTAGACTGACCTGGGCAGAACACATTGAGAGAGTGGTGGGAAAGTGTAAGAAGGTGCTAAATGTGATGCGCTGTCTGACGGGGAAGGAGTGGGGGGCTGGGCGTTCCTCATTGAAGAACATGTATGTTGCATTGATCCGATCTGTAATAGACTATGGAAGTATAGCATATGGTTTGGCAGCCCGGACCTCACTGGAAAGGCTAGATGTCATACAGGGGCAAGGACTCAGAATATGTAGCGGGGCGTTTCGGATGTCCCCAGTGGCTGCATTACAGGTGAAGATGGGGGATATGCCGTTGCAGATTAGGAGACAGCAGCTGGCAATGAATTACTGGGTCAACCTACAAGGACATGGGGTGTCTCATCCTGCGAAAGGGATTTTACAGGCATGCTGGGAACATCAGCGAAGACCGAACACAATCTTTGGGTGGGTGGGTAATACCCAGGCAAAGGAGATGGGACTGTATGGAAGGGAGTTTAGTCCAACGGTAGTTATTCCACCATGGCTACTCCCGTCTCCAGTAGTTGATCTAGAAGTGTTGGAGAGACTACAGAAAGATAGGGAGGGTGTTGATCCAGCTGATTTCTTTAAGATACTTCTGGAAAATGTGTATCAGGATTTTGTGGCCATTTACACAGATGGTTCAAAGGATCCAAGGACAGGACGTACTGGGTCAGCATTTGTAGTGCAGGAATGTGGGGTCGAAGTCAGGAAACGTATTACAGATCATATGGGTGTATATACGGCGGAGCTGATGGCCATACTGTTGGCCTTGCAGTGGGTGGAGAAAGTTAAGCCAGACAGAGTAGTTATTTGCTCTGACTCAAGTGCAGTGTTAATGAGTCTCCAGTCCTTTAGCTCACGTAGCAGACAAGACCTGCTTTATGAGGTGCTACAAACCCATGGCAGGATTAAACAGATGGGTATTCAGATAAGATTTACTTGGGTTCCAGCCCATGTGGGGGTGGAGGGGAACGAGGCAGTAGATGAACAGGCTAAACAAGCACTTAGTAGTGGGGATGTTGATGTTGAAGTGTCAATGAGCAAGGCAGAGGCAAAAAGACTGATATATACAGTGATGGTGAAGAGATGGCAGGAGCAGTGGAATAGAAATAATAAGGGAAGACATTTATTTAGTACAGAGGAAAGTCGGGGAGGGGAGGACGGCAGGAAGGGACAGAAGAGAGGAGGCTATTTTTACAAGATTAAGGGTGGGACACAGCCAGTTGAATAAGACATTAAACATGATAGGAAAGCATCCATCAGGAAAATGTGATTATTGTCAGGAAATAGAGACTGTGGAGCATGTATTGCTACAGTGTGGGCAGTATCAGAGGGAAAGAGAGAGGATGAGATTTAGTATGAGGGAGAAGGGGATACAGGAAATTAGTTTAAAGAGTATATCGAGTAGAGAGTCATTAGATATAGTCTCAAATATTTTGTTATCTTTTTTAAGAGAAACGGGGTTGGCAGGTAGGATTTAGTTTATCCCTGTCTCTAGCCCACACTCCAGTACAGTAAGTGGCGGTAATGCACCATAACGTTGGATGCCAACCGCCGATAAACCCCACTGAAGAAGAATAAGAAGATTCAAGCGATTCCTCTCATCAACACGAATGAATTCGAAGATGGGAGCATTTTAAAGCTACATTTTGACATTCAACAATACATGTTTCAACCAGAATATAGCGAAGAGGATTCGAAACAAAGAGTTGGATTTAGCTAGAAGCTCAGCTACATCCGATGCCAGCACTAACAACCCAGTGTTAGAAATTGCGTAATTCAAATCTGGTATTGGAATAAGAATCAAGAGATCTTCAATCCAAGCTAAATTTATTATAGGCAAAATGTATGTATGATAAGTATGAAGGTTCGTATATACGGGTCCACTGAAATACCACGCAGGGCACTCAGAGAACTAATCCATTGTTACAGGTTCTTCTTCAAATACTCTGACAGAGATATTTCCCACTCCCTGCTGGCCAATCAGAGTAGAGACTGAGCGTGGTTTAGACTTACTCAGCCAATCCGTTGGCGCACCGGCTGGTCCCAGCCCCTTGGCGCATCCCTGTTGCCAGGCATAAGTTTTTATCATAACAACCTGTGGAGTTAGCACCCAAAAGACACCATTCCACTGTACTGTACTGTGAGTACCTAGTTCAAGGACGGTTCACAGACAACGGTTCACAGACAACAAAGAGGCAGTGTTCGTATCTGTAAGAAATACAAGTCTTATCTGTCCTACACCCTAACGTTCCTCACATGAATCACAGCCTGTTATGTGAAACAATTTATATCAGTATAGTACAAACCTATGCTTATCATTAATGCATTCCTTCTAAGCTATTCATCACATACAGATCCAATTATGAGAAAATAGAACCCCACAATCCCCCTTTTCACACCCACTGGGTGTGAACCCAAAATAAGAAAACACAGGGTTTCACTCATTAAAATACAATACAAACAAAAAGAATCACACTTTTATTAATAGGCAATAATGATACTAAAAAATAAAAACCCTCAGTCCTTCCATCTACACCCAACTTACAAACGGTTGGCTACCAGTCACCCAGGAACTTCAAACCCTCACATAAGGAAAGACAAACATTCACAATGGTTAACTTGATTAATAAAGCATAAAACACAAGATTAATAGAACACAAAACATAAGATTATTCAAACATAAAACACAAACAGGGAAGTAAATTTTGGCCCCCTTTAGACACCCCCTAGAGTGTCACTCCACCAAGCCTGGTAGGTCATATCCTTCATTCCTTAGGTCGGAGTCCGGGATTGGGCCGTATCTCACCATCTGTTGGGAAACCACCTTTTCCATCTCCTTTCTCACCAACCCTCAGACACAGGAAATAAGACAACATCCACAAAGAACAAGTATACCCATAGAAGCTATAACTTCACCCAGAATAGTTACAATAATAGTTTTCCATTTACCAAATATGTTATCAAACCAACCGTTTATGGAGCTATCAATACCAGAGTTCTCAGCCAGTTTGTTCGCCAACGTGCTGAGTCCCTGAAGCGCTTTGGTCACGGACCCGTCCGGTGCTGTGTTGTTGGAGATGAAAGTACAGCACATAGATCCAAACAGAACACAAACCCCGTCCCGCTCAGCCAAAAGCATATCTAAAGCTATTCTATTCTGCCATGTCATTAAGCTAGTTGCAGCTGTCTACTCAGCTAATCCCTTTATTGCATCACGAGTGTGGTTTATAAATCTTTGCTGGTTATAGTAAATATAATTTATCCAATCTACGTTTTTATTAATTGTTGACCACCAGAAAATACTTGATTCAAACCCAGCTGCGATCTGATTCCTAGCTTTGAATTCTTCTGGAACCCCTCGAGGTACTCCTATCCCATCAATATATATCCTTTCATCAAAGGATCCCGGGAGGAGGTCCTACTTTCTACGTGACAACTCACCAGTCTCTGACACGTTTGATTGTTTGCGTATGTAGGTGAGTTCACAATCTGTTAACACCACACAACCATCAGATGTCAGCACGGGCCTGGTTTTGGTCCCTAAAATCCTCTGGCTGCAACAAAGAGGAGAGATTAGTCATGGTCTCTTTAGTTGTGACATTCTCTGTGTGGGAGCAGGAGCTAAGACGCCCTACCCTGTATCCTATCTTATTAGTCCTAGAAAAACAATAAGAATCCCCTGAGACTTCAAACGGAGGCAACCTAGGTCGGGGTGACTTTGTTATCGGGGGATACAGATAGTGCAAGTTACTACAAGACTCTTTCACCACATTCCCAGGTGGCTTGAACAATTTAATCATAGAGGATAAACCTGACAGAGAATTAAAGCCTGTCATGGGGAACGGAGTAGTTGTTAACCTTGGTTTGGCTGTCCCACAGGCATAACAGTCCTCTTTAGACATACAGTGGGGAAGAAAAGTATTTAGTCAGCCACCAATTGTGCAAGTTCTCCCACTTAAAAAGATGAGAGAGGCCTGTAATTTTCATCATAGGTACACGTCAACTATGACAGACAAAATGAGAAAAAAAATCCAGAAAATCACATTGTAGTATTTTTTATGAATTTATTTGCAAATTATGGTGGAAAATAAGTATTTGGTCAATAACAAAAGTTTCTCAATACTTTGTTATATACCCTTTGTTGGCAATGACACAGGTCAAACGTTTTCTGTAAGTCTTCACAAGGTTTTCACACACTGTTGCTGGTATTTTGGCCCATTCCTCCATGCAGATCTCCTCTAGAGCAGTGAGGTTTTGGGGCTGTCGCTGGGCAACACAGACTTTCAACTCCCTCCAAAGATTTTCTATGGGGTTGAGATCAGGAGACTGGCTAGGCCACTCCAGGACCTTGAAATGCTTCTTACGAAGCCACTCCTTCATTGCCCGGGCGGTGTGTTTGGGATCATTGTCATGCTGAAAGACCCAGCCACGTTTCATCTTCAATGCCCTTGCTGATGGAAGGAGGTTTTCACTCAAAATCTCACGATACATGGCCCCATTCATTCGTTCCTTTACACGGATCAGTCGTCCTGGTCCCTTTGCAGAAAAACAGCCCCAAAGCATGATGTTTCCACCCCCATACTTCACAGTAGGTATGGTGTTCTTTGGATGCAACTCAGCATTCTTTGTCCTCCAAACACGACGAGTTGAGTTTTTACCAAAAAGTTCTATTTTGGTTTCATCTGACCATATGACATTCTCCCAATCCTCTTCTGGATCATCCAAATGCACTCTAGCAAACTTCAGACAGGCCTGGACATGTACTGGCTTAAGCAGGCGGACACGTCTGGCACTGCAGGATTTGAGTCCCTGGCGGCGTAGTGTGTTACTGATCGTAGGCTTTGTTACTTTGGTCCCAGCTCTCTGCAGGTCATTCACTAGGTCCCCCCGTGTGGTTCTGGGATTTTTGCTCACCGTTCTTGTGATCATTTTGACCCCACGGGGTGAGATCTTGCGTGGAGCCCCAGATCGAGGGAGATTATCAGTGGTCTTGTATGTCTTCCATTTCCTAATAATTGCTCCCACAGTTGATTTCTTCAAACCAAGCTGCTTACCTATTGCAGATTCAGTCTTCCCAGCCTGGTGCAGGTCTACAATTTTGTTTCTGGTGTCCTTTGTCAGCTCTTTGGTCTTGGCCATAGTGGAGTTTGGAGTGTGACTGTTTGAGTTTGTGGACAGGTGTCTTTTATACTGATAACACGTTCAAACAGATGCCATTAATACAGGTAACGAGTGGAGGACAGAGGAGCCTCTTAAAGAAGAAGTTACAGGTCTGTGAGAGCCAGAAATCTTGCTTGTTTGTAGGTGACCAAATACTTATTTTCCACCATAATTTGCAAATAAATTCATAAAAAATCCTACAATGTGATTTTCTGGATTTTTTTTTCTCAATTTGTCTTTCATAGTTGACGTGTACCTATGATGAAAATTACAGGCCTCTCTCATCTTTTTAAGTGGGAGAACTTGCACAAATAGTGGCTGACTAAATACTTTTTTTCCCCACTGTAGTTCTTGCCGTATACTGAATCCATTCCAACCACAGGTCAAGATTTCTACACCCCGTCTCCACCTGTACTACTTCCTTCAGGTCTATAGTTTGCACTATCTTCACCACAGCCCCGGTCTCACTACCTCCCTCAGAGAGGTTTACTCTATAGGGTGCCCCAGTTGAAGAGGATATCTCACTTGTTCAGGTCTGTAACCTGTTTTAGCGTAATTCAGACTTTCAGACAGTACCTACCCTTATATGGGTCGCACTGCCATTTTCTGGTAATTCCCTACTTTCACAATACTACACCTGTCCCTAAACTGTGTATGGAGATTGACATATCCCCCCCCGCTTGGTATGAGCAACTACATAGTCCCAGGATGTACATGGTGACATACATATGGTGATGTCCTTCCCTACAGTCCCTACAGTCCCTAGTACTTCCCCTTTCCCTACGTCTAGCTGTCTCCTATGCCTTCGTAGACTGTGCGGTATTATTTTATCAACTTGTGTTAGGTTAACTACTACTTCTGGCTGATCAGGAGGGTTTGAGTGTGTTAGGAATATGGCCCCCACAATCAGACAGCTACCTACCGTCAGGAGACCTGTGAATCCCCACCCTCGCCCTGAGAACATGTCAGACGCCAGAGGCCAACCCATTGCTTTACCTTCTATCGAACTCACACAGGGATGATCAGACAGGGTAAGGGAATCTTCGTTAAGGAGCCAACCCCCGAGCCCTAGTGGTGATCGGTTCTTTCTCCTAACTCTGTGTTTGTTCGTCAGGTGTAACTGGGTTTACCTTTTTGCAGTGTGTGACATGCACCCAGGTGGATCTAATAGGACTTGGTAGGGCCCTTCCCAACAGGCCTGCTTCCAGTTTTTCTTCTTTTAGGGACTGGATCCACACCCAGTCTCCTGGTTAGATAGAGTGGGTCACCTTCTCCTTTAGTTCACCGGTGGGGCACAAAACCTCTGACATACGGGTGTGGTTAATAAACTATCTTCACACATACATGTTCAGCTCTCAATTTCTAATCTTTTTTTTTTTTTTTTTGTATTTTGTCCTCTCCTTTGTATATATTTATTATTTAATCCTACCACTCCCCTTTTGACACATGATTTGCCCATGTGTCAATATTACCACCTACCTAAACAATCACTTAGGTAATATTGGTAATTCATTATCCAATTGCCATCCCTCCACTCTCTCTTCTGTTATTTAGTGGTTCAAATCATATATATTATTACCAAATTATAATCTTCTTCACACTTTTTCATAAATGTTAGTTATCCCAAGTGTTCATTAAGTCCTCATGACATTCATTGTACTACTATTGTACTACATTCATTCTTGACTCATCAGACAGATTTTCAATGGTCTAATGTCCATTGCTCGTGTTTCTTGGCCCAAGCACGTCTATTCTTCTTATTGGTGTCCTTTAGTGGTGGTTTCTTTGCAGCAATTCAATCATGAAGGCCTGATTCACGCAGTCTCCTCTGAACAGTTGATGTTGAAATGTGTCTGTTACTTGAACTCTGTGAACCATTTATTTGGGCTGCAATCTGAGGTGCAGTTAACATTTACGTCATTTAGCAGACACTCTTATCCAGAGCGACTTACAGTTAGTGCATACATGATTTAATTTTTTCATACTGGCCCCCCGTGGGAATCGAACCCACAACCCTGGCGTTGCAAACACCATGCTCTACCAACTGAGCTACCTCTCTAATGAACTTATCCTCTGCAGCAGAGGTAACTCTGGGTCTTCCTTTCCTGTGGCGGTCCTCATGAGAACCAGTTTCATCATAGAGCTTGTTGGTTTTTGTGACTGCACTTGAAGAATTTTCGGATTGACTGACATTGTCTTAAAGTAATGATGGACTGTCATTTCTCTTTGCTTATTTGAGCTGTTCTTGCCATAATATGAACTTGTTTTTTTACCAAACAGGGCTATCTTATGTATACCTTGTCACAACACAACTGATTGGCTCAAATGCATTAAGCAGGAAATAAATTCCATAAATTAACTTTTAACAAGGCACACCTGTTAATTGAAATGCATTCCAGGTGACTACCTCATGAAGCTGGTTGAGAGAATGCCAAGAGTGTGCCAAGAGAGACGCAGACTCGGTCTCAACCTTTAAGTCTTTACTGAAGACTTATCTCTTCAGTAGGTCATATGATTGAGTGTAGTCTGGCCCAGGAGTGTGAAGGTGAACGGAAAGGCTGGAGCAACGAACAGCCCTTGCTGTCTCTGCCGGGCCGGTTCCCCTCTCCACTGGGGTTCTCTGCCTCTAACCCTGTTGCAGGGGCTGAGTCACTGGCTTGCTGGTGCTCTTTCATGCCGTCCCTGGGAGGGGTGCGTCACTTGAGTGGGTTGAGTTACTGACGTGATCTTCCTGTCTGGGTTGGCGCCCCCCCCTTGGTTTGTGCTGTGGTGGAGACCTCTGTGGGCTATACTCGGCCTTGTCTCAGGATTGTAAGTTGGTGGTTGGGGATATCCCTCTAGTGGTGCGGGGGCTGTGCTTTGGCGGAGTGGGTGGGGTTATATCCTTCCTGTTTGGCCCTGTCCGGGGGTTTCTTCGGATGGGGCCACAGTGTCTCCGGACCGCTCCTGTCTCAGCCTCCAGTATTTATGCTGCAGTAGTTTATGTGTCGGGGGGCTGGGGTTAGTTGGTTATACCTGGAGTACTTCTCCTGTCTTATCCAGTGTCCTGTGTGAATTTAAGTATGCTCTCTCTAATTCTCTCGTTCTCTCTTTCTCTCTGAGAACCTGAGCCCTAGGACCATACGTCAGGACTACCGGGCATGATGACACCTTGCTATCCCCAGTCCGCCTGGCCTTGCTGCTATTCCAGTTTCAACTGTTCTGCCTGCGGCTACGAAACCCCTACCTGTCCCAGACCTGCTGTTTTCAACTCTAAATGATCGGCTATGAAAAGCCAACTGAGAGACCTGAGCCCTAGGACCATACGTCGGGACTACCGGCCGTGGTGACTCCTTGCTGTCCCCAGTCCGCCTGGCCTTGCTGCTATTCCAGTTTAAACTGTTCTGCCTGCGGTTATGGAACCCCTACCTGTCCCAGACCTGCTGTTTTAAACTCTAATGATCGGCTATGAAAAGCCAACTGAGATTTATTCCTGATTATTATTTGACCATGCTTGTCACTTATGAACATTTTTGAACATCTTGGCATGGTTCTGTTATAATCTCCACCCGGCACAGCCAGAAGAGGACTGGCCACCCCTCATAGCCTGGTTCCTCTCTAGGTTTCTTCCTAGGTTTTGCCTTTCTAGGGAGTTTTTCCTAGCCACCGTGCTTCTACACCTGCATTACTAGCTGTTTGGGGTTTTAGGCTGGGTTTCTGTACAGCACTTCGAGATATTAGCTGATGTAAGAAGGGCTATATAAAATAAAATTGATTGATTGATTGAGTGTGCAAAGCTGTCATCAAGGCTACTTTGAAGAATCTCAAATATAAAATATATTTTGATTTGTTTAACACTTTTTTGGGTACTACATGATTCCATATAATAATAAAAAAATATATATATATAATATGCCATTTAGCAGACACTTTTATGTGCATACATTTTTACGCATGGGTGGTCCCGGGGATCGAACCCACTACCCTGGCGTTACAAGCTTATGTGTTATTTCATCATTTTGATGTCTTCACTATTATTCTACAATGTAGAAAATAGTAAAAATAAAGAAAAACCCTGGAATGAGTAGGTGTGTCCAAACTTTTGACTGGTACTGTATATATTTCATATTTTTGTTAATAGTAGCAATCTTAGCAGAAAAAAAGTAATATGATCTTGTCTAGATCTTGTCTCTCATGGCAGGTGTAGGGGGGAAAAAATATTATACTGAACAAAAATATAAACGCAACATGTAAAGTGTTGGTTGGTCACATTTGTGTTTGTATTTGTATTTATTATGGATCCCCACTCTTCCTGGGGTCCAGCTAAATTAAGGCAGTTCATACCATTTTAAAAACATTACAATACATTCTCAGATTTCACAACACACTGTGTGCCCTCAGGCCCCTACTCCACCACTACCACATACAGTTGAAGTCGGAAGTTTACATACACTTAGGTTGGAGTCATTAAAACTCGTTTTTCAACCACTCCACAAATGTCTTGTTAACAAACTATAGTTTTAGCAAGTCGGTTAGGACATCTACTTTGTGCATGACACAAGTAATTTTTCCAACAATTGTTTACAGACAGATTATTTCACTTATAATTCACTGTATCACAATTCCAGTGGGTCAGAAGTTTACATACACTAAGTTGACTGTGCCTTTAAACAGCTTGGAAAATTCCAGAAAATGATTTCATGGCTTTAGAAGCTTCTGATAGGCTAA
Source organism: Coregonus lavaretus (assembly GCF_964263955.1). Lineage (NCBI taxonomy): Eukaryota > Metazoa > Chordata > Actinopteri > Salmoniformes > Salmonidae > Coregonus > Coregonus lavaretus. The sequence continues at coordinate 32,427,987 of NC_140014.1, forward strand.
TTGACATAATTTGAGTCAATTGGAGGTGTACCTGTGAATGTCTTTCAAGGCCTACCTTCAAACTCAGTGCTTCTTTGCTTGACATCATGGGAAAATCAAAATGAATCAGCCAAGACCTCAGAAAAAAAAAAATGGTATACCTCCACAAGTCTGGTTCATCCTTGGGAGCAATTTCCAAACACCTGAAGGTACCACGTTCATCTGTACAAACAATAGTACGCAAGTATGGCTAAAGGATTGCAATATTTACCTGGAGCTAACCTTGCAGATAGCATTACTGGGTGATCTGAAAAGTCATAGTCAATCGATCAATAATATAATAATACTTTTAGCAAAAATGTTTATTTTTAATTTACAATCTGTAGAAGCAATGAGAATAGAAAGGTTCAGAACTTTTGTAAAACATCACAGTACGGTTGAAATATATATGGCAACTAGAAATCCTATATGGATGGTGTTAAGAGATAGATGGGAGGTATTGAATAGAGTTGAAGGATGGGACTAATAACAAATAACAACAAATAATAACAAAAATAGCTAATAATGTAAGCATACTATGTCCATAATAAGTATATAGGTTGTATGTTGGGAGCTTTTGGGAAAGAGCACAGTTAGAAAGATATGGCATATAGAAGCAAACCGGATGGACATCATGAAAATGATCGGAAAGGTTGAGAGTAGAAGAAGTTCAGGAGCTAAAATATATATATATATATAATAGAATTATTGTAAAATTAACTGTGTCAATAAGGTGTAGATAGTAAGTATAGACCGGAAGTAGAGGCCTGGGCATTGTTGTTCACTAATTAACTCCAAGTAGGGAAAGGATGGCGGGGTTGAAAAGTAATAAAGGGGAGTATATATATAAAAAACATGGGGGATTGGAAGTGACGCAGACAATTACATTGATAGAAGATACAGTCTATCTGCAATATTAAGCTGATCCACCCCCCCCCCCCCCCCCCAAAAAAATAAAAAAAATAAAAATAACAATAGTACGCAAGTATAAACACCATGGGACCAAAAAGTGAATAAATCCCAGAACAACAGCAAAGGACCTTGTGAAGATGCTGGAGGAAACAGGTACAAAAGTATCTATATCCACAGTAAAAAGAGTCCTATATCGACATAACCTGAAAGGCCGCTCAGCAAGGAAGAAGCCACTGCTCCAAAACCGCCATAAAAAAGCCAGACTACGGTTTGCAACTGCACATGGGGACAAAGATCGTACTTTTTGGACAAATGTCCTCTGGTCTGATGAAACAAAAATAGAACTGTTTGGCCATAATGACCATCGTTATGTTTGGAGGAAAAAGGGGAAAGCTTGCAAGCCAAAGAACACCATCCCAACCGTGAAGCACGGGGGTGGCAGCATCATGCTGTGTGGGTGCTTTGCTGCAGGAGGGACTGGTGCACTTCACAAAATAGATGGCATCATGAGGAAGGAAAATTATGTGGATATATTGAAGCAACATCTCAAGACATCAGTCAGGAAGTTAAAGCTTGGTCGCAAATGGGTCTTCCAAATGGACAATGACCCCAAGCATACTTCCAAAGTTGTGGCAAAATGGCTTAAGGACAACAAAGTCAAGGTATTGGAGTGGCCATCACAAAGCCCTGACCTCAATCATATAGAACATTTGTGGACAGAACTGAAAAAGCATGTGCGAGCAAGGAGGCCTACAAACCTGACTCAGTTACACCAGCTCTGTCAGGAGGAATGGGCCAAAATTCACCCAACTTATTGTGGGAAGCTTGTGGAAGGCTACCTGACACGTTTGACCCAAGTTAAACAATTTAAAGGCAATGCTACCAAATACTAATTGAGTATGTAAACTTCTGACCCACTGGGAATGTGGTGAAAGAAATAAAAGCTGAAATAAATCATTCTCTACAATTATTCTGACATTTCACATTCTTAAAGTAAAGTGGTGATCCTAACTGACCTAAGCCAGGGAATTTTTTACGAGGATTAAATGTCAGGAATTGTGAAAAACTGAGTTTAAATGTATTTGGCTAAGGTGTACGTAAACTTCCCACTTCAACTGTATCTACAGTACAAAATCCATGTGTACGTGTGTGTATAGTGTGTATGTTATCGTGTGTGTGTATGCATGTGTCTGCGCTTATGTTTGTGTTGCTTCACAGTCCCCGCTGTTCCATAAGGTGTTTTTTTTAATCTGTTTTTTAAATCTCATTTTACTACTTGCATCAGCTACTTGATGTGGAATAGAGTTCCATGTAGTCATGGCTCTATGCAGTACTGTGCACCTCCCATAGTCTGTGAAGAGACCTCTGGTGGCATGTCTTGTGGGGTATGCATGGGTAACCGAGCTGTGCGCCAGTAGCTCAAACAGACAGCTCGTTTGCACCCAACATGTCAACACCTCTCATAAACACAAGTAGTGATGAAGTCAATCTCTTCGACATGCATATTATTAATATTAGCTCTCTGCATACATCCAAGGGCCAGCCGTGCTGCCCTGTTCTGAGCCAATTGCAATTTTCCTAAGTCCTTTTTTGTGGCACCTGACCACAGTAGTACAAGTGTGACAAAACTAGGACCTGTAGGACCTGCCTTGTTGATAATGCTGTTAAGAAGGTAGAGCAGCGCTTTATTATGGACATACTTCTCCCCATCTTAGCTACTTTTTTATCAATATGTTTTGATCATGACAGTTTACAATCCAGGGTTACTCCAAGCAGTTTAGTCACCTCAACTTGCTCAATTTCCACATGATTTATTACAAGATTTAGTTGAGGTTTAGGCTTTAGTAAATTATTTGTCCCAAATCCAATGCTTTTAGTTGTAGAAATATTTAAGACTAACTTATTCCTTGCCACCCATTCTGAAACTAACTGCAGCTCTTTGTTAAGTGTTGCAGTCATTTCAGTTGCTGTAGTAGCTGACATGTATAGTGTTGAGTCATCCGCATACATAGACACTCTGGCTTTACTCAAAGCCAGTGGCATGTCATTAGTAAAGATTGAAAAAAGTAATGGGCCTAGACAGCTACCCTGGTGAATTCCTGATTCTACCTGGATTATGTTGGAGAGGCTTCCATCAAAGAACACCCACTGTGTTCTGTTAGACAGGTAACTCTGTATCCACAATATAGCAGGTGGAGTAAAGCCATAACACATACGTTTTTCCAGCAGCAGACTACGATTGATAATGTCAAAAGCCACACTGAAGTCTAACAAAACAGCCCCCACAATCTTTTTATCATCAATTTCTCTCAGCCAATCATCAGTCATTTGTGTAAGTGCTGTGCTTGTTGAATGTCCTTCACTATAAGCATGCTGAAAGTTTGTTGTCAATTTGTTTACTGTAAAATAGCATTGTGTCTGGTCAAACACAATCGTTTCCAATAGTTTACTAAGGGTTGCTAACAGGCTAATTGGTTGGCTATTTGAGCCAGTAAATGGGGCTTTACTATTTTTAGGTAGCGGAATGACTTTTGCTTCCCTCCAAGCCTGAGGACACACATTCTAGTAGGCTTAAATTGAAAATATGGCAAATAGGAGTGGCAATATCATCCGCTATTATCCTCAGTAATTTTCCATCCAAGTTGTCAGAGCCCGGTGGCTTGACATTGTTGATAGACAACAATTGTTTTTTCCCCTCTTCCACACTCACTTTACAGAATTCAAAATTACAATGTTTGTCTTTCATAATTTGGTCAAATATACTTGGATGTGTAGTGTCAGCAATTGTTGCTGGCATGTCATGCATAAGTTTGCTAATCTTGCCAATGAAAAAATAATTAAAGTAGTTGGCAATATCAGATGGTTTTGTGATGAATGAGCCATCTGATTCAATGAATGATGGAGCTGAGTTTGCCTTTTTTCCCAACATTTCATTTAAGGTGCTCCAAAGCTTTTTACTATCATTCTTTATCTCATTTATCTTTGTTTCAAAATTTATGCACTCACTAACTGTAAGTCGCTCTGGATAAGTGTCTGCTAAATGACTAAAATGTAAATGTAAATGTTTCATAGTGTAGTTTCTTCTTATTTTTATTCAGTTTAGTCACATGATTTCTCAATTTGCAATACATTTGCCAATCGGTTGTGCAGCCAGACTTATTGCCATTCCTTTTGCCTCATCCCTCTCAACCATACTATTTTTCAATTCCTCATCACGTTTCACAAAAAGCTTATTTCTCTCAAATGTTGTGCACAAATTTGTTTACATCCCTGTTAGTGAGCATTTCTCCTTTGCCAAGATAATCCATCCATCTGATAGGTGTGGTGTATCAAAAAGCTGAATAAACAGCATGATTATTACACAGGTGCACCTTGTGCTGGAGACAATAAAAGGCCACTCTAAAATGTGCAGCTTTGTCACACAACACAATGCCACAGATGTCTCAAGTTTTAAGGGAGCGTGCAATTGGCATGCTGACTGCAACAATGTCCACCAGAGCTGTTGCCAGAAATGTAATGTTTATTTCTCTACCATAAGCCGCCTCCAACGTCATTTTAGAGAATTTGGCAGTACGTCCAACCGGCCTCACAACCGCAGACCACGTGTAACCATGCCAGCCCAGGACCTCCGCATCTGGCTTCTTCACCTGCGGGATGGTCTGAGACGAGCCACCCAGACAGCTGATGAAATTGTGGGTTTGCACAAATGAAGATTTTCTGCTCAAACTGTCAGAAACCGTCTCAGGGAAGCTCATCTGCGTGCTCGTCATCCTCATCAGGGTCTTGTCCTGACTGCAGTTCGACAGCGTAACCGACTTCAGTGGGCAAATGCTCACCTTCGATGGCCACTGGCACGTTAAAGAAGCGTGCTCTAAACGGATGAATCCCGGTTTGAACTGTACCGTGCAGATGGCAGACAGCATGTATGATGCCGTGTGGGCGAGCGGTTTGCTGATGTCAACGTTGTGAACAGAGTGCCCCCATGGTGGCGGTGGGTTTATGGTATGGGCAGGCATAAGCTACGTACAACAAACACAATTGCACAGAGATACTGTGACAAGATCCTGAGGCCCATTGTCATGCCATTCATCCGCCGCCATCACCTAATGTTTCAGCATGATAATGCACGGCCCCATGTCGCTAGGATCTTTACACAATTCCTGGAAGCTGAAAACGTCCCAGTTCTTCCATGGCCTGCATACTCACCAGACATGTCACCATCCATTGAGCATGTTTGGGATGCTCTGGATCGACGCGTAATCAAATCACATTTTATTTGTCACATGCGCCGAATACACCTTACAGTAAAATGCTTACTTCCAAGCCCTTAACCAACAATGCAGTTTTAAGAAAAACAAGTGTTAAGAAAGTATTTACTAAATAAACTGAAGTACAAAATAAATAAATGACAGCGTGTTCCAGTTCCTGCCAATATCCAGCAACAGCCATTGAAGGGGAGTGGGACAACATTCCACAGGCCACAATCAACAGCCTGATCAACTCTATGCGAAGGGGATGTGTCGCACTGCATCAGGCAAATAGTGGTCACACCAGATAATGACTGGTTTTCTGATCCACACCCCTTCCTTTTTTTTAAGGTATCTGTGACCAAAAGATGCATATCTGTATTCCCAGTCATGTGAAATCCACAGATTAGGGCCTAGTGAATTAATTTCAACTGACTGATTTCCTTATATGAACTGTAACTCAGTTAAATCTTTGAAACTGTTGCATGTTGTGTTCATGTTTGTGTTGCTGGTGCAGTGCTTATAAATCCCCACTAGATGTCACAAGATGCCATTCATAAACCCATTCACAATCTATACAAATATTTCAGTTGAGTTCAGACTTTCTTTTGATTTCATTATCATATTAAATGTGTATGATTTAACTAAATAACATGATACAAACACACGCCTTATAATAAAAACTATTGGCACCTTTAATCAGATCTATGCATACAGTACCACCATTTCAGGGACAAGAGTGCAATTGGTAATTTACTGTGAAATGTAATTAGTATTGGAAGTTTCAAAACTCCATCAGGTGTGTGTATGGACCGTTGGTATCCAGCTTCAGCACTTGTCTGTTCCCATAAGTTCCATGTTTGACGATGGTTCCAGTCTCACTACTCTTACTGGACAAAGCCAGTTCCTTCTCAAAGAGGGAGACAAAGTTAGAATACAGCTGCAGGCCCTCTTCTTTCCTAATGTTATTGTGGTACTGCATGCCCTTCCCTTTGGCCTTGCCTCCCAGTGTAGCCTGAGGCACGATGAGGACGCTCCCAGGCAACTCCAGCACTGACACATACTTCCCAGAGTCAGCCTCACACAGCTTCAAGTTGAGCAGAGTGTTCACTGTAGAGTACAGTAGAGCAGAGTGATTAATAACCATTCAGTAGCAACACTGCTTTACGATTCATTGAAGAACAGTGACATTTACTGTTGACAGTCTTGCGAAGCCCAGGTAGGTGCATTATTGCAGGATTGTCCAAAACTGGAAAAGCACTGGACCTACCCATTTTGGTGATAATGTCCTCTGTAGCGCCTTTGAAAAAGCAGATATATACCACCATCCCTCTGTCAATCTGAAAACATGAAATCTTATGAAAACCCCCAATTATTATAAATAATAAAATAAAATATCTTAGGCAAGGTGCCATTATTATTCTGAGCATACACTCTCACTAGTATAGACCATATTTGCATTTGAGAATGTAGTAGAACATAATTCAGTAGTACCTCCACCCATTCAGCCTCAGACTGATCATCTGCAGGTTTGACTTGAAGCCTTGCATAGAGACACTGCTGAAGAACAGTTCTTGCTTGTGGAGAATCTGCCTTTTCAGTCATTCTAAAACGATGTCTGCCTGGTTCAGAAGATAAAGCACAAGCGGAATCGTTACATAATAATAAAAAAAAGGGACAGTCAGGCAAAACAACAGAGAAGAAACATAAACGTGGAAAACGTACCTGTTTTTGACACTCGCTTCCGGGTGAGGCAGGCTCCTCCTGACGCGATGAAAACGTCATCAAACATCGACATTCACTTGGGCAATAACACAAGATGGCTCACTGAAGCTACAGTAAACTCTCACATTTATTAAAGTTAACAACCGCTAACTTAAATAAACCTACATTGTTACGGACCAGGAGACATATTCAACATGCACCACTACGCTGCAAATATTTCATACGTTTTCATAAGGTAAGATTCCAGCTCTATTGCTCAAATTGTTTACAACTAGCTTGATACAAGCTAGCAAGTTCACTCTGGTTTACTGTTTACAAAGCTAGCTGATCAGTAATCATAGCAAGCCATTGAGGCCAATAATGTTGCCTGTTTGTGTAACTTATCTGTATAAGTTACATAATGTGAAACTCAGTTGCTCATTCCATGATGGTGTCTCTATATTCCCCAGACCTCAGGTCCTGAGAGGGCGTTGTAGGAGAGACAAAAGCAGCATATGGCACGCAGCTTGCCCAAACAAAAGCCCATTGCTGGAGTGAAAGAAGTTATTGTGGTGGCCTCAGGGAAGGGGGGTGTTGGGAAATCAACCACTGCAAGTAAAGCAGGTTCTTATTGGGCTCTCTGTGCTGCTCATTCATTAAACATTTACACAAATGTGTAGGCTACAATTTGAAAACATTTCAACAGACAGTGGTTTGGTCTGATCTTTTTGTACTTCATGTACTATATATTTATATACAGTGTAATCATTTGCTTACCTAATACTTTTGCATTTCCTCCCCTCAACAGTGAATTTGGCCCATGGACTCACAGCTAATGATCCAGTAAGGAATGCATGCATGATTATTCATTTGCACATTTTGTTATTACTGTTGCATACTAATTTCTGCCCAAATGGGAATGCAGAACCATGACAATCTTGCTCTCTCTCATGACAATCTTGCTCTCTCTCTGTTTTACTACTGCTGTACTACCCATTGTTCACTCAGTTGCTCTTCATGTATCTTTTCTGCACACAGAGTAAAACAGTGGGCATCTTAGATGCTGATGTTTACGGTCCCTCAGTGCCTAAGCTGATGAACCTGATGGGGAACCCAGAACTAACTGACAGTAGGAGACTTCTGCATGTAGTCTAGCTTGAGGAATAACAGTGATGTATTAGCTTTGTCCATTCATTATAGAGATCACATTGAAAAGATTACCTACAAAGTTGTGTGGTGTTTACTTAATTTGTGCTTTCAGACAACCTCATGAGACCGCTTATGAATTTTGGGATTCCTTGGTGAGTATATTTATCTACAATTGCAAGTGATGGGGGAGGGAGCTAAGCAACCAAATAATGAATTGAGTCATTGACTGTCCTCTCCATCGCTGTCATCCTTCTGTCCTCAGTATCTCCATGGGGTTTCTGGTAGAGGACGTAGCACCCATTTACTGGAGGGGCATGATGGTGATGTCGGCTATAGAGAAGCTACTTAGACAGGTGGAGGAGAATGATCATTCATGTACAGTAACCTTACCCTTTATTAGTTTTTATACTAGAGATACTATATCAGTGTAATAGCTACTAGATATTGTAGTATGCTGTGCCATTCATTTTTTTCTTCTTATGCAGGTAGATTGGGGACCGCTGGACTACCTGGTTATTGACATGCCACCTGGAACTGGAGATGTTCAGTTATCAATCACTCAGAACATCCCAATAGCAGGAGCAGTGATTGTGTCCACTCCTCAGGATATTGCCTTGCTGGATGCACGCAGAGAAGCAGAAATGTTCAAAAAAGTCAATGTACCGGTAAGAGCATTGGATGCAAAATGCCACTTTATATCAACTCTGCATAATTATGAAAAATGTCTTAAATTATTTTCGAATGACCTTGGTAAGGACAAAATAAACGTACAGTGGGGAAAAAAAGTATTTAGTCAGCCACCAATTGTCCAAGTTCTCCCACTTAAAAAGATGAGAGAGGCCTGTAATTTTCATCATAGGTACACGTCAACTATGACAGACAAATTGAGACATTTTTTCTCCAGAAAATCACATTGTAGGATTTTTAATGAATTTATTTGCAAATTATGGTGGAAAATAAGTATTTGGTCACCTACAAACAAGCAAGATTTCTGGCTCTCACAGACCTGTAACTTCTTCTTTAAGAGGCTCCTCTGTCCTCCACTCGTTACCTGTATTAATGGCACCTGTTTGAACTTGTTATCAGTATAAAAGACACCTGTCCACAACCTCAAACAGTCACACTCCAAACTCCACTATGGCCAAGACCAAAGAGCTGTCAAAGGACACCAGAAACAAAATTGTAGACCTGCACCAGGCTGGGAAGACTGAATCTGCAATAGGTAAGCAGCTTGGTTTGAAGAAATCAACTGTGGGAGCAATTATTAGAAAATGGAAGACATACAAGACCACTGATAATCTCCCTCGATCTGGGGCTCCACGCAAGATCTCACCCCGTGGGGTCAAAATGATCACAAGAACAGTGAGCAAAAATCCCAGAACCACACGGGGGGACCTAGTGAATGACCTGCAGAGAGCTGGGACCAAAGTAACAAAGCCTACCATCAGTAACACACTACGCCGCCAGAGACTCAAATCCTGCAGTGCCAGACGTGTCCCCCTGCTTAAGACAGTACATGTCCAGGCCCGTCTGAAGTTTGCTAGAGTGCATTTGGATGATCCAGAAGAGGATTGGGAGAATGTCATATGGTCAGATGAAACCAAAATATAACTTTTTGGTAAAAACTCAACTCGTCGTGTTTGGAGGACAAAGAATGCTGAGTTGCATCCAAAGAACACCATACCTACTGTGAAGCATGGGGGTGGAAACATCATGCTTTGGGGCAGTTTTTCTGCAAAGGGACCAGGACGACTGATCCGTGTAAAGGAAAGAATGAATGGGGCCATGTATTGTGAGATTTTGAGTGAAAACCTCCTTCCATCAGCAAGGGCATTGAAGATTAAACGTGGCTGGGTCTTTCAGCATGACAATGATCCCAAACACACCGCCTGGGCAACGAAGGAGTGGCTTCGTAAGAAGCATTTCAAGGTCCTGGAGTGGCCTAGCCAGTCTCCAGATCTCAACCCCATAGAAAATCTTTGAAGGGAGTTGAAAGTCCGTGTTGCCCAGCGACAGCCCCAAAACATCACTGCTCTAGAGGAGATCTGCATGGAGGAATGGGCCAAAATACCAGCAACAGTGTGTGAAAACCTTGTGAAGACTTACAGAAAACGTTTGACCTGTGTCATTGCCAACAAAGGGTATATAACAAAGTATTGATAAACTTTTGTTATTGACCAAATACTTATTTTCCACCATAATTTGCAAATAAATTCATAAAAAATCCTACAATGTGATTTTCTGGATTTTTTTATTTTATTTTGTCTGTCATAGTTGACGTGTACCTATGATGAAAATTACAGGCCTCTCTCATCTTTTTAAGTGGGAGAACTTGCACAATTGGTGGCTGACTAAATACTTTTTTTCCCCCACTGTATATGTCACATCTCATAGGTCCTGGGCATAGTCCAGAATATTAGCGTGTTTCAGTGCCCCAAGTGTAACCACCAGACCCACATCTTTGGGGCAGACGGAGCAAGGTCACTTGCTGACACTCTGGGAGTACAAGTATTGGGTAAGACCCATTTCAAACATATGTAATTACAGAGTTAATCATTTCTCTCAATCTCATAGAAAGATAATAGTGTTGACTGATGTCTTCTCCCTCCTCTGTCTAGGAGACATTCCTCTACACCTGAGCATCAGAGAGATGTCAGACAGGGGCCAGCCTGTGGTGGTGTCCTCGCCTGATAGGCCTGAGGGAACAATAGATAGTCAAGACAAACATTGGCAATGTTGGGAGTCAGACTGTGTATTCGTCACCATAACATTGTGTACGTTTTACACTTTTGAGAGTTTGCCATGTTAGTTTTCTACCTGGGTTTGTTTCATATATGTCTGCCTATGGGTATTGTTTTAGGCTGAGGCCTACAGAAAAGTGGCAACTGCCGTGGTCCAGCGTCTAGAAGAACGCTTTGGTTGAGTGACTGCCAACTACTGTGTAGGACAACTAGTAATCTACAGAAAATGGACCAGAACACTGCTCTTCTCCCTATCCCCCACTGTTGCCGCAGAGTCCGCAGAAATCCATGATATCTGATCCGGTTACATTGATATATATGACATACTTACTCTATGGAATGATGTATAGTATATTGGACTTTCATTGTAGTGACAGTGATAACATTATGTTCAGTTTCAGTAGCAATCTGTCTCTTCAAACCGGTGAGTATTCAATATATAGATTTAGTGTTCAGTCTGATGTTCAAATACAACAAGTTTTAATTTAAGCCTTGACACTACAATGTACAGTAAACTCATTGATTGTTATTTATGCCCTAAAAGCATAGGGTGAAAATAAAGGAATGCTTTGATTATATGTAGTTTTTTCTATCTGAGGTGATGCCTGGAGAGTTGTGCTTTTTTCTTTGTTTACAATATTTACACAATCTTCCATCTTCATGAAATGCAACATGTTACCAAGTCAGAGATGAAAATAAACAACCTACTGTTGGATTGCCCACTTGACTTGAAGCCTATAAGAGTTGCAGTTACTCTCTATAAACATCAGGTGGCACTGCATATCCAATCAAACATCCCACTTTCCCACCACCAGTCATATCAGCCTGGTCTCAGACTAGATGTAACACAGTAAACAGAAATCCGGGACACTCCAATTAGTGTGAAATGTTACATTTGGTATGGTTACATATGACAGAAGGTTACTTAAGGCAAAAACTAAAGTAGGGTGGCTGGTCAGGCGTATAACGTGAACATCTAGCAACCCAAAGATTACATGTTCGAATCTCATCATGTACGATTTTAGCTATTTAGCAACTACTTACTACTTTTTAGCTACTTTGAAATGAATTAGAATGTTAGCTAACCCTAACCGTGTCACCTAACTAACATTAGCCACAACAATTCATAACACATCTTGTTTTGCTAATTTGTAACATTTTGTACGAATTGCCATTAATAACATATCATACTAATTGTAATTCGGAACATATACAAAATGGATTATGGACATCCACAAATTAATACATACCATACGAAACGTAACATATCATACTAATTGGAGTTTCTTCGATTTACATGTACTATGTTATGTCTACCCCTGAGTCATATTTATTTCCTCAGCCTGAGTGGGATGAGCACTCTGTGACTTGTGCAAACAGGAATACTTCCTGCATATTTCTGTCACTCCCTAGACTCATCTAACAACCACAGCTGTTTCGCTTTCAACCAAACCAACTGCCATGAAAACCAAGCCAGACAGCTCAGTGTCTTATCAGGTCAATGAGCGTTGAACATTTACTACTGTACTGTTCCTGTGTAGCTGTGGTTATTCATTTGCATGCTGTTCTATATTGGAGGAACAGAATATGACTGCGTTTATATAACCAACTCAATTCTGATATTTTTTTCACTAATTGGTATTTTGACCAATCAGATCAGCTCTGAAAAAGATCTGATGTGGAAAGAGCTGATGTGATAAGATCTGATGTGATTGGTCAAAATTAGTGGAAAAAAAATATCAGAATTGGGCTGCCTATGAACGCAACCTGAGAGGTCATACCAAACCCCTTCAGACTAGTTATTGAGTCTTTCAGCAGCTCCATCTGTGGTCTGAGGCCCAGTGTTGGAAAAAGTACCCAATTGTCATACTTGAGTAAAAGTAAAGGTACCTTAACAGAAAGTAAAAGTGAATGTCACCTAGTAAAATACTACTTGAGTAACAGTTAAAGTATTTGGTTTTAAATATACTTAAGTATCAAAAGTAAATGTAATTGCTAAAATAGACTTAAGTATCAAAAGTATACAGTATTAAGCAAACCAGACGGCACCATTTTCTTATTTTTATTTATTTACGTATAGCCAGGGGCACACTACAACACTCAGATATAATTTACAAATGGAGCATGTGTGTTTAGTGAGTCTGCCAGATCAGAGGCACAGGGATGACCAGGAATGTTCTCTTGATAAGTGTGAATTGCACCATTTTCCTGTCCTGCTAAGCATTCAAAATGTAACAACTACTTTTGGGTGTCAAGGAAAATGTATGCAGTGAAAAGTACATTACTTTCTTCAGGAATGTCGTGAAGGAAGTAAGTCAAGTTGTCAAAAATATAAATAGTAAAGTACAGATAACCCCCAAAAACGACTTAAGTAGTACTTTAAAGTATTTTTTGTTAAGTACTTTACACCACTGGCTGGGGTTGAGACTTGGTGTTGATGGGATGCACTTCTGCTCAGATGGTCCACAGTAAAGAGGAAGGCCCACTAACTCAGCCATCTATTTGTGGTTCTGTTTAAATAACTGAACAGTATTGTGGTCTATTTTATTTCCATCCAAGTCCTGTTTTTAGTTCTGTACACTTATTTCACCTCAAACTGACCTTCATTTTTAGGGACACGGATCAACATGATATTGTCTTTAATCCCATACATACAGTGCATTCGGAAAGTATTCAGACCCCTTTACTTTTCCACATTTTGTTACGGTACAGCCTTATTCTAAAATGGATTAAATTGTTTCCCCCCCCCCCCTCATCAATCTATACACAATACCCCATAATAACAAAGCAAAAACAGGTTTGTAGACAAAATTGCAAATGTATTACATATAAAAAAATGAAATATCACATTTACATAAGTATTCAGACCCTTTACTAAGTACTTTGTTGAAGCACCTTTGGCAGCGATTACAGCCTCAAATATTCTTGGGTATGACGCCACAAGCTTGGCACACCTGTATTTGGGGAGTTTCTCCCATTCTTCTCTGCAAATCCTCTCAAGCTCTGTCAGGTTGGATGGGGAGCGTCGCTGCACAGCTATTTTCAGGTCTCTCCAGAGATGTTAGATCGGGTTCAAGTCCGGGCTCTGGCTGGGCAACTCAAGGACATTCAGAGACTTGTCCCGAAACCAATCCTGCGTTGTCTTGGCTGTGTGCTTAGGGTCGTTGTCCTGTTGGAAGGTGAACCTCTGCCCCAGTCTGAGGTCCTGAGTGCTCTGGAGCAGGTTTTCATCAAGGATCTCTCTGTACTTTGCTCCATTCATCTTTCCCTCGATCCTGACTAGTCTCCCAGTCCCTGCCTCTGAAAAACATCCCCACAGCATGATGCTGCCACCACCATGCTTCACCGTAGGGGTGGTGCCAGGTTTCCTCCAGACGTGACACTTGGCATTCAGGCCAAAGAGTTCAATCTTGGTTTCAGCAACCTCTTCCGAGTCTTCCGGCATGCTTGCTACTCTCCTACGGGAAATTCAAGATGGTAACAAAGGTCTTTCACTGAAAATTGACAAAGAAATCGGCTGAACTCAATTCTTCCATTGACGACCTGAAATCCTCCCTGAATGATCTCCTTTAGAGAACGACTGAGGCTGAGTTGCGCATTAGCACAGTTGAAGATACCGTCACTCGACATGACCAGGTTATGAAACAGCTGCAGAAGGACAATGCCTATCTCAAAAACAAGGTAGACCAGATGGAGAACCTGAGCAGACATAGCAATATCCGTGTGGTGGGATTGAAGGAGATCAGCGAGGGCCATGACCCCGTCTGTTTCTTCACTCAATGGATACCTGATGTCCTAGGCATTACCAACTTCACCATGCCACTGGAAATCGAACGCGCCCACAGAACCTCAACACCGAAACCCACGCCAAAGGGGACATCACCATCGATGGCAAAAGGGTCAGCCTTTTCCCGGATATGAGCGCGGATCTCGCCAGACGTCACAAGCAGTTCAAACCAGCCGCCAAAGCACTGAAGGAGAAGAACATCACCGGCTACCTCATTCACCCTGCGCGGATGAAAGTTCAGTACAATGGCCGAAGCCATCTCTTCGACACACCGGGAGAAGTGTTCACTTTTCTCAAAGATCTGAACCGCGTTTGATTCACGAAGGTTCATCTGTGGGATATGACGCAGTTTATTGATTTGTTCTTGTTTGTGCTGTCCTGGGACTGAACTGCGGATGTCTACTTGGAATTTGGATCTGTTTACCCCACGATTTGGTTGCTACAATTGACATGGACATTTTCAACTAAAAAATGTTTTCCCGTGGTGAGTTTTATTACATTTACAGGAGAGTATATCTTGGTTTTGTCAATATCCACTGGGTGAAGCAAATTAGTAGGCCTAGGCCCATTGCATTTTCCCCCATTTATGTTCCTCCTCTTCTCCTGAAAAGAGACTCAAGCAGCCCTTATTGTTGACAGTAAATGTTCAGCCATAAATATCTATTTACAACGTTTGTTTTCAACATAGAGAGCTCGTAAGTTTTAGTTTATGTCAAGCTAGTGAGAGCAACATGGAAAGCGAGCAACAACATATCTCTACTAGTGTTTTCATGTTTGATTGTTGGGATTGTGGTTTTAGTCCGACAATCAGGGTGGGTGGGGTTTCAGTTTTTTTTCTATGTTTAATGTCGTTTCCTTCCTAATGAGACACATAGGTCACTTCAGTGTTCAAATTAAAGTTGAAACATTGCCTGACTATTTACATATGAGGGATTACCATTCGGTTATATATTTGAAACCCAACCCATGCTTTATCCACTAAAATATGTCACATTCAACATAAAAGGTCTTAACAGCCCGATTAAGAGGAAAATAGTCTATACATACCTTAAGAGATTAAAGGCTGACATAGTGTTTTTACAAGAAACACATCTTACAGCCAGTGAACACAAGAAATTAAAAGGGGGAATGGGTCGTTTTTGTGTGCTCTTTTAACTCCAAAGCAAGAGGAACTGCAATTTTGATAAGTAGACACATCCCCTTCTGTGTCAGCAACACCATGTCTGATCCCTCAGGCAGGTTTGTTTTGGTGCAGGGGCATATGTATTCGGAGTCTTGGACCCTTTTGAATATTTATGCGCCTAACTTAAATGATCATATGTTTATTCAGAATGTCTTCCCTCAGGTTGCTCAAGCACCACCAGGATGGCTACTGGCTGGAGGAGATTTTAATTTTTGTTTAGATACAGCTCTTGATAGGTCCTCTGATAGACCCTCCCCTCTTACCAAAGCCGCCAAGTCCACCATGTCATTCATGAAGGATCTCAATTTACTAGACGTCTAGAGACAGATGCACCCATAGGACAGGGACTACTCTTTTTATTCACACCCACACAACACACACACATAGATACGTTTTTACTATCAACCCAACTGTTTCATTGACTGTTAGATACCGATTATCTCCCCAGATTGCTTAGTGACCATTCTCCTCTGGTATTATCAATCTCCATTCATACCTAGGTAAATGAAGCATGTACACTACCTGTCAAAAGTTTTAGAACACCTACTCATTCAAGGGTTTTTCTTTATTTTAACTATTTTCTACATTGTAGAATAATAGTGAAGACATCAAAACTATGAAATAACACATATGGAATCATGTAGTAACCAAAATAGTGTTAAACAAATCAAAATATATTTACATTTACATTTTAGTCATTTAGCAGACGCTCTTATCCAGAGCGACTTACAGTTAGTGAATACATATATTATTATTTTTATACTGGCCCCCCGTGGGAATCGAACCCACAACCCTGGCGTTGCAAACGCCATGCTCTATCAACTGAGCTACATCCCTGCCGGCCATTCCCTCCCCTACCCTGGACGACGCTGGGCCAATTGTGCGCCGCCCCATGTCTATATGTTATATTTGAGATTCTTCAAATAGCCACCCTTTGCCTTGATGACAACTTTGCACACTCTTGGCATTCTCTCAACCAGCTTCACCTGGAATGCTTTTCTAACAGTCTTGAAGGGGTTCCCACATATGCTGAGCACTCGTTGGCTGCTTTTCCTTCACTCTGCCATCCGACTCATCCCAAGCTTTTGACCGGTAGTGTAGATGGAGACTAAATTCGACACTCTTGAAGGAACCTGAATTTTGTGCAGTCATTAAAGAGCAGATCAATATTTTTACTTTGACAAACAACCCCTCCGCTCCTGACAGTTTCATTCTTTGGGACGCATTGAAAGCCTATTTGAAGGGACAAATCAATGCCTATACTAAAGGGTTGAAGAGAAAACACGGTGCCAAACTGAATGTCCTTGAAGCTGAAATCTCTGAGCTAGAGAAAACTTACCAAAGAGGCCCGACTAAAGACCTATACAGGCTTTTGGTAACAAAAAACTGAAATATAATACTCTGAACACTTATCCATCACTAAATCAAAACAGCTTTACTATGAGCTTGGAGAGAAAGCACACAAAGTATTGGCATGGCAACTGAAAGCAGAGGAAAGTAAGAGGACAATTAATGCTATAGAAACTCTTACTAACGAGACATCTTTTGACCCTACTGAAATTAATGATACTTTTAAGAAATATTACAAGGACCTCTATACTTCCCAATGAAGCAATGACCTATCAGCAATCAACTATTTTCTCTCCTGTCTCAACCTCCCATGCCTGTCAGAGGAAGACAGAGAGCGCCTGAGTGAACAGTTCTCAGTCCCTGAATTGTTGGAGGCCACTAAATCCTTAACTTCTAATAAATCTCCTGGGGAGGATGGCTTCCCTCCAGAGTTCTATAAAGAATTTAAGGAGATGTTGGAGGTCCTTATGGAGGTACTTAAAAAAGCCAGGGAGAAGAATTGCTTTCCGGAGTCTTTCTATCAAGCGGTGATTACAGTAATTCACAAGAAAGGGAAAAACCCACTAAAGTGTGCCTCCTATAGACCAATCTCTCTCCTTAATACAGATCGTAAACTGGTCACCAAGATGCTATCTAAGAGACTGGAGTCATGTCTACCCCTGTTGGTCAACCCAGATCAGACTGGCTTCATAATTAATAGATTGTCCTCCAATAATCTCAGAAGGTTCTTTGATATAATTCACCTTGCTAACAAAAACAAAATACCTAGTGTCACAGTCTCCCTCGACACCGAAAAGCCTTTGATAGGGTCGAATGGCCATATCTCTTTCGCGTCTTGGAAAAGTTTGGTTTAGGCACCATGTTTGTAAATTTGACAAAATCTCCTAAAGCTAGGATTGCTACCAATGGCTTTGAGTTGGGCCCCCATACCCATAAGTTATCACTTTTTGCAGACGACCTTATCTTATTTCTAATGAACCCAGAACATTCCCTCTCACTTACAGAACCTATTACAGTATTATAGTTCTTTCTCTGGATATAAGTTCAATTTTGATAAAAGCGAAATCTTACCGTTGTCTGTGTTTGACCATCGTACCATCAAGCATAAGTTTCATTTTAGATGGTCGCCTAAGGGCTTCACATATTTGGTCATAATGGAGGATGGTAACCTGAACAACCTCTATAAACTCAATCTGGCCAGCTTGTTGCAAAAGGTGGAGGGTGACCTGTGTAAATGGATGGACTTGCCTCTCACTCTACTGGGTAGAATTAATGTAATTAAAAGGAATGTCCTGCCCAGATTTCTATATTTGTTTCAATCTCTGCCCATCCATGTACCCGCAGCATTCTTTTCCTCTCTCGACAAGCTGACCAGATGGTTTATCTGGCACGACAAAACCCCCAGGGTTAGCCTGGACAAACTGACCCGGTCAAGGGGGCTTAAACCTCCGCAATCTCAGAATGTATTACTGGGCTGCGCAGTATAGATTTCTGGCTCAGAAGTTTGATAATGGTCCTTCTCCCTTATGGTTGAACATTGAAGAGTTTGAGGTACATGAGGACACTGGGGCAGAATTGTTTTACAAATGTGACATGAAATATATAAAAACTATCACAGACAACCTTTTAATTATACATTCTGTCCTGGCATGGCGCAAACTGCACAAGCTGTTCAGATGAGAGGGAGTTCTTTCCCCTAAAACCCCTCTATGGAACAATAGATGGATCCCTATGTTTTTCCAGAATAGTAACATTAGACCATGGTCTGATAAGGGTATAACTCTTCTGGAACATTGTTATGAGGAGGGAATTCTTATGTCCTAACAAGGACTTATTTAGTTACCTACAACTACTACATTTTATTAGGATGAATCTCAAGGGCCAATGGAACTTACCTAAGATGTCACCTATTGAACAACTCTGCCATGCAGACCAACCACTGTTCAAGACTATTTCCCGTGTTTACAATGCTCTTATGTCAGGACTATCACCTCCATTCCACTTAGCAGTGTTCAAAACTACACCGTTTTCTGGCAAGGGGTATGCGATACCATATCCTCAATTCATGGGGCTGAATTCCCTCTAGACCCGGAGGTCTGTCTACTGGGTATCTTTAGTAAGTCCAATCTTAGGCAAAGCCATACTATAAAGCTAACAGAAATATTGCTAGCGATTGCTAAGAAATGTATTGCCTTGAAATGGAAATTGGATTCCCCCCTGCCAGTTGCAATATGGATATCAGAAGTTAATAGTTGTATCCCACTGGAGAAAATTACTTACTGCTTGAGGAATAACTTGGAAGAATTTGGCAACCTTTTATTGATTATATGGAGAATCTCCCCTCACATCACATTGATTGCATCTCTATATAATCCTCACGTAATGTTTCACACTTAATGTATATGTCACACCCTGATCTGTTTCACCTGTCTTTGTGCTTGTCTCCACTCCCCTCCAGGTGTCGCCCATCTTCCCCATTATCCCCTGTGCATTTATACCTGTGTTGTCTGTTGCTAATTTGTCTAGTCTTGTCAGGTCTTACCAGCGTGCTTTCCCGTTTTCCTGTTTCTCAAGTGTTTATTTCCTAGTTTTCCAGGTTCTGACCATTCTGCCTGCCCTGACCCCGAGCCTGCCTGCCGTCCTGTACCTGCCTGACTCTGACATGATTGCGAACCTCTGCCTGCCCTGACCCTGAGCCTGCCTGCTGTCCGGTACCTGCTTGACTCTGACCTGATTACGAACCTCTGCCTGTCCTCGACCTGCCCTTTGCCTGCACCGTATTCTAATAAATTATTTGTAATTTGTATTGCATTTACATTCTTGTCTGTTGTCTTGTAAGGTTATTGTCACTTTGTTATATTGTTGTCAAATTTGTCTTGAATGTTCTTAATTGGAAAATGCTAAAAGAAAATAAAGAAAAAAGAAAAAAACGAATAATGAAGACCTCTCTAGAGCTCAGTCAGATTGACCATCGGATTCTTGGTCACCTCCCTGACCAAGGCCCTTCTCCCCCGATTGCTCACTTTGGCCGGGAGGCCAGCTCTAGGAAGAGTCTTGGTGGTTCCAAACTTCTTCCATTTAAGAATGATGGAGGCCACTGTGTTCTTGAGGACCTTTAATGCTGCAGAATTTTTTTGGGCACCCTTCCCTAGATCTGTGCCTCGACACAATCCTGTCTCGGAGCTATACGGACAATTCTTTCGACCTCATGGCTTGGTTTTTGCTCTGACATGCACTGTCAACTGTGGGACCTTATATAGACAGGTGTGTGCCTTTCCAAATCATGTCCAATCAATTGAATTTACGACAGGTGGAATCCAATCAAGTTATAGAAAAATCTCAAGGATGATCAATGGAAACAGGATGCACCTGAACTCAATTTTGAGTCTCATAGCAAAGGGTCTGAATACTTCTGTAAATGTAATATTTGTTTATATATTTTTTTAATACATTTGCAAACATTTCTAAAAACCTGTTTTTGCTTTGTCATTATGGGTATTGTGTGTAGATTGATGAGAGAAAAAACAAACATTTAATCAATTTTAGAAAAAGGCTGTAACGTAACAAAGTGGAAAAAGTAAAGGGGTCTGGATACTTTCCGAATGCACTCTATATACTGTACATACCACCATCCATTGACTTTAGATCAACTTTAAGTATAATGCTAGTTGATCCCCAAAATATCATTACAACAACCATATAACAAATAACAAAATCAGGCAGTATTTAATTTGTTGTGTCCATCATAAAAGCACAAGTTACTCTAAAAACAAACATCTCCCTCCAGTAAGTATAGATGTATTCCTGAAAGGGGAACAGTGTAAAGCGAAGAAGGAGAAGTGAGACTTTGAGAAAGATGAAAGGTGGCTGTAGCAAATGAGGTAAAATGAGGGAGATACTGCACAGCAGACATGCTAGCTCAAGGCTACATAGACACACTCCCACCACAGGGCTGCTCTGTCTCTGACAAGGCCAGCACTGAGGAGGAAAAATCCAAAGTGTCCAAAATGATGACCCCTGTGTACAGTAATTATTGCTGTGTCATGGCTCTTACAGACACAGGACAGGCTGGGTGCTTTACAGATAACAAGGACGTGTGGAGGATGGCCTCGTTTTCCAAGTTCTTCCTCCAGATCTCTTTCTATGACAGATAGAAGGAGTGTGTGTGTGTGTGTGTGTGTGTGTGTGTGTGTGTGTGTGTGTGTGTGTGTATTTGTGGGAGAGACAGAGAGTGGGAGAAATCCATTCAGTGAGTATACATAGGTGATACATAGCTGACTTAAATTATCTCCCTCTCTCTAGGTGAGGGATTTCTCTCTGTCTCTTGTGTTCGTAACACAGATTCTCAATTGTAATCTTATAAAGTGTAAGGAAAATTAAATTAATATGTGTGTGTCTAAAGAGTTTGAAAATGTCATAACCTCATAACTTGCTATGCACTCCATTAAAGTGCTAAAATATGTAAGATGTAAAAATAAGTCTTCTTCATGCTGTATGTGAAGACAGGATCAATTTATTGCTGTAAATCATCTTAAATGAAAATATATATTCTACACGAGACAGACATATTTTATTGATTGAGGTTATGTTAATTTATTTGTATTTTTCGAGAGCTAAACTTTTAGAAAAATTGTTTTACCCTATGGTTATTTTTGAAATTATCTGATTGAGAAGACGGTTTGTTTATTCCGTTAAATAAACCCATGAATACAGTTTGGTGTCATTCCAACGGTTCCCTCTGCTTCTGTCAGCAACTAAATGAAATATAAAACTCTATTGTTGTATAAGCCACATCCTGCATTCCAAAATTTGAGAAGAATGGATCTACAAAGAGCAAAAAAACTATTGGGATTTTTCGCACTCTGCAGGCGGGGATGCTTTCCCTTTCTAAAATCAGCTACTAAACCTGCCATTCCAAATAAAGAGCCCTGCTATTGCTGTATGCTGTGACCTAGAAAAAAAACATGTCTTTGAACTTGTTATCAAACAGATTCATATCATGAAACAACAATCTCCAGTCCTCATCGTCCCAATTAGATAAAGCTTAGGACTATGCGTACAGTGTCTTGCAAAAGTATTCATCCCCCTTGGCGTTTTTCCTATTTTGTTGCATTACAACTGTCACGCCCTGGCTCTGGGGACTCTTTAATGTTGAGCCAGGGTGTTAATTCCTATGTTTAGTTGTTCCTTGTTTTCTGTCTAGATCGTTTAGATCTATGTTGGCCAGGGTGGTTCCCGATCAGAGGCAGCTGTTGCTCGTTGTCTCTGATTGGGGACCATACTTAGGCAGCCTGCTTTGCACAGTTGAAGGTGGGATCTTGTTCTGTATAGGTTTGTGTTGGTGAACCTTTAGACTTCACGTATCGTTTTGTTGTTTTGTTATTGTGTAAAGTACTCATTAAAAGATGTACGCCTATCACGCTGCGCCTTGGTCTGCCTCTAATAACGATCGTGACAGAAGATCCTACCAAAACAGGACCAAGCAGCGTGTTCAGGAACAAACGCCGGGTAAGGAACAGGAGGTTACTCTAGTGGATGTCCTCCTCGGTTGGGGGAAGATCACGGAGGAGGAGGCCGTCCGCTACTGGAGGGCGATGAGGGAGGATGCCCAGGCAGGAGAGGAGAAGCGGCGCCAACCGAGCCGTCGTCGGACAGGCGAGAGGCAACCCCAATAATTTTTTTTGGGGGGGCACACGGCATGGACGACGGGGCTGCTGGATGCAGCTACAGGGCGAGTTTGCGGACTAGGAGAGGAGGCCACCAGGTTACGGGGGCCATTGGTCATGAGGGGGAAAGAGAGTGTAGAGGCATGGCGAGAGGTACTGGGGTGTGTTACCAGTCCGGTCCGGCCCGTTCCTGATCCCCGCACAAGGCCAGTGGTGTGTGTTCCCAGTACGGTCCGGCCTGTTCCTGCTCCCCGCACCAAGCCTGTGGTGCGCGTCGCCAGCCCGGTCCGGCCTGTTCCTGCCCCTCGCACCAAGCCAGTGGTGCGCGTCGCCAGCCCGGTCCGGCCTGTTCCTGCCCCTCGCACCAAGCCTGTGGTGCGCGTCGCCAGCCCGGTCCGGCCCGTTCATGCTCCCCGCACCAAGCCTGTGGTGCGCGTCGCCAGCCCGGTCCGGCCTGTTCCTGCTCCCCTCACCAGGCAAGGGGTGCGCGTCGCCAGTCCGGCCCGGCCTGTCCCTGTCCCTCGCACCAAGCCTGTGGTGCGCGTCGCCAGCCCGGTCCGGCCCGTTCCTGCTCCCCGCACCAAGCCTGTGGTGCACGTCGCCAGCCCGGTCCGGCCCGTTCCTGCTCCCCGCACCAAGCCAGTGGTGCGCGTCGTCAGCCCGGTCCGGCCCGTTCCTGCTCCCCGCACCAAGCCAGTGGTGTGCGTCGTCAGCCCAGTCCGGCCCGTTCCTGCTCCCCGCACCAAGCCAGGGGTGCGCGTCTTCAGCCCGGTCCGGCCCGTTCCCGCTCCCCGCACCAAGCCAGTGGTGCGCGTCGTCAGTCCGGCACGGTCCGTGCCTGTTCCACCTGTGCCTGTACCTGCCCCTCGCACCAAGCCAGTGGTGCGCGTCGCCAGCCCGGTCCGGCCTGTTCCTGCCCCTCGCACCAAGCCTGTGGTGCGCGTCGCCAGCCCGGTCCGGCCCGTTCCTGCTCCCCGCACCAAGCCTGTGGTGCGCGTCGCCAGCCCGGTCCGCCCTGTTCCTGCTCCCCTCACCAGGCCAGGGGTGCGCGTCGCCAGTCCGGCCCGGCCTGTCCCTGTCCCTCGCACCAAGCCTGTGGTGCGCGTCGCCAGCCCGGTCCGGCCCGTTCCTGCTCCCCGCACCAAGCCTGTGGTGCACGTCGCCAGCCCGGTCCGGCCCGTTCCTGCTCCCCGCACCAAGCCTATGGTGCGCGTCGTCAGCCCGGTCCGGCCCGTTCCTGCTCCCCGCACCAAGCCAGTGGTGTGCGTCGTCAGCCCGGTCCGGCCCGTTCCTGCTCCCCGCACCAAGCCAGTGGTGTGCGTCGTCAGCCCGTTCCGGCCCGTTCCTGCTCCCCGCACCAAGCCAGGGGTGCGCGTCTTCAGCCCGGTCCGACCCGTTCCCGCTCCCCGCACCAAGCCAGTGGTGCGCGTCGTCAGTCCGGCACGGTCCGTGCCTGTTCCACCTGTGCCTGTACCTGCCCCTCGCACCAAGCCAGTGGTGCGCGTCGCCAGCCCGGTCCGGCCTGTTCCTGCCCCTCGCACCAAGCCTGTGGTGCGCGTCGCCAGCCCGGTCCGGCCCGTTCCTGCTCCCCGCACCAAGCCTGTGGTGCGCGTCGCCAGCCCGGTCTGCCCTGTTCCTGCTCCCCTCACCAGGCATGGGGTGCGCGTCGCCAGTCCGGCCCGGCCTGTCCCTGTCCCTCGCACCAAGCCTGTGGTGCGCGTCGCCAGCCCGGTCCGGCCCGTTCCTGCTCCCCGCACCAAGCCTGTGGTGCACGTCGCCAGCCCGGTCTGGCCCGTTCCTGCTCCCCGCACCAAGCCAGTGGTGCGCGTCGTCAGCCCGGTCCGGCCCGTTCCTGCTCCCCGCACCAAGCCAGGGGTGCGCGTCGTCAGCCCGGTCCGGCCCGTTCCTGCTTCTCGCACCAAGCCTGTGGTGCGCGTCGCCAGCCCGGTCCGGCCCGTTCCTGCTCCCCGCACCAAGCCTGTGGTGCGCGTCGCCAGCCCGGTCCGGCCTGTTCCTGCTCCCCGCACCAAGCCAGTGGTGCGCGTCGCCAGCCCGGTCCGGCCCGTTCCTGCTCCCCGCACCAAGCCTTTGGTTCGCGTCGTCAGCCCGGTCCGGCCCGTTCCCGCTCCCCGCACCAAGCCAGTGGTGCGCGTCGTCAGTCCGGCACGGTCCGTGCCTGTTCCACCTGTGCCTGGTCCGGCACCGGTCAGCTGCTCCACGCCGGAGCCAGAGCAATCCGCTCCACCGGTGTTCAGTCCAGCTCCGGCCAGTAGGGCCAGACCACGAGGGCGAGAGAGAGAGTGGTGGTCACGCCCGGAGCCGGATCCGCCTCCGAGGCGGAACGCCCACCCGGCCCCTCCCCTGTGGTGTTTGGTTGGCGCGGTCGCAGTCCTTGCCTTTGTGGGGGGGGGGGGGGGGGGTACTGTCACGCCCTGGCTCTGGGGACTCTTTAATGTTGAGCCAGGGTGTTAGTTCCTATGTTTAGTTGTTCCTTGTTTTCTGTCTAGATCGTTTAGATCTATGTTGGCCAGGGTGGTTCCCGATCAGAGGCAGCTGTTGCTCGTTGTCTCTGATTGGGAACCATACTTAGGCAGCCTGTTTTGCACAGTTGAAGGTGGGATCTTGTTCTGTATAGGTTTGTGTTGGTGAACCTTTAGACTTCACGTATCGTTTTGTTGTTTTGTTATTGTGTAAAGTACTCATTAAAAGATGTACGCCTATCACGCTGCGCCTTGGTCTGCCTCTAATAACGATTGTGACAACAACCTGTAATTTAAATGAATTTTTATTTGGATTTCATGTAATGGACATACACAAAATTGTCCAAATTGGTGAAGTGAAATGAAAAAAATAACTTGTTTCAAAAAATTCTACAAAATAAATAACGGAAAAGTGGTGTGTGCAAATGTATTCAACCCGTTTGCTATGAAGCCCCTAAATAAGATCTGGTGCAACCAATTTCCTTCAGAAGTCACATAATTAGTTAAATAAAGTCCACCTGTGTGCAATCTAAGTGTCACATGATCTGTCACATGATCTCAGTACATATACACCTGTTCTGAAAGGCCCCAGAGTCTGCAACACCACTAAGCAAGGGACACCACCAGGCAAGCAGCACCATGAAGACCAAGGAGCTCTCCAAACAGGTCAGGGACAAAGTTGTGGAGAAGTCCTCACGGACCAGGCAAGGAGGGCATTAATCAGAGAGGCAACAAAGAGACCAAAGATAACCCTGAAGGAGCTGCAAAGCTCCACAGCGGAGATTATAGTATCTGTCCATAGGACCACTTTAAGCCGTACACTCCACAGAGCTGGGCTTTACGGAAGAGTGACCAGAAAAAAGCCATTGCTTAAAGAAAAAAATAAGCAAACACGTTTGGTATTCGCCAAAAGGCATGTGGGAGACTCCCCAAACATATGGAAGAAGGTGCTCTGGTCAGATGAGACTAAAATTGAGCTTTCTGGTCAACAAGGAAAACACTACAGTGAGGGGAAAAAGTATTTGATCCCCTGCTGATTTTGTACGTTTGCCCACTGACAAAGACATGATCAGTCTATAATTTTAATAGTAGGTTTATTTGAACAGTGAGACAGAATGATCATGAGAACGGTGTTGAATCACCCCAGAACTACACAGGAGGATCTTGTCAATGATTTCAAGGCAACTAGCCGGTGCCCCCGCACATTGACTCTGCACCGGTACCCCACTGTATATATAGCCTCCCTACTGTTATTTTATTTTACTTCTGCTATTTTTTTCTCAACACTTTTTTTGTTGTTGTTTTATTTTTACTTTTTTTGTTAAAAAGAAATGCACTGTTGGTTAAGGGCTGTAAGTAAGCATTTCACTGTAATGTCTGCACCTGTTGTATTCGGCGCATGTGGCCAATAAAATTTGATTTGATTTGATTTGAAGGCAGCTGGGACCATAGTCACCAAGAAAACAATTGGTAACACACTACGTCCGCAAGGTCCCCCTGCTCAAGAAAGCACATATACAGGCCCGTCTGAAGTTTGCCAATGAACATCTGAATGATTCAGAGGAGAACTGGGTGAAAGTGTTGTGGTCAGATGAGACCAAAATCGAGCTCTTTGGCATCAACTCAACTCGCCGTGTTTGGAGGAGAAGGAATGCTACCTATGACCCCAAGAACACTATCCCCACCGTCAAACATGGAGGTGGAAACATTATGCTTTGGGGGTGTTTTTCTGCTAAGGGGACAG
This sequence comes from Coregonus lavaretus, assembly GCF_964263955.1. Taxonomy (NCBI): domain Eukaryota; kingdom Metazoa; phylum Chordata; class Actinopteri; order Salmoniformes; family Salmonidae; genus Coregonus; species Coregonus lavaretus. Next base: position 32,454,968 of record NC_140014.1, read on the forward strand.
GACAACTTCACCGCATCAAAGGGACGATGGACGGGGCCATGTACCGTCAACTCTTGAGTGAGAACCTCAGCCAGGGCATTGAAAATGGGTCGTGGATGGGTATTCCAACATGACAATGACTAAAAACACACGGCCAAGGCAACAAAGGAGTGGCTCAAGAAGAAGCACATTAAGGTCCTGGAGTGGCCTAGCCAGTCTCCAGACCTTAATCCCATAGAAAATCTGGGGAGGGAGCTGAAGGTTCGAGTTGCCAAACGTCAGCCTCGAAACCTTAATGACTTGGAGAAGATCTGCAAAGAGGAGTGGGACAAAATCCCTCCTGAGATGTGTGCAAACCTGGTGGCCAACTACAAGAAACGTCTGACCTCTGTGATTGCCAACAAGGGTTTTGCCACCAAGTACTAAGTCATGTTTTGCAGAGGGGTCAAATACTTATTTCCCTTATTAAAATGCAAATCAATGCGTTTTTCTGGATTTTTTTGTTGTTATTCTGTCTCTCACTGTTCAAATAAACCTACCATTAAAAGTATACACTGATCATTTCTTTGTCAGTGGGCAAACGTACAAAATCAGCAGGGGATCAAATACTTTTTTCCCTCACTGTATGTCTGGCGCAAACCCAACACCTCTCATCACCCGAGAACACCATCGGCAGGGACTGAGAAACTGGTCAGAATTGAAGGAATGATGGATGGCTCTAAATACAGGGAAATTCTTGAGTCTTCCAGAGATTTGAAACTGGGACGGAGGTTCACCTTCCAGCAGGACAGCATACTGCTAAAGCAACGCTCGAGTGGTTTAAGGGGAAACATTCAAATGTATTGGAATGACCTAGTCAAAGCCCAGACCTCAATCCAATTGAGAATCTGTGGTATGACTTAAAGATTGCTGTACACCAGTGGAACCCATCCAACTTGAAGGAGCTGGAGCAGTTTTGCCTTGAAGAATGGGCAAAAATCCCAGTGGCTAGATGTGCCAAGCTTATAGAGACATACCCCAAGAGACTTGCAGCTGTAATTGCTGCAAAAGGTGGCTCTACAAAGTATTTACTTTGGGGGGGTGAATAGTTATGCACGCTCAAGTTTTCTGTTTTTTTGTCTTATTTCTTGTTTGTTTCACAATAACCCATATTTTGCATCTTCAAAGTGGTAGGCATGTTGTGTAAATCAAATTATACAAACCCCCCAAAAATCACTTTTAATTCCAGGTCGTAAGGCAACAAAATAGAAAAAATGCCAAGGGGCTGAATACTTTGGCAAGCCACTGTAGCCGCAGGGTAGGATGGAGTTGGTGTTCCTAGTGGTGATGGATGAAGTATCTCACACTCCAGCTCTAGGCGATCTCCCCCCTATCCATGGCCCCATCTCCCTTGACCTTGGGATCCCTGCCCTGCCTGGCACACCCTAGCGTTGATCCATTGCCATGCCAATGCAGATGCGACAGGGCTCTGGGTAAACAGCAGCAGCTGTTTGCAATTGTGCTGCGTCACTGGGAGGGCATGTGTTGGCTCAGAACGGGAGTGAAGTGGTGGGGGAGGTAGGGTGGAGGGTGGAGGGAGGTGGGGGGGGGGGGACTGCAGCAGCACCCCCACACACTCTAGTCATCTGTCTTCCTGTTCTGCTCTCTGCATGCTGCTGAGAGCTCTAGAACCAACCCGGGGTGTGACGGAACTTTGCAGACTCAACGATGCTAACAGAGCTGAAAAACGACTTGCTTTCAGAGCCTAGGATCTCTGTTCAGTGCACAACAGGGGAAACGATCCATGTAAATTGGATGATATCCTAGGCCTAGGAGGACACAACAGTGTCAGGTACACATTGGAAATACAAATAGACGAACCAGGAGGAACTATAGGACTACTTTCTTTGGTACCAGGATTCACATTCTTTATTCTCCTTTGAGTCAGATTTGATTCAGTTGTTTCAATTTGGAATTCTTTATTTCAGTGTCAAGCCGTGTTTGGAGCTTATTAGGGCTCACCTCTCCCCCTGCAGCTGCAGAGTAAACAAAGGACCAAAGAGCCCGGCGGGGCACAGGCTAGGACGTTGGGGGACTCTCAAACACAATTGGCAGGAGACTAGATCTGAGGAAATTCAGAGGGAGATTTAAGGGTTGGGGGGATGTGAATAATTCATGATTGTGGAGAAGGAGATTTTAGATGAAGCAGTGGTACTGTGTAGAGCCGGGATGATACCAGTATCGTGATACTCGTTAGTGTCGTGGCAAGGAAACAAAACACAAAGCGGAAAACAGCCCTAGAGACAGAAGAAAGTTGGGGTATTGGCCTGCAGCTAGGTTTTTGATGTCTGGGCGGGCATGTACATAGAAATGTAATTCTTAGAATGGGGACCCCCATTCCAGTCAATAGGTGGGTGCTGAGGAGGCATTCAAATTGATGTGGTCTGAGGGGCTAAGTCCCTTCTAGGAATGTTATTTCTATGGGCATGGCTGGGTGGTGTGTGAGACTTGGGCTGGGCGCATCAACCTCTTTACCTCACTCTGTGTCTGCTGCTGAAGGACATGTGTCTGAGGCACGGGCCAGTGGTGGGGAAGGATGGAATGGAGGGGCTCACTAATGTTGCCTCGCCTCAGGGTTCAATTAAAAATAAAGCTTAGGTTGCTATAGTAATAGGTAGCAACTGCACCATCAGCTCTCAAGGACATCCGCTTCTGTACCAGGACTTGATCCAAGCAAAAATAAAATCCAATATGCATTTATTTTGCCAGAACGTAGAGGTGATTAAATACCTTACATCGGTTCGAGGGGAATTTTATTTGTGAGTGTTTGTTTGACAACCTTTCAAGCCCATAGAAAAAGTGATACAGCACACACTTGCCATAAATGACATCACTATCTTCAGATTAATAATTTACCCACACAATCACTGTTGTTTCAATAATAGCGAGAGCAAGAAGGCAGTCAATATAGTATGAATTTTTTTGCAATGTTTTAAGGCCTATTCTTGAGACAGATGGCTGGACATTACGATTATTAAGACAGATTGATGGTGGTGGTTAATCTATTGGCCCCTTGTATAAGGCCTACAGTATTGTGTTTCAGCCAAAAAAAACGATTGTACTATAAGTGCTCTACTGGATGTTACAAGAAATGCCCCCATCTCTCCCAGGAAGCTATAGCCTTTTGAAACTTAAGGTGATAATAGTTATAGATCAGAAATAATGCCAAATATTGACCATTAGAAATCAGCATCTCCACAACACAAAGCTACCGTGATTAATCAAGCTTTGTTTCCATTGTGAGACTGTTTCCTCGGCTGAACACTGCTTTCTAGTCACATGCTGTGAACTTCCTGGCGGCTAAAGCACAGAAGAAATAACTTTTAGTCTTGTTTTGTTCCACCTGTTAGATAAAAGGACATATAAATACATGGATGTGACAGGTGCCTTGGTGGCTACAAGCAGCTACCTCCCTGTTTGCCGTCTACACAAGCAGGGCAGACTGAGGTTAAATGGAGGCCACAGACCATTTCTCTCAGGTGATCAAGGGTTCAATTGATAGTGAAGTCTCACCGACGCCTTGACCTGCATACAGTCGTGGTCAAAAGTTTTGAGAATGACACAAATATTAATTTTCACAAAGTCTGCTGCCTCAGTTTTTATGATGGCAATTTGCATATACTCCAGAATGTTATGAAGAGTGATCAGATGAATTGCAATTAATTGCAAAGTCCCTCTTTGCCATGAAAATGAACTTCATCCCAAAAAACATTTCCACTGCATTTCAGCCCTGCCACAAAAGGACCAGCTGACATCATGTCAGTGATTCTGTCGTTAACACAGGTAAGAGTGTTGACGAGGACAAGGCTGGAGATCACTCTGTCATGCTGATTGAGTTAGAATAACAGACTGGAAGCTTTAAAAGGAGGGTGGTGCTTGAAATCATTGTTCTTCCTCTGTTAACTCTGGTTACCTGTAAGGAAACACGTGCCGTCATCATTGCTTTGCACAAAAAGGGCTTCACAGGCAAGGATATTGCTGCTAGTAAGATTGCACCTAAATCAACCATTTATCGGATCATCAAGAACTTCCAGGAGAGAGGTTCAATTGTTGTGAAGAAGGCTTCAGGGCGCCCAAGAAAGTCCAGCAAGCGCCAGGACCGTCTCCTAAAGTTGATTCAGCTGCGGGATCGGGGCACAACCAGTGCAGAGCTTGCTCAGGAATGGCAGCAGGTAGGTGTGAGTGCATCTGCACGCACAGTGAGGCAAATATTTTTGGAGGATGGCCTGGTGTCAAGAAGGGCAACGAGGAAGCCACTTCTCTCCAGGAAAAACATCAGGGACAGACTGATATTCTGCAAAAGGTACAGGGATTGGACTGCTGAGGACTAGGGTAAAGTCATTTTCTCTGATGAATCCCCTTTCTGATTGTTTGGGGCATTCGGAAAAAAAGCTTGTCCGGAGAAGACAAGGTGAGCGCTACCATCAGTCCCGTGTCATGCCAATAGTAAAGCATCCTGAGACCATTCATGTGTGGGGTTGCTTCTCAGCCAAGGGAGTGGGCTCACTCACAATTTTGCCTAAGAACACAGCCATGAATAAAGAATGGTACCAACACATCCTCCGAGAGCAACTTCTCCCAACCATCCAAGAACAGTTTGGTGACGAACAATAACTTTTCCAGCATGATGGAGCACCTTGCCATTAGGCAAAAGTGATAACTAAGTGGCTCGGGGAACAAAACATTGAAATGTTGGGTCCATGGCCAGGAAACTCCCCAGACCTTAATCCCATTGAGAACTTGTTGTCAATCCTCAAGAGGCGGGTGGACAAACAAAACCCCACAAATTCTGACAAACTCCAAGCATTGATTATGCAAGAATGGGCTGCCATCAGTCAGGATGTGGCACAGAAGTTAATTGACAGCATGGCAGGGCGGATTGCATAAACTTAATGTAATTGTCAATAAAAGCCTTTGACACTTATGGAATGCTTGTAATTATACTTCAGTATACCATAGTAACAGCTAACACATAATACAAATCGCAACTGAACATCAAAGGGTTGTTGTGAGCTGTTTTCATTGAGGCACTTTGCATTTTCCTGACTAATTTGTCATCTGTTTCAAACATATAAAAGCATACGTTTAATGATGCAGACTAAGACCTATTGCTGAAAATGACAGAACCATTTGGATGTTGTGAGTTTTCTCCTCAGGCAGGCTGTGTTGTAGTGTCATTGATGTGTAATACACGTGCGTAGTGTTGTACTGAGAAATCATTTAGTTGACAGGAATATATAGAGCATAGAATAATATCCCATCCCCATCTTAAGAATTATTTATTTTTGGGGGCATATGCAAAAAAAATCTGTAAGAAGGAATTTGCACGTCTATACTCGAGCAGCTTATAAGTGCATACATTTCCAGTTCAACGTGGGAGGCTGTCATTAAAGTCTTTTAACATTAGTATCTCCCATAGCCAGCTGTTTCACGCCTTATGAAGGGCACCCTGTTTGCGCATGGAAAACCTCTCTCACACTGTGACCAACTAGTTTTCGCTCAAAGAGGAATTCATTCTTATGGTTCCTTATGATAACACCACTCTGCATCATTGACTTGAAGAGGGCCAAAAGCAGAATTAATGGTTATTTAAAGGGTATAGGACTTCATACATTTATAACCCACCATACCACATTCATAAGCAGTACATGAGCGTTTCATAACAACCACAAGACAACGAAAATGTTCACTTACTTATACAGTGCCTTCGGAAAGTATCCATACCCCTTGACTTATTCCACATTTTGTTGTGTTACAGCCTGAATTCAAAATGGATTAAATAGATTTTTTTCTACACACAATACCCCATAATGACAAAGTGAAAACATGTTTTTAGAATCTTTAGCAAATTTATTGAAAATGAAATACAGAAATATCTCATTTCCATAAGTATTCACAGCCCTTAGTCAGGGCGGCAGGCAGACTCAGACTGTATTGATTGTGCAGGGTAGCTGAAAGAGAAGGATATTCCCTTATTGCTCTAAGGAGAAGGAGGGTGTAAGGACCAATAGTTGAGATTCTCAACCAACACTTACATCAGATGAGAACACACTACTTGTCACTGTGCTTCTATGGCTATATGCACCATGCCACTGCCTACTTAATTTGTTCATTTAGCAAACAAGACAGCTCATAATCCAGTGCCTTTATCACAGTCATACTGGCTGTTGCTAGGAATCATCACATCTATTTCCAGGTTGTTCTTGTTTCATCACGAGCTTCACACTTACATGGCATGGCGACCTCACACATAGTCTGCTCTTGGAACTGATTTTTAATTAAACCATTGGCTAATAAATACGTTCCCTCCTCCTCTTTTTACTACATCACTTGTGACAACAATGACACTGATGACACTGTGTGAAAGTTATATTGATTGACCTTTGACATGTAAGCTGCAAAGCACTAAGAGAGAGAACGAGAGAGAGAAAAGAGAGAGAGAGAGAGAGAGAGAGAGAGAGAGAGAGAGAGAGAGAGAGAGAGAGAGAGAGAGAGAGAGAGAGAGAGAGAGAGAGAGAGGAGAGAGAGAGAGAGAGAGAGAGAGAGAGAGAGAGAGAGAGAGAGAGAGAGAAGCAGTGAGCCTTTTGGCTCTGAGTGTGTTAAGTTTGTAACTAAGGCTCTGATTCCAATGCCTTGTTCCTGTTCATATTGACAGATGGCAAAGTGCCAACCCAGAACACTGGGATCCTGTGTGAAACAACTCCCACTTTCTCTCCACCATTCAGCATTGGTTGGGAGAGAATGCCCACTCTTACTAGAATATCTACACTCTGTTTCAGTGTGCAATCATCACAACAACGGTGCATAGAACTATTAAAAACACAATTGTAGTTTGAAGGATAACATGAAAATATGAACACTAAAGCGACATAAACAATTGGACAAAGCTCCCTCAGCCTTCCTGCTGGTCCCTGGTGTTTTGTGTCGCAACAATTGCAGAGGAACAGCTGAGCCTGAGCCCAAAACAGACCCAGACAATGGAATTTAGACTCTCAGCTTCACTGTTAAAGGCTATTGCATTATGATGACTGACAATAAAACAACACAGCGATGGCTGGATTTCCAATTCAATGTAGAAAAGGCTTGTATAAAAGGGTTGATAACTTTGTGTCTGTCAGTTGTGAGGGACACACGTTCTTTGATACAATGATCAGTCTACTCATAAATGTACTTCCTATCACATTTTTGCATAAGATGCTTGATGCAGATATTTTACATGTACATTACAACATGTAAGTTGACCATCATCATGTACCATGACTGCTTATGCATAGTTTATCTACTAGGGCTCCGTCAATCCTCCTGGATAGAACCAAATCAGGTTGAAATGAATTCTACCTCCTGGATAGAACCAAATCAGGTTGAAATGAATTCTACCTCCTGGATAGAACCAAATCAGGTTGAAATGAATTCTACAATGAATTTCCACTTCAATGACAAATGAATCATCAACAGAAGACGTGTATAGAACAGTGTAAAAAATGTATAGTAATGTAGGCTATTATTGAGTGAGAGACAAGCTGTGGTGGATTCCCCCTCCCCTCCAAGTCAAGATAAAAGCAAGAGCTTAACAAATAAGGTTTTGCAAATCTGCTTAAAATCCACTAGCGGAGCATTGAAAGTAAAGGATTTAGGGTAAGCAGCATATTGCATAGTATTAAAAACCTGCCATTGCATTGCTCCAGATAGCTGTACACTATCCTTGAAAAAAAAAAAAACTAGCTTTGTCTGTAATATAAAACCCTCATGGAATATTATTGTAATTCACATGAATGTTATTGAAATTCTTCAGATTGCCTCTTTCAGATGTGCATATCCCTGTAAAGATCTTGTTATAACCATGTAATACCTTGGTTTGGCTCCACACTACAACATAACCACAAAGATGTGTCAGTAGCCTACTGTATTTGCAGAATCAGATTGGTTCAAGCTGATGCACTATTGAACAATGTAGGTTATTACATTCTCTATGTAGATGTTTATTCTGGTTGACAATGTGCCATCTCCTGGACATGATCCCTAGTCACTGGTCTCTAATCACTATCACAAAAATAAGCACACCAAATATTCAGGCATTAGCTAATACTATTTCAGACATATTAATTCACACAATTACATAGCAACCATGCACGAGCGTCGCGCCCCTGCTTTGAGCCCTAATGGAAAAGTTACTGGAGAGAGAGTGAGTGAGAGCAGGATGGATCAGTCGCCATTACTGACTGGGATGAGAGAGAGAGGGGGAGCAGGTCTCGGATTACACGCATTCCACCAATTAAACAAAATATATGAAAACAATCAAATGTGGAATAGAAAGAGGATACACGGAACGTTCCCCGTGAATTGAAGGGCACGAGCCGTTGAAAAATCGAATTTGCTGGAGTAAAATAATACACTTGGAATGCTACCTTTTTTCGTGGTCTCGGCGCTGGGAGCGACCATGTTAGGTAGGGGAATGTATTTGGAATGGACTGCATCTAATTTTTCATTAGCTACACTCTGGATAAAATTGTCTGTGTCAAATAAATTCAAATTATTTCAATTCAGGATCAAGGGAAGTAACGAAATATTCCGGCAAGGTCATTCGTTTGTATTTTGCGCTGAGTGAAATGTATTATTGTTCGACTCGCTACCACTATTTTGCTATATAACTAGGCAGCGTTAGCTACAGCTAGCTAGCAGGCTAAGCTCAGCCAGAGATGACTCTGGAAGCAAGCGATTTTAGCTTAGTGTCGGGGCAAGGCCCCTGAGCTGGCTGTACAAGTCATTCTTCCAACCAAATGCCATTGATGATTGTCAAGTTTCTGATTACAATTGCATAGCCAGACGTAACCTTTTATTGCATGGGTTATTATAATTGTAACCATATGCAGATAAAGCAAACCACGTTTGCTAGCAACCTAATTGGAAGTGTGACAGTTTAACTTGCTGGACGTTTCTTGGTTGTTAGTTCGCTAGCAGCTAATGTTAGCTAGCTAGGACAGGTCAATTAGCTAGTTAACTAATGAACCTCGGATTGTTGCAAAATGACAATTGTTACTGACAAGTTGTCCAGAACACCGTCCTGCTTTTCAATAACCTCTACATCTCCTGGTAGAGGATTGCTTTTTAGTTTTCATTGGTGTGCCTCCCTGGCTATGACATTCTTGGTTGCATGCCATTATCATTAATCAATGACTGGGGTTTAGAATGGCGCACCGTTCAGAACGTAGCACACCGGAAAGAAATGTAGCCACTGCCAGGTACTACAATGGTTTGCTAGTGATAGGCTACCTTCTCACATGGGCACTACTAGTTACACATCTCGATAATATCAAAAAATTGCAGTAGATAAGCAATAGCTAAATTCCTGTTTAATACTAGAAGCGTGGGACCGGTGTAATTACAGTATTATAAGTCAGACGTCAAAACCTGACTGAATTGCTAGTCTGTTTGCTTTGTAACATGTCATGATGGGGTGTGTTGCATGATTCTTAGGTGACGATCATGCAAAGCGCAACAAATATTAGCCAGTATTGTTGTCAAAGGGTTCAATAGATGGCAGGTGCAATAGTTCTCTAGTAACTTCTGCAACAATAGTGTTATTGGAGTAAACTGAAATGTAATCCATATTGAATGATGATGAATAGCAGGTTACTGGGATTTGATAAATAACTAAATGATGGTCTTGTGTCATTACTCTTTTTCATTATTTCTAGATCACTGCCTCCAAGTCTGAAGTTGCATAACATTTTTTATCTTCTGCACAAATTGGATGAAAGGAGTAAAAAAAAAAATTGAATGGCAAATGAAAAGAGTCACTGACACTGAAGGAGGAATTTAGTTGTTACACTCCTACAGACAGTACAGGGTTTTATCAACATTTACATTTCTACTGTAGCTGTTCATATTTTATCATTAGTCATGTGGACCTTGACAATGACTCACTGCAATTTTATTTTATTTTTATTTATTTTATTTCACCTTTATTTAACCAGGTAAGCCAGTTGAGAACAAGTTCTCATTTACAACTGCGACCTGGCCAAGATAAAGCAAAGCAGTGCGATAAAAACAACAACAACACAGAGTTACATATGGAATAAACAAAAACGTACAGTCAATAACACAATAGAAAATAGAAAATCTATATACAGTGTGTGCAAATGTAGTAAGTTATGGAGGTAAGGCAATAAATAGGCCATAGTGCAAGATAATTACAATGTAGTATTAATAACAACATCATGGCATCCCAAATGTCACCCTTTTCCCTTTATAGTGCAAAAGTTGTTCACTATATAGGGAATAGGGTGCCATTTGGTACGGAGACCATATTAGGCCTATACGATCTGTTGTTTGTGTTCCTATGTGTGTGTAGTTCAATTATACACTCTTTCTTTTTCAGGGAGGTCATAATAATGGAGAACCAGCTGCCCTATCCCAGCTCGAGGATCTAGGAGGATAGAGGGATTCACCACTAAAGGGAGAAATCCAGGAACGTGCACCACCACCCTATCTAACCAATTGGAGTGGAATGATAGCTGTGCTGGTGGAAACCTTTCCTGAAAGTGACAAAGCAATGAAAGGGGGAATATAATGGCCAAGAACAAGGAGGCACGCCCCCCAACATATGCTGTCAGTGTTGTCGGCCTCTCAGGGACAGAGAAGGAGAAGGGCAACTGTGGCGTGGGCAAGTCCTGCCTATGCAACAGATATGTGCGTTCCAACGCTGACGGCTACTACACTGAGCACACTTCTGTGTTGAGCACAATTGACTTTGGAGGTCGCGTGGTGAACAATGATCACTTCCTCTACTGGGGTGAAGTGCCACACCGAAGTGATGACGGGCTCGAGTGTAAAATTCAAATCATTGAACAAACAGAGTTCATTGATGATCAGACTTTCTTGCCCCATCGCAGCACAAACCTGCAGCCCTATAGTAAAAGGGCTGCATCCTCCAAGCTACAGTCTGCTGAGAAGCTGATGTACATTTGCACCGACCAGCTTGGGCTGGAACAGGATTTTGATCAGAAGCAGATGGCCGATGGGAAACTGAACATTGACGGTTTTTTATTGTGCATAGATGTGAGCAAAGGCTGTAATAGGAAATTTGAGGATCAGATGAAATTTGTCAACAGTCTCTATTCTCAAATGGTCAAATCGAAAAAGCCCATCGTCATTGCTGCAACTAAATGTGACGAGTGCATGGAGCAGTATCTAAGGGACCTTCAGGTGTTCGCTGCAAGCAAAAAGAACCTCCTGGTGGTAGAAACATCAGCTCGATCTAACGTAAATGTAGACCTCTGTTTTAACGCGTTGACCCAGCAGATGGACAAAACACGAGGCAAACCCAAAATCATTCCTTATTTGGAGGCCTACAAAGTTCAGAGACAGTTAGTAGCCACAGTGTCTGACAAGTTTGAAAAGAGGATTGTACAAACTGTCAGAGATTATCACACGAGTTGGAAAACAGTGAGTAACATGTTGAAAAACCACCCAGACTATGAGGAATACATAAACTTGGAAGGCACCCGAAAAGCTAGAAACACCCTCAACAAGCACATCGAACAGCTGAAGCAGGAACATATCAGGAAAAGGAGGGAAGAATACTTCTCGAGCCTGCCAAAAATTCTCAATAGCTTGCTCAACAACTTGGAAGAACTCGAGAACCTGAGCTGGTCAGAGGCTCAAAGTATCTTGAAGAGCAGGGCTGAGTTTCATTTCTGGTTTGTGGTGCTGGAGCACACCCCGTGGGATGAGACGGACCAAATTGACAAAGTCAACGACAGAAGAGTGCCCTTTGATCTCCTCAAAACGTCGGAAGGGGAAAATATTTTTCAGAACCATGTCCAGCATCTGTTCTCAGAGAAAATGCGGTTAGAAATGAAGGATAAATTCAAGAAGACGTTGGATCGAGTCCATTTCATCAGCCCTGGACAATCCTGGGAAGAGGTCATGTGTTTTGTCATGGAGGACGAGGCCTACAAGTATATCAGTGAATCTGATCACAGGGATGTTTATAGCCAACATCAGCAGGAAATAGTTGAAAGGGCCAAAGAGGAATTTCAGGAAATGCTTTTTGAACATGCAGAGCTGTTTTATGACCTTGATTTAAACGCCACCCCAAGCTGTGACAAAATGAGCGAGATCCACACTGTGCTCAACGAGGAGCCCAGATACAGAGCCCTGCAGAAACTGGCCCCGGACAGGGAGTCACTTCTTCTCAAGCACATCGGGTTCGTCTACCACCCCACGAAGGAGACGTGTCTGAGCGGACAGAGCTGCGTTGATATGAATGTCGAGCAAGTACTGGCTAACAGACTAGTTCAGCTGGACCATGGTCGCTCTAATCTGTACTATAACAGTGCCAACATTGATAAAGTCAATTTGTGTCTCTTGGGAAGGGAGGGTCTCGCACAAGAACTTGCAAATGAAATCCGAGCCCAGTCCACAGATGACGAGTACACCCTTGACGGGAAAATCTATGAACTGGAGCTTCTGCCTGTTGATGTCAACTCAACGTTGCTCTTCAGCCATACGTGGGCGTCGACCTTCAAACCTCACGGAATCTTCTGTGTTTTCAGCTCCATAGAGTCGCTAAATTGTGTTGGCGACTGCGTAGGGCGAATCAGGGCAGAGATTGCACAGAACAGGAGGGAGAGATACGCTCCGCCATTGCCATTCATTCTAATTCTAGCAAACCAGAGAGACATCGTTTGCAAAAATATGCCTATCTTGAGGCATCAAGGCCAACAGCTTGCAAATAAGCTACAGTGCACCTTTGTAGATATACCTTCTGCTACCTTTCCACGGAAGTTTAACGAGTTCCAAATTAAACAGGCACTCAGAGGAGTATTAGAAGGACTAAAGCACAACTTTGATGTGATGAGCCCTCTGCCGTCAATCAAAGACATGTCAGAGACCGACTTGAGGATCGTTATGTGTGCCATGTGTGGGGATCCATTTAGCGTGGACCTCATCCTCTCACCTTTCCTGGATTCACATTCCTGCAGCGCTGGGCAACCTGGCCAAAGTAACACTCTGATCCTCAACAAAATCATTGGCGACAGTCGCAGAAGAATACAGGTCACTGTCCTTTCCTACCACTCCTCCATTGGAATCAGGAAGGACGAGCTCGTCCATGGATACATCCTGGTCTACTCAGCAAAACGCAAGTCCTCCATGGCGATGCTCAGAGCTTTCCTGGCGGAGGTCCAAGATGTCATCCCTGTTCAAATGGTGGCCATTACAGACAGTCAAGCAGACTTCTTTGAGAATGATGCAATCAAAGAGCTCATGACTGAAGGGGAGCACATCGCTACAGAGATAACCGCCAAATTCACAGCTCTCTACTCTCTGTCTCAGTACCATCGTCAGACGGAAGTCTTCACACCGTTCTTCAACGAGGTGCTAGTGAAGAAGAGCAGCATCGAGAGTGCCTTCATGTTCGACAGCTCTCGAGACTGCACGGGTGCGAGTGAAGATGTCTTCCCCCAGTCTCCCCACAGCCATTCCCCTGCTTACAGTTACTACCCTGACTCAGAGGACGACACCGAGGCTCCTCCGCCTTACAGCCCCATCGGGGACGACGTGCAACTTCTTCCAACGAAGTGCAGGATCGATCTGGAGGGGAACGAGTACCCTGTCCATAGCACACTTATCGGTGACCAAGAGCGCAACCACAGAGTGCCTCCCCCTGTTAGGCCCAAGCCTATACTATCCAAGCCCAACGTCAAGAAGCTGGACCCCAATCTCCTGAAGACCATCGAGGCTGGGATGAGAAGCAACAGACGACAACGCGGCCCCATGGCCCACGGTGAGGACGTCGAGGCGTCCGACAATTACGCAGACCCCGTAGACACTCTCCTGAAATCAAAGGGCTTTACCGACAACATCTACGCTGTCCCGGAGGACACCCACAGCAGGATCATCAAAATGCGTAACTCGTTTGAGGGGCTTCACGTCTTACACGGTGAGGAGGAGAACGGCTTCGACCGCCATGCGCAGGCCAGCAGGAGGCCCTCCAAGTATAAGCACCGCTCAAAAATACTCTTCAGCAAAACCAAGATGTACCACAGACGTGTCCACTCCGACGTCAGCGATGATGAGTCTGGGCCGGCCATGCAGAGGAAGAAGAAGGGCAGGGCCCATCGGGGCAGTGAGGAGGACCCCCTGCTGTCCCCTGCTGACCCCTGGAAGGGAGGGATAGACAACCCTGCTATCACCTCCGATCCAGAGCAGGATGACATGAAGAAGAAAAAGAAGAAAACGCCAAAGACAAAGGAACCTAAAAAGGTAGGCGTTCTGATTCCTCATCTCCTGTGTAATAATGCGAGCTCTAGAATGCCAATCAGAAACGAGTATTCAACAATGCCATGGTATTATTTATTTTATAAACTCGGTGGTTCGAGCCCTGAATGCTGATTGACGAAACATTTATTTTTACTGCTCTAATTACGTTGGGAACCAGTTTATAATAGCAATAAGGCACCTCAGGGGTTTGTGGTATATGGCCAATATACCACGGCTAAGGGCTGTGTCCAGGCACTCCACGATGTGTTGTGCCTAAGAACAGCCCTCAGCCGTGGGATATTGGCCATATACCACACCCCCTCGTGCCGTATTGCTTAAATATTATTCTTTAATGTGGTTTTAATGCTGTACACAGAAATCAAATACACTGCTCAAAAAAATAAAGGGAACACTTAAACAACACAATGTAACTCCAAGTCAATCACACTTCTGTGAAATCAAGCTGTCCACTTAGGAAGCAACACTGATTATGTGTTATTATGTGTAATTACTAAATTTCACATGCTGTTGTGCAAATGGAATAGACAACAGGTGGAAATTATAGGCAATTAGCAAGACACCCCCAATAAAGGACTGGTTTTGCAGGTGGTGACCACAGACCACTTCTCAGTTCCTATGCTTCCTGGCTGATGTTTTGGTCACTTTTGAATGCTGGTGGTGCTTTCACTCTAGTGGTAGCATGAGACGGAGTCTACAACCCACACAAGTGGCTCAGGTAGTGCAGCTCATCCAGGATGGCACATCAATGCGAGCTGTGGCAAGAAGGTTTGCTGTGTCTGTCAGCGTAGTGTCCAGAGCATGGAGGCGCTACCAGGAGACAGGCCAGTACATCAGGAGACGTGGAGGAGGCCGTAGGAGGGCAACAACCCAGCAGCAGGACTGCTACCTCCACCTTTGTGCAAGGAGGAGCAGGAGGAGCACTGCCAGAGCCCTGCAAAATGACCTCCAGCAGGCCACAAATGTGCATGTGTCTGCTCAAACGGTCAGAAACAGACTCCATGAGGGTGGTATGAGGGCCCGACGTCCACAGGTGGGGGTTGTGCTTACAGCCCAACACCGTGCAGGACGTTTGGCATTTCGCCACTGGCGCCCTGTGCTCTTCACAGATGAAAGCAGGTTCACACTGAGCACATGTGACAGACGTGACAGAGTCTGGAGACGCCGTGGAGAACGTTCTGCTGCCTGCAACATCCTCCAGCATGACCGGTTTGGCGGTGGGTCAGTCATGGTGTGGGGTGGCATTTCTTTGGGGGGCCGCACAGCCCTCCATGTGCTCGCCAGAGGTAGCCTGACTGCCATTAGGTACCGAGATGAGATCCTCAGACCCCTTGTGAGACCATATGCTGGTGCGGTTGGCCCTGGGTTCCTCCTAATGCAAGACAATGCTAGACCTCATGTGGCTGGAGTGTGTCAGCAGTTCCTGCAAGAGGAAGGCATTGATGCTATGGACTGGCCCGCCCGTTCCCCAGACCTGAATCCAATTGAGCACATCTGGGACATCATGTCTCGTTCCATCCACCAACGCCACGTTGCACCACAGACTGTCCAGGAGTTGGCGGATGCTTTAATCCAGGTCTGGGAGGAGATCCCTCAGAAGACCATCCGCCACCTCATCAGGAGCATGCCCAGGCGTTGTAGGGAGGTCATACAGGCACGTGGAGGCCACACACTACTGAGCCTCATTTTGACTTGTTTTAAGGACATTACATCAAAGTTGGATCAGCCTGTAGTGTGGTTTTCCACTTTAATTTTGAGGGTGACTCCAAATCCAGACCTCCATGGGTTGATAAATTTGATTTCCATTGATAATTTTTGTGTGATTTTGTTGTCAGCACATTCAACTATGTAAAGAAAAAAGTATTTAATACGATTATTTCATTCATTCAGATCTAGGATGTGTTATTTTAGTGTTCCCGTTATTTTTTTGAGCAGTGTATATTATATGTAATTGCACATTGTCTAACAAGCTGGTCATACAATCCAGTGATATCAAGCATGATTACTATGACACAGATTCAGAATGGTCTGCTCTCGTACAGTGGAGAAAATCAATGTTTGGTCTATCACACTGAGAGAAAACGTGACTTGCAATTTCTGTTGAATATTGCAACATCACATACTCCTGGCCAAGCATGCACTCCCATTCCTTAGCAATTAAGACGGGATATAACACAAGCAATGACAACATAATCATGGTTAAATATGACCGCCATAGCTGATGAGTTAGAGGAGAATTTCTGGGCATCCCACTGTATTGTAGTCTGGTCTGTTAAAGGCATTTTGAGGCAGGCAGGGTTCCCAGGGTGTGGAGGAAGTGCACTGAGGCATGAATCAGTGGACAGCGTTTATGTCCCAAATGGCACCCTATTCCCAATATAGTGCACTACATTTGACCAAAGCCCTATGGTCCCTGGTCAAAAGTAGTACACTATATAGGAAATAGGGTGACATTTGGGACATAAACGCTGTCCACTTCATATTTTCACAACAATACTGTACAGTAGGTCCACACTCACAATGACGTTTCAAGGAGCTTGCTTCATTCTTCATTTTATAAAATGATTTTGTCTACACATAATAGGACAATCATATACAAATGTTTTGGCTAAAAGCCAAACTTCATATATTAGAATCATGAATTGATGACACTACAGTAGCACCACTGACATTAAGAATACTCTAATTGTTTCAACATTTTGCTGTCTTTGATAATCAGGCAACAGAACATTAACAAAAAAAACCTGAGAACAAAATGTTAGTTCTTGCAAGGTGTTTTACACTTTTCTTTTTCAATTAGAGCTTAACTATTGTGGGGGATGACAACTCTTTTGAAGAATTGAAATTGAAAGGATGAACTTTTTTGTTTTATGTAGTTTGTCTTGAAAACGATGCTATAATGTTTTCCTTCACTTCACAGCCAAAATCCAAGCCCACAAAGCCTTTGTACCCTCCCACACGGAGGAATTGGGAGAGCCACTACTTTGGTGTTCCCCTACAGAACCTGGTGACCATGGACCGGCCAATCCCCTTGTTCATTGAGAAGTGTGTGGACTACATTGAACGCACTGGTAGGTTTTTAAAAAAATCAGTTCTCCCTCATCCCTGATTTGAGTTGTTGTTACCATTTGACTGTGTGAGCATGATCCTGTAGTAGTGTGTGTGTGTGTGTGGGGGGGGGTTACGCACCTTCCATCTCTCTCTTGAACATAGGTTACCCCAAATATGTTTGCTATTTGGTCGGAATTCATTCATGATTTCAGTTGTGTGATAAAATGATAACCCCTCTGCTCCAACTGACTGGCATGACCTTTATGACAGAACATCATTGTGGTTTAGTTTACTGTAATTGCATTACAAATCACTGATTTCCAGAAAGAAGAGAGGATGTATGTATTACAGCTATAGTATGGGTCCTTTTTAGATTCCCCTCCTGTTTGTATCCACTTAACTTGCTTAAGCTCTTACTTAGCGCACTTGATCCTTTTAATTGTTGGATCTCATATAATGTTAGCGGTTAATCTAGTGATTAATTAATTCGGCACATGGGTTTTAAACAAGGTTATTCACTGAGATGCCCAGCAACATTTGTTCACAATCCTTTAGTAGTGAAATGTAGCATTGTAGCAAGATTGTTGCCCTTTGCAGTGAATCAAAGGGCTTGACTCGCCTTCATTTCTGCAAAGTGCATCAGTCGCCAGATGCAAGCCATGACTGGGGAGAGAAGACTCCGCTAACTGCTTACACACTCAATTGAGGATTTCATTAAACGTTTCCTTTTCCCCCAGTAATAAATTGTGTTTCAAGGGGGGCAGAAGAGGGGAGGGCGATGACTGGGCATGGTGAATGATTAAATGGAATTTGATGTTGATGCATTTGGAAATCTCATTGGCTATTATTCTCTCAGCACTTAGCCTAATGCTAACGCCGGGAAATATTTTGAATGAAGCTGCAGAAATCTCCCTCTAGGTTATTCGTAATGATATCTGATTTGTAAATATGCAGTTTACAGTAGTGTCTGAAACTGGAAATGATATCATCTCCGACTGCAGTGAACCCTCCATGCAGCATTATCTTTATGTATTTTCAAAAATCATTTTCAAAAAATGGGTTTTCCATTAATTTTTTGGGGGTTGAAAGTAATCTCAGAACATATGTTAAACCAAGCTGGGTAAAAAAGCAGATTATTTTTGTTTGCTTTGAAGTCAGTGGAATAGAGTAAAAATCGGAATGAATTCCAGTAGTAGTCATTGGAAAGCTCCTGCTTGCTAGGCTATTGGTATCAGGGGCATCGTGCCCTCCCCCCCTTCCACCCCTTCCCCTGCTTTGTAGTAGACCGCCATATTAATATTTTATTACTCTTTTATTCACTTACCTAGTTCGAGAGGTGAGCCTGCAAGTAAGCATTTCATTTCACTGTGTACCCCATGTATATCATGTGTATATATATATATATATATATATATGACAAATAAACAAACTTGAACATAACCGCCATGTTCAATGGAAACATTGACTGGTAGGCCTACTCATCAATACCCAGTGAGTGAGCAGCCTGAGCCTAGTAGTCGGTCTCAAACAAGCCAACGTGGTGAATTTCAAAGTGGTGAATTTCACACGGATCTGAGTAGCCTAGTTTGTGGCAGGTTTACATGCCTTTGAAGCAGTAGGCTGTGTGGCAATGAGACAAGCCCAGCACACTGCTGTGTGGTTGGAGGAAATAGTTCCTTTTTGTGGTGCCTGTGGTTGTTTGGAGATGGAAGTAGGGCACATTCTGGTGATGGGGAAATGGTACCAGACTGTAACCTGTGGTTATGTGGGATGTAGCTCAGTTGGTAGAGCATGGCGTTTGCAACCCCAGGGTTGTGGGTTCGATTCCCACGGGGGGCCAGTATGAAAAATAAATAATGTATGCACTCACTAACTGTAAGTCGCTCTGGATAAGAGCGTCTACTAAATGACTAAAATGTAAATGTAAATGTTATGTGGGATGGTGGGAGCCTATTTCTGTACTCAACGATTGGGGTCTGGTGTTCTGTGGTGGCGATGGTTATAGACTGGTGTGTGTGTTCTGTAGTGGCGATGGTTATAGACTGGTGTGTGTGTTCTGTGGTGGCGATGGCTATAGACTGGTGTGTGTGTTCTGTGGTGGCGATGGTTATAGACTGGTGTGTGTGTTCTGTAGTGGCGATGGTTATAGACTGGTGTGTGTGTTCTGTGGTGGCGATGGCTATAGACTGGTGTGTTTGTTCTGTGGTGGCAATGTTTATAGACTGGTGTGTGTGTTCTGTGGTGGCGATGGTTATAGACTGGTGTGTGTGTTCTGTGGTGGCGATGGTTATAGACTGGTGTGTGTGTTCTGTAGTGGCAATGGCTATAGACTGGTGTGTTTGTTCTGTGGTGGCAATGTTTATAGACTGGTGTGTGTGTTCTGTGGTGGCGATGGTTATAGACTGGTGTGTGTGTTCTGTAGTGGCAATGGCTATAGACTGGTGTGTGTGTTCTGTGGTGGCGATGGCTATAGACTGGTGTGTGTGTTCTGTGGTGGCAATGGTTATAGACTGGTGTGTGTGTTCTGTGGTGGCAATGGTTATAGACTGGTGTGTGTGTTCTGTAGTGGCAATGGTTATAGACTGGTGTGTGTGTTCTGTAGTGGCGATGGTTATAGACTGGTGTGTGTGTTCTGTGGTGGCGATGGTTATAGACTGGTGTGTGTGTTCTGTAGTGGCGATGGTTATAGACTGGTGTGTGTGTTCTGTGGTGGCAATGGTTATAGACTGGTGTGTGTGTTCTGTGGTGGCGATGGTTATAGACTGGTGTGTGTGTTCTGTAGTGGCGATGGTTATAGACTGGTGTGTGTGTTCTGTGGTGGCGATGGCTATAGACTGGTGTGTGTATGTGTGTTTCTCTCTTTTGACCATGTTGTGTGTGTGTATTTTTTCTTTGACCATGTGTGTACGTGTGCATGTGCGTGTGTGTTGAACCACAGAGTAGTTAACGGGTCATTTGCTCTGGGAGCCAGTTGTATCTGCCTGGGAGAGATTGCTGGCCACACCGTGTGTAGTTGCAAGCCAGGTCAGGGCTCCATGTTGCCCTTTGTGCATGCAGGGCTGTGCCAACAACCATCATGCGTCTCCGTCAGCCTTCAGAAATCATTACCATGCTTATCATCATCATCATCATACCAGTGTTGTTCACAAGCACATGGAGTACCCAGCCTAATAGAAAAAGTAGAGCCAGCCAGTTAAGATTTCTTTGCCGAACAAGCTCTATTTTGGTGGTCTCTGGTACGTTCTATTGCTTTGATTCCATCCGAAATAGAATGGAAAAATGTGTTGTGGTATTGTGTTTACAATTGAAATGACTGAAAATGTATGAATTCTGTGTATTGTTAGTTTTTTTTTTATATCATCTTGAACTAGGCCTATATGATCAGTACTATTTTCTAAGTAAGAGAACATTAAACCTTTAACATTTAACCCGTCTTCTCTTTAGATCAGGGGTGTCAAACTCGTTTTAGCTCAGGGGCCACATGGAGGAAAATCTATTCCCAAGTGGGCCGGACCGGAAAAATCATGGTATATATAACTTAAAAACAACAACTTCAGATTGTTTTCTTTGTTTTAATACGATCAACATACAACATAAAGCTGGAGCCTGAGGACAGTGTGTCCAAAATAGTACAAGCACAACATCACTATTAATCATAAAACACGTCAAGTTTATTTGAAAATTCTAAAGAAAAAGAACACACAAACACACAATGCCTCAGTGATTAACAGAACTGTTTCACAGATCACAGAACTATATCAGGGTGTCATTTCTCAGGCAGAAATGTAGATAAAAATAATGAAATCCTGTTCCCAAAACAAGTGCAAGAACCACAGAGTCAAGAATAGGTTAAATATACAAATAAAATAAAAACAATTAAAAACAATAGCACATCAACATAAAAACATATACATAAATCTGAAAGCGTTGCTCAAACTCCCGTAACAGTCCCGTTATTTTATCTTTGAACCGCTTCATGTCTGCCACATGTTGGGTCGCACACACATTTTTCAGACAGGGGAAGTGAGCTGCATCACCACCGGCAAGTTGCGTCTCCCACAATGACAGCTTCAACTTGAAAGAACGTATGCTGTCATAATACCGCGTGACAACTTTGTTGCGCCCTTGCAGCTGTTTGTTCAAGTTATTCAGGTGCTCTGTAACATCCACCATAAATGCAAGGTCCGGCATCCATTCTGCGGAAAGAAATTCTAACACTGGTTTGCCCTTTTCTTCCATGAACTGTTCAATTTCTTCTCGTAAATCAAAGAAATGACTCAGCACAGCACCTCAGCACAGCAACCATCTTACCTCAGTGTGGTATGGCAGGCCATAGATGTGGTCTTTCTCTCTGAGAAGGCTGTCAAACTGACGGTGATTCAGGCTTCTGGATCGGATGAAATTAACAGTTTGGATGACCACCTTCATGACGTTATCCATCTTTAATGACTTGCAACACAAAGCCTCCTGGTGCAAAATACAGTGAAAAGTCAAAAAATCACGTCCTCCATTTGCAGATTGCACTTTCTCTCTGAACTTTGTCACAACGCCTGCTTTTTTCCCGATCATTGAGGGCGCACCATCTGTAGCTAGGCTGACAGCGCGGGACCAGTCCACTCCGACCCTGTCCAGCGCGCCGACGAGTGCGGTAAAAATATCAGCTGCTGTCGTTGTATCTGTCATCGGCACCAACTCCACGAACTCCTCGGTGACGGTCAATGTGTCATCAACTCCGCGGATGAAAAAATTGCCAGTTGTGCAACATCTGTAATGTCCGTGCTTTCATCAATTGCAACCGAAAACGCAATAAATGACTTTACTTTTTGCTTTAACTGGCTGTCCAAATCCACTGAAAGATCGGAAATCCTGTCTGCAACTGTGTTTCTTGTCAGGCTGATATTTGCAAAAGCCTGCCGCTTTTCAGGGCACACAATCTCCGCTGCCTTCATCATGCATGTTTTTACAAATTCACCCTCACTAAATGGTTTTGAAGCCACTGCGATTTCATTAGCAATGAGGTAGCTAGCTTTCACTGCAGCGTCACTGATGTCTCGGCTGTGAGTAAACACAGACTGCTGTTTCTTCAGACCCGCCAACAGTTCATTCACCTTCTCTCATCTCCGCTGTCCTTGAAAGTTGTCATATTTGTCGGCATGAAGACTCACATAGTGGCGACGAAGGTTATATTCTTTCAGCACTGCAACATGCTCTGAACACACCAAACATACAGCTTTCCCATTCAATTCCGTGATTAAATAGGATGACCATTTTTCTTGGAACACTCTGCACTCTGTGTCCACTTTTCTCTTTTTTGACAGAGACATATTGGGGCAATGAGGGTGCCAAAGCACATAATGTTAAAAGTAGAAGCCGTAATAAATATTGCGGGCAAAACAAAGTAGCTCATTGGCTGCACGTGCTTGACCTACTTGCTCTGCCCCGGTATAAACAGTTTGCTTGCTTAACACAATTGCTATTGCGCTATCCAGTGGACGCAATTGGAACAGCAGTTTATTTTATTGAATAAAAAATAAAAAAATAAAAAATCTTTTTTTTTCTTTTTTTCTTTCAAAATCATCTCGCGGGCCGGATTAAACCCGTTTGCGGGCCTGATCCGGCCCGCGGGCCGTATGTTTGATACCCCTGCTTTAGATTAATGTATTTTACTGTAAGATATGAATTATGTTTGTTCTTCAAATTATGTTTTTTATTAAAACAGAAACATGTAAATAGCCCAAATGATCTTGAATAAATAAATACAAGGTTACATTTAAAATAAAACAAGTTGTGTGATGGGCACTTTTTCAAATAAAAAAATGTGTCTCTAAAATAACCGTTACAGATGCTCAATTAAGTTCCATACGTGTTAAGAGAAGATAGAACAATATCAGTTACATTAGTGAAAAAATTTCAACAAGGGTTTGCAACTCTCTTTGTGAATTGCAGTATGTCATTTATTCCAAAAAATACTTGTTTAACAACTGATCCACAGGTAACTTCTTAAAGAATATTGTAAGAGTCTGCTGACTTCCACAGGCTTCAAGCTTTCTTTGAAGAGGCATTTTCTCAGCTATCTGCAATACAGGTATGATTGAAGAATGAAGCAGGTGTTAATCATGGGCTTTGCTACACAGAAAGCAGCAGTTGACTACTCCATTGTCAACACTTTGATTAAATCAGTAGACCTACTTTATATCAATATCTTTGAAAAGACCATAGAAGTAACATTAACTTTTAATCAGTTTTATTTGATCATATTTTGGACCATAGTGAGGCTCTCTCCACTAGCCTACCCTTTGTTCCTGCAGTGAGGAGGATTCACCATCTTTATCCAATGTTTTCATCATTTATCTGCAGACAATCACCAAAAAGCCTACCAGTATGCAAATTAGGGAGCCAAATAAACGTCTCTCTTACCGATGCGATTCGGTAGACTACTGACGAGTCACTCACTTTAACGTCACTGTCTGGCAAGCAAACGAGGTCTTTAGTTCACTTGTCCCGATGCCATTCCATGGACATATAACTACGTTGTATGATTTATGAATGGCAAGGATATATGAGATCAACTTTATTCAGTCAGTTCGACACCATTTATAAACTAGTCAAGCTTACTGTTCGTCAATCAAAACACAGTAAGCCTACGTGCCAGCACATCGTGGCTACATATGAAACACGCGAAAGAAAATAAATGAATGTGCCAGAAAACAATAGGCTAAGTGGATTTCGACATTAAATGGGACATGCAAATTGACTCACATAGACGATGAAGGAGCATCATGCTCTCTCCCGCCGTGTAAAGACATGTGACTGCAACCACAGCATACACAACACACACTCCCAGGTACCGGGAGGCGGGACAGATGGCAGACTGTCAAACCAGCAGTGCTTTCCTGTCATCGCTCACTTTGTGACTGACAGACACCTGTCCTATCAATAGATCGCTAGAAGATGCATATCGTTCATTCTAGCGGGAGAGGGCTGTCTTTTTTTCTGACTTGTGAATTGTAAAAAAGTAACCTAGTTAATTTAAGTGAGAAAAGTACCCGGCTGAAAATGAGTGTGTAACCGGCGCTAGTGGAAAACACTGTCATACATTTTCACGTGTCAGTCATTGTGTCTAGCTTCTACATTTTTTATTTCTCAACCTGAAGATACTACTCATTCAACAAGTTTGCTTGTTTCTTGGTGTCTGTGTGACCCTGACCAGATTGTAGTGACTGGGGGATGAGGGGCTTTGCATGGTGTTGTGGACACTAGAACTGGTAGAATGGGGATGGAGACCTGAGAGAGAGGTCCTGCTGCTGCATCAATGTTTGTTTCCCTTCAGACAAGGCTCACCCAAAGAGTGGCTTCTATTAGTTTTAAATGACAAGGGCCTGGATTTAGCGCTGGGGGCCTTAGTTTCAACTGGACTGGAAGTTCTGTGCTATTATAAAATAGTTCTAATAGGTATCAGGCTATCATCGGATCACTGAACATAACATACAACAGCACAGTGCTGCAGAGTGCAGGAAGAGTGCTGGCTTCATCAAGAGCCTGAGGAATGCTGAAACAAAATGAGCGATCACATTCAATTAACAGACACCCATGGCAGCCCATTTTGTCTCTCCATGTCTCTCTCTTGCGCTTTCTCTTCTCCTGCCGCTATGGACTTTCTCATCTCTCCACATCACAAAATGGAGGAAAGGAAAAGAGAATGAAAGAATGACTGACTGCACATATGTGTGTAAAGAAGCATGTTCAGACTGGCACGCAGACTAGTAGTTAGGCTTGGGTCACACACACACAGACAGACAGAGAGAGAGAGAGAGAGAGAGAGAGAGAGAGAGAGAGAGAGAGAGAGAGAGAGAGATGCCAAAGGACGATTTCTTTCCCCAGGGATTCACATCAAAATACTAAGGAAGGAGAAAGAATAGCCTTCTGCCTTGATGCACTTTTTCATCTGTGAGGTCGTTGAAAGGAAGGGAGCTGAGGCTTTCAAAGGGGCTGGTTAGTGGTAATGGAGTGGTAATGGAGTGGTTATGTAGTGGCAATGTAATGGTAATTGGATAGTAATGGAGGCCTGGTTAGTGGTTATGTAGTGGTTATGGAGGCCTGGTTAGTAGTAATGTAGTGGTTATGTAGTGCTAATGGCGGTTTGGTCAGTGGTAATGTAGTGGTAATGGAGGCCTAGTTACTGGCAATGCTGTGGTAATGTAGTGGTAATGGAGGTCTGGTTCGTGGTTATGTAGAGGTAATGTAGTGATAATGGAGTAGTAATGGAGGCCTGGTTAGTGGTAATGGAGTGGTGATTGAGGCCTGGTTAGTGGTAATGTAGTGGTAATGCAGTAGTGATGGAGGCCTGGTTAGTGGTAATGGAGGCCTGCGATGCTCACAAACAGTCATGGGCAGATGAAGACATCTCCCCGGATCACAGAGGAAGTCAACGGTAAAGTCAAGTTAAAGGACTATTTTACCCATGTAATCCAGTGGTTTTGTTGTTTTCAGTAGTCCATAGTAGTAACATTCACAAAATATCTAATTTCAAAATGATGTCTGAGTCTAGATATCTAGGTTTGAATGTCCTGATCAGTCCCGGTGTTCCCAATTGCACGTTTGAGTCAATTCCTTCAACTCCAAAGATTCCCCTCTCTAACTGGGTGGAGTGGGCGGGGTGTGGGTTGAACGTGTGTCAAAAGGGCTTCAACCTCGTGAAATCAAATAAAAAACAAATAACATTTTATTGGTCGCATTCACATACAGTACCAGTCAAAAGTTTGGACACACCTACTCATTCCATGGTTTTTCTTTATTTTTACTATTTTCTACAATGTAGAATAATAGTGAAGACATCAAAACAATGAAATAACACATATGGAATCATGTAGTAACCAAAAAAGTGTTAAACAAATCAAAAGATATATTTGAAATTCTTCAAAGTAGCCACCCTTTGCCGTGATGACAGCTTTGCACACTCTTGGCATTCTCTCAACCAGCTTCATGAGGTAGTCACCTGGAATACATTTCAATTAACAGGTGTGCCTTGTTAAAAGTTAATTTGTGGAATGTCTTTCCTACTTAATGTGTTTGAGCCAATCAGTTGTGTTGTGACAAGGTAGGGGTGGTATACAGAAGATAGCCCTATTTGGTAAAATACCAAGTCCATATTATGGCAAGAACAGCTCAAATAAGCAAAGAAAAACGACAGTCCATCATTACTTTAAGAGATGAAGGTCAGTCAAGCCGGAAAATTTGAAGAACTGTGAAAGTTTCTTCAAGTGCAGTCGCAAAAACCATAAAGCGCTATGATGAAACTGGCTCTCATGAGGACCGCCACAGGAATGGAAGACCCAGAGTTACCTCTGCTGCAGAGGATAAGTTCATTAGAGTTAACTGCACCTCAGATTGCAGCCCAAATAAATGCTTAACGAAGTTCAAGTAACAGACACATCTCAACATCAACTATTCAGAGGAGACTGCGTGAATCAGGCCTTCATGGTCAAATTGCTGCAAAGAAACCACCACTAAAGGACACCAATAAGAAGAAGAGACTTGCTTGGGCCAAGAAACACGAGCAATGGACATTAGACTGATGGAAATCTGTTCTTTGGTTGGATGTGTCAAAATCTGAGATTTTTGGTTCCAACCGCCGTGTCTTTGTGAGACGCAGAGTAGGTGAACGGATGATCTCTGCATGTGTGGTTCCCACTGTGAAGCATGGAGGAGGAGGTGTGATGGTGTGGGGGTGCTTTGCTGGTGACACTGTCTGTGATTTATTTAGAATTCAAGGCACACTTAACCAGCATGGCTACCACAGCATTCCCATCTGGTTTGCACTTAGTGGGACTATCATTTGTTTTTCAACAGGACAATGACCCAAAACACACCTCCAGGCTGTGTAAGGGCTATTTTACCAAGGAGAGTGATGGAGTACTGCATCAGATGACCTGGCCTCCACAATCAGCTGGTTGAGAGAATGCCAAGAGTATGGAAAAGCTGTCATCAAGGCAAAGGGTGGCTACTTTGAAGAATCTCAAATATAAAAAAAAAAACTTGAATGAGTAGGTGTGTCCAAACCTTTGACTTGTACTGTAATTTTCCAAGCTGTTTAAAGGCACAGTCAACTTAGTGTATGTAAACTTCTGACCCACTGGAATTGTGATACAGTGAATTATAAGTGAAAAAATCTGTCTGTAAACAATTGTTGAAGAATTACTTGTGTCATGCACAAAGTAGATGTCCTAACCGACTTGCCAAAACTATAGATTGTTAACAAGAAATTTGTGGAGTGGTTGAAAAACGAGTTTTAATGACTCCAACCTAAGTTGTATGTAAACTTCCGACTTCAACTTCGAAAGTATTTGAAAGCCAAGTTAACAAACAGATCACCGACCATTTCGAATACCACCGTACCTTCTCCGCTATGCAATCCGGTTTCCGAGCTGGTCACGGGTGCACTTCAGCCACGCTCAAGGTCCTAAACGATATTATAACCGCGATTGATAATAGACAGTACTGTGCAGCCGTCTTCATCGACCTGGCCAAGGCTTTCGACTCTGTCAACCACCGCATTCTTATTGGCAGACTAAATAGCCTTGGTTTCTCAAATGACTGCCTCGCCTGGTTCACCAACTACTTCTCAGATAGAGTTCAGTGTGTCAAATCGGAGGGCCTGTTGTCTGGACCTATGGCAGTCTCTATGGGGGTGCCACAGGGTTCAATTCTTGGGCTGACACTTTTCTCCGTGTATATCAATGATGTCGCTCTTGCTGCTGGTGACTCTCAGATCCACCTCTACGCAGACGACACCATTTTGTATACATCTGGCCCTTCATTGGACACTGTGTTAACAAACCTCCAAACGAGCTTCAATGCCATACAACAATCCTTCAGTAGCCTCCAACTGCTCTTAAACACTAGTAAAACTAAATGCATGCTTTTCAATCGAACGCTGCTGGCACCCGCCCACCCGACTAGAATCACCACTCTCGACGGGTCTGACCTAGAGTATGTGGACAACTACAAATACCTAGGTGTTTGGTTAGACTGTAAACTCAACTTCCAGACTCACATAAAGAATCTCCAATCCAAAGATAAATCTAGAATCGGCTTCCTATTTCGCAACAAAGCCTCCTTCACTCATGCTGCCAAACATGCCCTCATAAAACTGACTATCCTACCGATCCTTGACTTCGGCGATGTCATTTACAAAATAGCCTCCAACACTCTACTCAGCAAATTGGATGTAGTCTATCACAGTGCCATCCGTTTTGTCTCCAAAGCCCCATACACTACCCACCACTGTGACCTGTACGCTCTTGTTGGCTGGTCCTCACTACATGTTCGTCGTCAAACCCACTGGCTCCAGGCCATCTATAAATCACTGCTAGGCAAATCCCCGCCTTATCTTAGCTCATTGGTCACCATAGCAGCACCCACCCGTAGTCTGCGCTCCAGCAGGTATATCTCACTGGTCATTCCCAAAGCCAACACCTCCTTTGGCCGCCATTCCTTCCAGTTCTCTGCTGCCAATGACTGGAACGAATTGCAAAAATCTCTGAAGCTGGAGACTCTTATCTCCCTCAATAACTTTAAGCATCAGTTGTCAGAGCACCTTACCGATCACTGCACCTGTACACAGCCCATCTGAAATTAGCCCACCCAACTACCTCATCCCTATATTGTTATTTATTTTGCTCTTTTGCACCCCAGTATCTCTATTTGCACATAATCTCTTGCACATCTAGCATTCCAGTGTTAATACTATTGTAATTCTTCTGCACTATAGCCTATTTATTGCCTTACCTCCATAACTTGCTACATTTGCACACACTGTATATATATTTTCTGTTGTATTTTTGACTTTATGTTTTTTACCCCATATGTAACTCTGTGTTGTTTTTATTGCACTGCTTTGCTTTATCTTGGCCAGGTCGCAGTTGTAAATGAGAACCTGTTCTCAACTGGCTTACCTGGTTAAATAAAGGTGAAATAAAAAAAATAAAAAAATATATATATGTGATGGGATGTATAGACATTATAGACATTATGGACAGTATGTGGATAGACCGCACCACCCTCTGGAGAGCTTTGCTGTTGCGGGCGGTGCAGTTGCCGTACCAGGCGGTGATACAGCCCGACAGGATGCTCTCAATGGTGCATCTGTAAAAGTTTTTGAGGGTCTTAGGGGGCCAAGCTGAATTTCTTCAGCCTCCTGACGTTGAAGAGGCGCTGTTGCACCTTCTTTACCACACTATCTGTGTGGGTGGGCCATTTCAGAATATCAGTGATGTGTACGCTGAGAAACTTGAAGCTTTTCACATTCTCCACTGCGGCCCCGTCGAAGTGGATGGGGCGTGCTCCCACCGCTGTCTCCTGAAGTCCACGATCAGCGCCTTCATTTTGTTGACGTGTAGGGAGAAGTTCTTTTTCTGGCACCACTCTGTCAGGGCCCTCACCTCCTCCCTGTAGGCTGTCTCGCCATTGTTGGTAATCAGGCCTACTGCTGTTGTGTCGTCTGCAAACTTGATGATTATGTTGGAGGCGTTCTTGGCCACGCGTTCATGGGTGAACAGGGAATACAGGAGGGGGTTGAGCACCCACCGGTGCTATAACGTTACTAACAGACACCAGGCAAGATGCTGATCAGTAGGGTCTCAGATTGGTCCACCGGTGCTGTAACGTTACTAACAGACACCAGGCAAGATGCTGATCAGTAGGGTCTCAGAATGGACCACCGGTGCTGTAACGTTACTAACAGACACCAGGCAAGATGCTGAGCAGAGAGAGGACACAGAGAAACTCACGGATAAATTATTAGACTGTAGTAGTGATTTAAATACATGGATGGCTCACAACTTCCTCCAGATAAATTTGACAAGACCGAGGTACTTATTGTTGGAGCCAAAGCATAGAGAGAGAATCTGCTGCACATTATACATTTCGAATCACACATTAGGAATGTGACCAAAATAGCTTTTAACCACCTGAGGAACATTGCCAAGGTGCAGCCGTTTCTCTCTCAGGCTGATACAGAGAGACTCATTTATGCTTTTATTACAAGCAGGCTTGACTACTGTAACGCTCTCCTGTCTGGTCTACTCAAGAAAGCCATTGGTCAACTGCAAAGCATACAGAATGCTGCAGCACCGGTACTGACTAAGACCAGATGGTGAGCACACATTGCACCATTTTAAGGTCTCTGCACTGGCAGCCTTTGAGTTTTAGAATTCATTTTAAGATTATTCTATTGGTTTTTAAATCAATCCACGGTTTTAGGCTGGGTTTCTGTACAGCACTTCGAGATATTAGCTGATGTAAGAAGGGCTATATAAAATAAAATTGATTGATTGATTGATTGCACTCCAATAAATTTTTTTATTTTTTTATTTAACCTTTATTTAACCAGGTAAGCCAGTTGAGAACAAGTTCTCATTTACAACTGCGACCTGGCCAAGATAAAGCAAAGCAGTGCGATAAAAACAACAACACAGAGTTACATATGGGGTAAAAAAACATATAGTCAAAAAATACAACAGAAAATATATATACAGTGTGT
The DNA here is from genome assembly GCF_964263955.1 of Coregonus lavaretus. Taxonomy (NCBI): domain Eukaryota; kingdom Metazoa; phylum Chordata; class Actinopteri; order Salmoniformes; family Salmonidae; genus Coregonus; species Coregonus lavaretus. The sequence goes on from NC_140014.1 coordinate 32,485,860, forward strand.
GCAAATGTAGCAAGTTATGGAGGTAAGGCAATAAATAGGCTATATAGTGCAACATAATTACAATTAGTATTAACACTGGAATGCTAGATGTGCAAGAGATTATGTGCAAATAGAGATACTGGGGTGCAAAAGAGCAAAATAAATAACAATACAGGGATGAGGTAGTTGGGTGGGCTAATTTCAGATGGGCTGTGTACAGGTGCAGTGATCGGTAAGGTGCTCTGACAACTGATGCTTAAAGTTAGTGAGGGAGATAAGAGTCTCCAGCTTCAGAGATTTTTGCAATTCGTTCCAGTCATTGGCAGCAGAGAACTGGAAGGAATGGCGGCCAAAGGAGGTGTTGGCTTTGGGGATGACCAGTGAGATATACCTGCTGGAGCGCAGAGTACGGGTGGGTGCTGCTATGGTGACCAATGAGCTAAGATAAGGCAGGGATTTGCCTAGCAGTGATTTATAGATGGCCTGGAGCCAGTGGGTTTGACGACGAACATGTAGTGAGGACCAGCCAACAAGAGCGTACAGGTCACAGTGGTGGGTAGTGTATGGGGCTTTGGAGACAAAACGGATGGCACTGTGATAGACTACATCCAATTTGCTGAGTAGAGTGTTGGAGGCTATTTTGTAAATGACATCGCCAAAGTCAAGGATCGGTAGGATAGTCAGTTTTACGAGGGCATGCTTTTAAGTTATGTACCCAGTAGGTCCCTCAGGTCCTCTGGCACTGGCCTTTTAACTATCCCAAAGCCTAGGACCAAGAGGCATGGAGAGACAGCCTTTAGTTATTATGCCCCCAGCCTCTGGAATAGCCTGCCAGAGGACCTGAGGGGGGACGAAACTGTGGACATATTTAAAAGAGATCTTAAAACACATCTTTTTAGCTTTGCTTTTCCTCAGGGGGCTTTTTAGTCGTTCATTTTGTGTCATTCTTTTGTTTTTTATCGTATGTTTGTTGTGTAGTAAATATTTCAGCTTTTATTTTCATAGTTTTTTATTTGCGTTGCATTCCATTTCTGAAATGTGCTGTATAAATAAAGCTTGATTTTATTTGATGCAGTTAAAATGACCATAAGTGACTTTATGCTGAGTGGAAAAGCATCAGTCAGCTCTTTCACAATAGTGTATGCATGAGTGCGTGCACGCTTAGCCCCTGGATCTGAAGATGGGGGGTGGCGACTGGGCTGCGGCCTCCTGTTTAGCATTCTCCTCAGCCTCAGGGATTACTCTGCTCCACAATGGGCCAATGATTGTCAGGCTAGCCTCTGAGTTACTCACGCTAGCCGTCAATGTCAAACAAGACAAGAGGGAAGAGATTTCGCCATCAAGATTACTCACTGTACACAATATTGAATTGGAAATAGTAAAATCTTTAAAATATATATTCTAACTTTCATTATTCTTATCTAGGTTTATTATATTTGTTTTGTTAGTTTTCTTCTGTCTCTCTCTCTCTCTCAATTCAATTCAAGGGCATGTGAAACGTATGTTAACCTCTCTCTCTCTCTCTCTCTCTCTCTCTCTCTCTCTCTCTCTCTCTCTCTCTCTCTCTCTCTCTCTCTCTCTCTCTCTCTCTCTCTCTCTCTCTCTCTCTCTCTCTCTCTCTCTCTCTCTCTCTCTCTCTCTCTCTCTCTCTATCTATCTATCTATCTATAATGCCCTGCAGCGCGTTGCCGTTGCGCCTCTGTGGAATTACATGTTCAGGTGATTTGTTACGGCCCATCCAGGCAGGAGTTTTCAGGCAGGGCCTCAGTAAGCCAGGCCCAGGGGGAGAGCTCAGAGCTGGGGAGAGGGAGGAGCTGTAGAGCCATATTTCCTGGTTGGTGGTGAGCCAGGCCCAGGGGGAGAGAGCTGGGTGGAGGGAGGAGCACTAGTAGGGCCCTGATCAGATCTATTAGCCAAGCCTCCCTTCGATCCAGCTCCAGCAGTAGCCTCTGGGGCTTGTTGAGCGTCATTGCAGGCCTCTGTACTACTGGTACTGAGGCTGGGCTCTGCTCTGTGGGGCTGGTCTCTGCTCTGTGGGGCTGGTCCCTTCTCTTTCGGGCTGGTCCCTGCTCTGTGGGGCTGGTCTCTGCTCTGTGGGGCTGGTCTCTGCTCTGTGGGGCTGGTCCCTGCTGTGTGGGGCTGGTCCCTGCTCTGTGGGGCTGGTCTCTGCTCTGTGGGGCTGGTCTCTGCTCTGTGGGGCTGGTCCCTGCTGTGTGGGGCTGGTCCCTGCTCTGTGGGGCTGGTCTCTGCTCTGTGGGGCTGGTCCCTCCCTCCCTCCCTCCCTCCCTCCCTCCCTCCCTCCCTCCCTCCTGACCTCTGCTTTGCTGCTGTTGTGTTGTCTCTTCTCTTCCCCTGACGGTTGTGACTCAAGCACCTTGCTGCAGGCCAGCTGCAGCTGTAGAAGTTTGTGATGACGCGGCAGTCTGCTTTATCAAGGTCTTGGCGGACAGGGCGAACGCTTAGCAGTCCATGTTGAACAAGACAATCTCCTGTTATTCCCTTTGGCAGCGTACTCTGCTCTGCTCTGCTTTCTCCCCTCAGTGTGGGGCCAGGGGATGTCACAGAGGGAACTTGAGTGAGTTGGATATGACAGAGCTGTCAACTCGACACACATCAGGTCTTGTTCTTCTCTAGCTGTGGCTGCAAGCAGGCTGGGCTGGCTGGTGATAAGCACTCTTCCACCTCCTCCTGCACCTCTTGCTCTTCCTCTCCTCCTCTTCCTCCTCCTCATCCTCCTCCACCTCCTCTAGCCTGGTGCTGGCCCTAGGATGCCCCGGTGTATAACAGCAGGCATGGGTCTTGTTCAGTAGAACACACAACGCAAAACAAAAATCTGTATTCTTTTTGGACAAGATCAAGTGGTGCCTCCCAGTTTCACTCCCATTCAAAACATTTTCTCCCTACGGAACACGACCCTGTTCTGTTCTAAGTTGCCTGCCAGTGCCACGACCCTCCCTAGTCAGTCCCCACCACAGGCACCGGGGGGCCTCCGCTGCCTCTTCTGCTGCACGTTACGTCAGCCTCACAATAGCAGAACAACACAATACTGCCTGAACAAAATACTCCCTGCCAACAGGCGCTAAACACGGAATGTGTCCCAAAATGGCACCATATTCCCTACATAGTGTACTAATTTTAAAAGTAGTGCACTACATATGGAATAGGGTGCCATTTGGGACGCAATCACTGTTCTGTAGTGGCTCCATCAGCCATCGGCCAGCCCTACCCACCCCATAGCACAGAGTTCAGTAGAGTTCCAGTTCTCTGTTCTTCAACACTCAACTGTTGGTATGTCAGCCAGGGCCAAATAACCCTGAGCAATGTACTGACATGCGCGCCCACACACTGTTACACCATAGAACATTTATTTTAAGTAACAGTTTTCATGGCTCTATGCTTGTAGTTGAGGGGCCCTGGCATAGTGGCTTGACTTGTAGTCGTCCCCATATCACACAGTTAGCCAGCATAGCTACTGCATCCCAGGTATGAATGCTTCTATGGGCTGCTGGAGTGAAGGGTTTGAATGTGCGGATCATTGTGTTATACGCCTCTCTAACACTCCTAGCGTGATTAGCGTTAGACCTCTGTGTGTGTGTGTGTGTGTGTGTGTGAGAGAGAGAGTGTGTGTGTGTGTGTGTGTGTGTGTGTGTGTGTGTGTGTGTGTGTGAGTGTGTGTGTGTGTGTGTGTGTGTGTGTGTGTGTGTGTGTGTGAGAGAGAGAGAGTGTGTGTGTGTGTGTGTGTGTGTGTGTGTGTGTGTGAGTGAGTGATTGAGTGAGTGACTGAGTGAGTGAGTGAGTGAAAACATTTGGCACTTTTCAAACAAATCCACCCAAACTCCTCTTACTTTCTAGGCTGCCAGCAAAAAAAAAAAGTATTGAGAAAGTTTAATGAATCAAAAGAATGTACCTAGCTGTTGATCGGAAAGTCATTCTGTCAATGTGCCGTCACCATCAATATCTATGGCTAATGTCATCAAAGCGTGAAAAAATATATTCCCAAGTAGATTATCAGCAAGGCCTTATCATACACTGTGTTCCTATTAGTTCAACTTGAATAAACTGAACTGTTTAGAAGAATTTTGATTTTTCTTATTACAAGCCTTTTTTGTTGCTAGCAAAATCCATCACATTTTATCTAATTATATCTAGGACAGGATTTTTAATGGGCCATACAGCTGTTAAGCTTTTACATTAAGACAACTAATGTAGCTTTGCTCTGCTACTGCTGGTCCCTGGTGAGAGAAGAGAGGGAGAGAGAGAGAGAGAGAGAGAGAGAGAGTGAGAGAGAGAGAGAGAGTGAGAGAGAGAGAGAGAGAGAGAGGGAGAGAGAGAGAGAGAGAGAGAGAGAGAGAGAGAGAGAGAGAGAGAGAGAGAGAGAGAGAGAGATAGAGAGAGGGAGAGAGAGAGAGATAGAGAGAGGGAGAGAGAGAGAGAGAGAGGGAGAGAGGGAAGGGAGAGAGAGAGAGAGAGAGAGGGAAGGGAGAGAGAGAGAGAGAGAGAGAGAGAGGGAGAGAGAGAGAGGGAGAGAGGGAGAGAGGGAAGGGAGAGAGAGAGAGGGAAGAGAGAGAGGGGAGAGAGAGAGAGAGAGGGAGAGAGGGAAGGGAGAGAGAGAGAGGGAGAGAGGGAAGGGAGAGAGAGAGAGAGGGAGAGAGGGAAGGGAGAGAGAGAGAGAGGGAAAGAGAGGGAGAGAGCGGGAGAGAGAGAGAGAGAGGGAAGGGAGAGAGAGAGAGAGGAAAGAGAGGGAGAGAGAGGGAAGGGAGAGAGAGAGAGTGAGAGAGAGCGAGAAAGAGAGAGAGAGAGGGAGAGAGAAAGAGAGAGAGGGAGAGGGGGGTGTAAGGAAAGTGGAACAGTGATGTACATCTTTCTCATTTACTGTCACACGCACAGAGACACATATAGTTGAGCGTACACACACACACACACACACAAATTATTATGCAATTGCTACAGTTTGAGAGGTAAAGGTTCTATTTTAAAAATGTGTCCCATCTGTTCATGATACATTTGAGATTAGTTGAATCAAATGATGCGATGGTGGTTGTGTCAGTGTGGCTCAGAGAGGGACAGATGTCCACCACTACACAGTCTGTGACAGTGTGACAGGAGGAGCAGGAGCTGTCTGACTGGATACATCTTAAATGGCACCCTATTCCCTACATAGTGCACTCATTACTTTTGACCATAATCAAAAGTAGTGCACTATGTAGGGAATAGGGTGCCGTTTGGGACGGACACTCTGACTGACCATAGTCTCACTTGAGGATTGGTCCCAGGCTAACACCTTAGACAAGCTCCAGTGATCACAACAACAACACACACACAACAAGCCACCGGAAAACTCAATGAACACTTAGCTGTATATTAGGCTTTGTGGTAGAGATCATTTTGCCATCAATATCAGTCTTGACAATTTGTGGTTATTATGGCTCTGTTAATACTAAGGGTTTTAGTTGATTGAAAGACTATGCATTAATCCCAAATGGCACCCTATACTCTACATCAGGGCTGCCCAACCCAGTTCCTGGAGAGCTACCGTCCTGTAGGTTTTCGCTCCAACCCTAATCTAGCACACTTGATGCTAATAATTAGCTGGTTGATAAACTGAATCATGTTAGTTACAACTGGGGTTGGAGCGAAAACCTACAGGATGGTATCTCTCCAGGAACAGGGTTGGAGAACCCGGCCCTACATAGGACACTAGCCCTATGACTCAGCCTGTATAGCAACTAGAAGATGATTGGACACTGACGGCAGGCTTGGAGCTCAACAGTTCTCTCAGTTCTTTACCCTGTTCACTGTACGTCAGTGGTGGCCTTAGGTAACATGGTCAGGTTGCCAAACTTGTCATTATGGATTCCAATACCCATCTCTCTTCCTTCCTCTCATGTTTAGCCAGTCTCTGCCCAGGTTTCCTGTATAGCTGAGTCAGTCCAGACAGCCCTGTATCATCCCTGACTGAGAGAGGGAGGGAGAGAGAGAAAAAGAGGGAGGAGGAGAGAGAGAGAGAGACAAGTAGAGGTAGAGGGATAGAGGGAGAGAGAAACAGAGAGAGGGAGGGAGAGAGAAAGGGAGACAGGGTGAGAGAGATGAAGAGAGGATGGGGGAGAGAGGGAGAGAGAAGAAGTTGATGATAATGACTGCCTCCTCTCCTCTAGTTGGAGCAGTAGCAGCATGAGGGACAGCACTGTGCTGCAGGCCCCAGATAAGAGCTGCTGTGCCTCCTCTCCTCCCTCCATCCCTCCCTCTGCTTAATCTTCTCCAGTGCCAGTGGAGCTGCTTTTGTAAAGTCTGCTCTGCTGTAGCTGTACACATTCCTGTGTGATAACACCTTACGTCCACAGACAGACAGACAGCGCTCTGCTCCACTCTGGCAACTGGGCTTGACGTCTATGAGCTCATCCTTCACTCTTTTACTCTGGTGCTGCCTCCCAAATGGCTCTGGACATAAGTAGTGCACTATATAGGGAATAGGGTGCCATATGGGATGCAAACTGGATCAGGGAGCGCTCACTCAGCCCCAGCAAGGAGAAGAGCAGTCATGTGTCTTGTCTATCCAAGATTGTGGTCCAAGTTTATAATTGTTTCAACCCTGGCCTGCTGGGTTATTTGACCATTTTACTACAAACGGTAGAGACCAAATTACATTTGATAAGGGAATCAATGATGAGGTAATCTTGTTCAATCTTACCTCACTCGAATGACAACAAGGCCTAGTTTAATCAAAAAAGACTCCAGGTAGGCCGCTTAGTTCTAATTGTGCCTACAAGAAGCGTCCTAGAAGGCGTATTGTCTGGCTGATCCTGGATATTGAGTCAGTGTGGCTTTAGTGGAGTTGAAGGCTTATTTACATTTACATTTACGTCATTTAGCAGACGCTCTTATCCAGAGCGACTTACAAATTGGTGCATTCACCTTATAGCCAGTGGGATAACCACTTTACAATATGTCTTTTTATTTTATTTATTTTTTTAAAGAGGGTGGGGTAAGGGGGGGTAGAAGGATTACTTTATCCTATCCCAGGTATTCCTTAAAGAGGTGGGGTTTCAAGTGTCTCCGGAAGGTGGTGAGTGACTCCGCTGTCCTGGCGTCGTATTGTCTGGCTGGTCCTGGATATTGAGTCAGTGTGGCTTTAGTGGAGTTGAAGGCGTATTGTCTGGCTGATCCTGGCTATTGAGTCAGTGTGGCTTTAGTGAAGTTGGAAGCCAACTGTATGGATATGTCCCAAATGGCACCCTATTCCCTTTAAAATGCACTACTTTTGACCAAAGCCCTAGTACTACGTTTGCCCAGGGCCCATAGGGCTGTGGTCAAAAGTAGTGCTCTATATAGGGAATAGGGTGCCATTTGGGACACAGATTAGTTCTCCCCCTACATTCCATCTTGGGCTGATGATTTATGGGCACAGAGGGCTGCAAGGAAGGACAATTATTAACGCACTAGGCTGGAAATTGATGAGTCGGCTAGGACACTCTGGTCTCTTGACACAGCGCAGTTACTGTTACTGCTGTTGGAGGATGGGCTACTACTGTAATTATGTCTGCCAGCTCCATTGGTCCTGGTCAAAAGTAGTGCACTATATATGAAATAGGGTGCCATTTAGGATGCATCCAAGCCTGGGCCTCTCAGTAGGATAGATGACAGAGTAGATACTAGCTACAAACGACCAGAGAATGGCAGTAGATTTGGCTGTGGTGGTTGGGTTCAGTCACCACCACAACAGTCAAGGTCATTTGGGTGATAGTAGCTTCCTTGTTTTATTTCTCTGACTGAATTAGTTGAGGCCTTGTGATGAATGGGTTTAATAAAACACTGTTTATTTTTTCAACCTTTTTCCTGTGGAATGTGGATGGGAATCTGTGGCCTGCTGTAGCTGCTGGTGTAGGATAGCATTAGATCAGGAGGATAGGGAAGGTGGGCAGTGATAGTGAAGACCCCAATTTGCTCAGCCCTGCCTCTGACTGGTTTAACACAGCATATTTCTCATACCATTGTTGCCTAGAAGAGTTTGGCTTCTATTTGGTTTCAATTTACAGTTTAGATTCCAGAGGGGCCACACTGTTGTTTGGCCTGAAATTTAAACTAGGGGAATTATTCATGATACATTTGAGATTAGTTGAATCAAATGATGCGATGGTGGTTGTGTCAGTGTGGCTCAGAGAGGGACAGATGTCCACCACTACACAGTCTGTGACAGTGTGACAGGAGGAGCAGGAGCTGTCTGACTGGATACATCTTAAATGGCACCCTATTCCCTACATAGTGCACTCATTACTTTTGACCATAATCAAAAGTAGTGCACTATGTAGGGAATAGGGTGCCGTTTGGGACGGACACTCTGACTGACCATAGTCTCACTTGAGGATTGGTCCCAGGCTAACACCTTAGACAAGCTCCAGTGATCACAACAACAACACACACACAACAAGCCACCGGAAAACTCAATGAACACTTAGCTGTATATTAGGCTTTGTGGTAGAGATCATTTTGCCATCAATATCAGTCTTGACAATTTGTGGTTATTATGGCTCTGTTAATACTAAGGGTTTTAGTTGATTGAAAGACTATGCATTAATCCCAAATGGCACCCTATACTCTACATCAGGGCTGCCCAACCCAGTTCCTGGAGAGCTACCGTCCTGTAGGTTTTCGCTCCAACCCTAATCTAGCACACTTGATGCTAATAATTAGCTGGTTGATAAACTGAATCATGTTAGTTACAACTGGGGTTGGAGCGAAAACCTACAGGATGGTATCTCTCCAGGAACAGGGTTGGAGAACCCGGCCCTACATAGGACACTAGCCCTATGACTCAGCCTGTATAGCAACTAGAAGATGATTGGACACTGACGGCAGGCTTGGAGCTCAACAGTTCTCTCAGTTCTTTACCCTGTTCACTGTACGTCAGTGGTGGCCTTAGGTAACATGGTCAGGTTGCCAAACTTGTCATTATGGATTCCAATACCCATCTCTCTTCCTTCCTCTCATGTTTAGCCAGTCTCTGCCCAGGTTTCCTGTATAGCTGAGTCAGTCCAGACAGCCCTGTATCATCCCTGACTGAGAGAGGGAGGGAGAGAGAGAAAAAGAGGGAGGAGGAGAGAGAGAGAGAGACAAGTAGAGGTAGAGGGATAGAGGGAGAGAGAAACAGAGAGAGGGAGGGAGAGAGAAAGGGAGACAGGGTGAGAGAGATGAAGAGAGGATGGGGGAGAGAGGGAGAGAGAAGAAGTTGATGATAATGACTGCCTCCTCTCCTCTAGTTGGAGCAGTAGCAGCATGAGGGACAGCACTGTGCTGCAGGCCCCAGATAAGAGCTGCTGTGCCTCCTCTCCTCCCTCCATCCCTCCCTCTGCTTAATCTTCTCCAGTGCCAGTGGAGCTGCTTTTGTAAAGTCTGCTCTGCTGTAGCTGTACACATTCCTGTGTGATAACACCTTACGTCCACAGACAGACAGACAGCGCTCTGCTCCACTCTGGCAACTGGGCTTGACGTCTATGAGCTCATCCTTCACTCTTTTACTCTGGTGCTGCCTCCCAAATGGCTCTGGACATAAGTAGTGCACTATATAGGGAATAGGGTGCCATATGGGATGCAAACTGGATCAGGGAGCGCTCACTCAGCCCCAGCAAGGAGAAGAGCAGTCATGTGTCTTGTCTATCCAAGATTGTGGTCCAAGTTTATAATTGTTTCAACCCTGGCCTGCTGGGTTATTTGACCATTTTACTACAAACGGTAGAGACCAAATTACATTTGATAAGGGAATCAATGATGAGGTAATCTTGTTCAATCTTACCTCACTCGAATGACAACAAGGCCTAGTTTAATCAAAAAAGACTCCAGGTAGGCCGCTTAGTTCTAATTGTGCCTACAAGAAGCGTCCTAGAAGGCGTATTGTCTGGCTGATCCTGGATATTGAGTCAGTGTGGCTTTAGTGGAGTTGAAGGCTTATTTACATTTACATTTACGTCATTTAGCAGACGCTCTTATCCAGAGCGACTTACAAATTGGTGCATTCACCTTATAGCCAGTGGGATAACCACTTTACAATATGTCTTTTTATTTTATTTATTTTTTTAAAGAGGGTGGGGTAAGGGGGGGTAGAAGGATTACTTTATCCTATCCCAGGTATTCCTTAAAGAGGTGGGGTTTCAAGTGTCTCCGGAAGGTGGTGAGTGACTCCGCTGTCCTGGCGTCGTATTGTCTGGCTGGTCCTGGATATTGAGTCAGTGTGGCTTTAGTGGAGTTGAAGGCGTATTGTCTGGCTGATCCTGGCTATTGAGTCAGTGTGGCTTTAGTGAAGTTGGAAGCCAACTGTATGGATATGTCCCAAATGGCACCCTATTCCCTTTAAAATGCACTACTTTTGACCAAAGCCCTAGTACTACGTTTGCCCAGGGCCCATAGGGCTGTGGTCAAAAGTAGTGCTCTATATAGGGAATAGGGTGCCATTTGGGACACAGATTAGTTCTCCCCCTACATTCCATCTTGGGCTGATGATTTATGGGCACAGAGGGCTGCAAGGAAGGACAATTATTAACGCACTAGGCTGGAAATTGATGAGTCGGCTAGGACACTCTGGTCTCTTGACACAGCGCAGTTACTGTTACTGCTGTTGGAGGATGGGCTACTACTGTAATTATGTCTGCCAGCTCCATTGGTCCTGGTCAAAAGTAGTGCACTATATATGAAATAGGGTGCCATTTAGGATGCATCCAAGCCTGGGCCTCTCAGTAGGATAGATGACAGAGTAGATACTAGCTACAAACGACCAGAGAATGGCAGTAGATTTGGCTGTGGTGGTTGGGTTCAGTCACCACCACAACAGTCAAGGTCATTTGGGTGATAGTAGCTTCCTTGTTTTATTTCTCTGACTGAATTAGTTGAGGCCTTGTGATGAATGGGTTTAATAAAACACTGTTTATTTTTTCAACCTTTTTCCTGTGGAATGTGGATGGGAATCTGTGGCCTGCTGTAGCTGCTGGTGTAGGATAGCATTAGATCAGGAGGATAGGGAAGGTGGGCAGTGATAGTGAAGACCCCAATTTGCTCAGCCCTGCCTCTGACTGGTTTAACACAGCATATTTCTCATACCATTGTTGCCTAGAAGAGTTTGGCTTCTATTTGGTTTCAATTTACAGTTTAGATTCCAGAGGGGCCACACTGTTGTTTGGCCTGAAATTTAAACTAGGGGAATTACTGACTGCCTACAGGCTACAATATCTAAGCCTAAACTCTATATATATATTTGTGTTCAACAACATTGTGGAAGCAGTGGTAGTGTACATCTGATAACTCTAGCTAACTGCTGACCTTTTGTACTATCATCATATGACAAGCAGAGGCCAGGTTTAAAAAGGTTTTTATTCAGTTAGTGGATTTTATTGTTTCTGTTGCAGCAGATCAAAGTTAGTCATAAAACGATCCAGGCAGCCGCCGGCAGTTAAACTAAACGCTTTAGTGGATTGTTCCACTGTTTCTACGACGATATGACGTCGTGAGGAACTACCGGTCACACCCATCCAAAAGGATATCAGAAGTTTATCTACTGCTGGAGGTCAGATTTAGTCTGAGTTTGAAATGCAAAGATTCTAGAGCTGCGGTCTGTCTGCTAGACTATTTCTGGAAGTTGTACTTGTAAAGAGAGATTATGTTCTGTACTAACCTGGTCCCAGATCTGTTTGTGCTGTCTTGCACCTGCCAGCTCCTGACAATGACCATAGGAGTTGGCATTGGTAAGATGGCAAAAACAGATCTGTGACCAGGCTAGCTTTGCATAGTGATATGTAGAACATGATGCTAATCACGTTATCAAGTTCTCTTACTCCCAGACACAGACAGAATGGGAGTAGTAGTATTGGTAGTGGTAGTGGTAGTGGTGGAGGTGGAGTTGGTGTTGAGTTAATGTGTAGTTAGGGAGGAGGACAATGGAACATCCGGCTTGTAGAACACGTCTAAATTCGGATCACTTCCCTATAGCGCTTCCCTCCCTCAGTGGAGTTCATTTTGTTCTTGATGTCTTTGGCTGCAACCTTCTTCCCAGTTATTTGACTAAAGTGCAGGCAGGGTCACTTCCAGTCAAAAACCTCGGCCCATCGGCATCAACACACACACACACACAAAATAAACGGTTTTGTTTCAGCAATGTCATGACAACGGTCGGAGAAGTCATGATGTGGGGTGGAACTAACAGGTGCTGTGACCATAGAAATAGAATGAGTGGAACAAGATTAGGCTAGATATATTCTATGGCTGTGACCTGCATGTCTGTATGTAGAGTAAGTCGTTAGACTGGGGTATTTAGACTGGGGTATTTAGCCCTAGCGCTGTCTTAGTATGGTGCCTTCGGTCGCTTCTCAGAGTAGACCCTAACAAACATTGAATGGCTTTTTAGTTGCTTCTAATGAAATAGTGGTTACAGGAAACATAGCTTAACTGGCTTCTAATGAAATAGTGGTTACAGGAAATATGAACAGAAGTCATGAATGATGGCATTAAGAGTGAGTCAGTGTTAAAAAAGTAGAAGCTCTTATGTCTATCTTATCATGCCATGGAAATTTCCCCAGTGCCTCTCGTAAAGCAGCTGCTCTTGTGTTTTCTGTGTGTCAGGAGGGGCCTAACACCACACACACACTTTCAAACAAATTGCACAAGGGCCATTTGGGAAAGGAAATGTACGCTTCCCCTTCCCATGAGACACTGCTGTTCATTTCATAACTAAGCTAGGGTTGTTTCCCAAATGATCAAAAGTAGTGCACTATATAGAGAACAGGGAGTGTGTGATTCACCTGGATTACCACCTGCCATTTATCTACCTGTACCTCTGTTCTTCAGTATATATTACATTCATCTCTACCTGTACCTCTGTTCTTCAGTATATATTACATTCATCTCTACCTGTACCCCTGTTCTTCAGTATATATTACATTCATCTCTACCTGTACCCCTGTTCTTCAGTATATATTACATTCATCTCTACCTGTACCCCTGTTCTTCAGTATATATTACATTCATCTCTACCTGTACCCCTGTTCTTCAGTATATATTACATTCATCTCTACCTGTACCCCTGTTCTTCAGTATATATTACATTCATCTCTACCTGTACCCCTGTTCTTCAGTATATATTACATTCATCTCTACCTGTACCCCTGTTCTTCAGTATATATTACATTCATCTCTACCTGTACCCCTGTTCTTCATATATATTACATTCATCTCTACCTGTACCCCTGTTCTTCAGTATATATTACATTCATCTCTACCTGTACCCCTGTTCTTCAGTATATATTACATTCATTTCTACCTGTACCTCTGTTCTTCAGTATATATTACATTCATCTCTACCTGTACCCCTGTTCTTCAGTATATATTACATTCATCTCTACCTGTACCCCTGTTCTTCAGTATATATTACATTCATCTCTACCTTTACCCCTGTTCTTCAGTATATATTACATTCATCTCTACCTGTACCCCTGTTCTTCAGTATATATTACATTCATCTCTACCTGTACCCCTGTTCTTCAGTATATATTACATTCATCTCTACCTGTACCCCTGTTCTTCAGTATATATTACATTCATCTCTACCTGTACCCCTGTTCTTCAGTATATATTACATTCATCTCTACCTGTACCCCTGTTCTTCAGTATATATTACATTCATCTCTACCTGTACCCCTGTTCTTCAGTATATATTACATTCATCTCTATTATATAAACACACTGTGCCATCACATCAGTGCTCTAAGAGAGGACCTGCTCTGACATGTTACAGCATCTCAGGAATGTGTACTGTAGCTAGCTAGTCCCACACTGTGTATGTATGTGTGTGTGTGTGTGTGTGTGTGTGTGTGTGTGTGTGTGTGTGTGTGTGTGTGTGTGTGTGTGTGTGTGTGTGCACTATAAAATGCTCAGCTCTGTGTCTGTGCTGCAAAGTCACACACACTGCAGTCTGTCATTACAGCGGGCCCAAACAGACAGAGCTCACCCCCGACCACAAACACACTGTGCCTGCATTATTTTGCTGGTTAGATGCTCCCCAAGCGCTGTCCCCAGATCAGCTGGTGTGACTGACAACCATCCAACCGGCAAACTGATTAGGCTAACCACTAGGCCGCTCACTGCTGCGTGTGGTGTGTGTGTGTGTGTGTGTGTGTGTGTGTGTGTGTGTGTGTGTCAACATGGTGGGAGAAGTCTGTCAGTGTCCCTCAACTGAGATGTTCAGAGATTCTATTGTGTCTCGTCATGCAATGATGAATAGAAACATGAACCATGAATATATTGTCTATGGACAATGTGAGGGGAGCTCAGATTGTATAGACAGGGTAGCTGACAACGTCACGAAAACCATGTGCACGCTTAAGTGGGGCAGAAGGCTGTGTGTTGTTGTGATTCTGGATGGCCAGATAGCTAGCAACAAAGACAAGAAGCTGCCATGTGGGGAATCGTAAGTGGCTCTTTTCAGTTAGTTTTATCTTGTTCTTGATTCATTGTCTTGTTTACAATAAACGTTGGAGACTAAATATAATTTACATGTCAACAATCTAAGCCAACCCCTTCTGTTTTGCCCCATATTTGCGCATGCGTCGGTTTTGTTGCTAACCAACCAACCAACCTGTCTCTAAATGATGCAAGGACAATGCCTCATCATGTTTAATAAGAATAATATTCTAAACAGGCCTGGCTATTGGGATGGTTTGTAAGTAGGTTAGGTTAGGTTGAGGTAGTGCTTACTGTATCCCAGAGCCAGGGCCTGTTTTTCCTCTACCTCTCAACACTCACAGCCTCTTCCTCCACCTCCTCCACACTGTGTGTGTGTGTGTGTGTGTGTGTGTGTGTGTGTGTGTGTGTGTGTGTGTGTGTGTGAGAGAGTGTGTAAAAGATGGCCTGGCCATGCTTAATGTCACTGTGGCTGTGTCTGTGTTTTATTTTTCTCTGATCTGAAATTATTGCAAAATGGAAAACTGGCTTTAAACTTCTCCTACCCTTTTCACAGTGGAAATCAAACCATGTTAATAGCAGGTCAAGTAGTAGATTCGCACTGCCTGTACTTATGCTCTAAATATATGTCTGTTCTTTTTTCTTCCAGGACTTACAACAGAGGGCCTGTATCGCGTGAGTGGAAACAAGACTGATCAAGACAATATTCAGAAGCAGTTTGATCAAGGTAAAACACAGCTGCAACTGTCAACTCACTATTTTACTTGCGATCCTCTCTTCTCTTCTAAATGTATTTTCTCTTTACAAGCTCACTTTTTCCTTCTTGTCTTTAAAAGCTCCGTGTTCTTTCTCCTCTTTTTTCTAAACTGAACAGGTGGTTAAATCACACCGGTTCATTAAGATGTCAGAGAGGGAAAGTGACTGGTTGGGAAAACCAATAATGACTGTTCCCAAGGACTCTATTAATTTCCCTCCTAATTGTTTAAATTCAGACACAAATAATATATGAATTACTGTGAATGGGAGTCTTATAACACACAGGGGATGGCTGATTGTAGTAACCTGCCAATGCGGGAGGGATGGGTATGTCCTAGAATATGATTTAGACATTGATATAGTCACCACTCGGCTGCATATGGATCCTTCCCTCGCTTGCTTGCTTGAAAAACGTATAAATACTGCTTGCGGTGTAGTGCAATAAATATTGTCTCTATATAAGCCCGGACCAAGTCAAAATGACTCCAATTTGCCGTATAGCTTGACTTACACAAGCAATCAATTTTATGTTATTTTATTTAGCCTTGAATTGAATTACTGTGTAAGCTCACCGGTTGGCTGTATTTCCCTGGGGGGAGCCATCGAGCTGTGCAAAGGGGCTGGGTGGAAAAATCTTCCTTCCATCGAGTGGCCAAATGACTTCCTATCCATGAGACACTGTTTACTGAAAAGAGCCACTATGGGCATCAATCTGCCTGCTGGCCCGGAACCATTAGTCCTCCCTCTCTTCCTCTCTTCTCTCTCTCTCTCTTCCCCATCTTTCTCGCTCGCTCTTCTCTCCCTCTCTCTTCTTTCACCACCGGAATTTGGGAATGAAGTGCATTTTTCTCTCTTTCCCTTTCTATCTCTGGGAGAAAGATCTACTCTGACAGCTGTCAGTTCACCTTAGGCCCTGTCCTGCTCCCACTAGCTCCTTCTCTCTCTCTCAGCATCTTCCTCCTCTCACCTCTCTTTATCTTACTCTCTCACCACTCTCTCTCCCTCTTACTCTCCCCCGCTCTCCTTCTCTAACTCCCTCTTACTCTCCCCCGCTCTCCTTCTCTAACTCCCTCTTACTCTCCCCCGCTCTCCTTCTCTAACTCCCTCTTACTCTCACCCCTCTCTCCCTCCTCCCTCTTACTCTCACCCATCTCTCCCTCCTCCCTCTTACTCTCTCCCCTCTCTCCCTCCTCCCTCTTACTCTCACCCCTCTCTCCCTCCTCCCTCTTACTCTCTCCCCTCTCTCTCTCCTCCCTCTTACTCTCACCCCTTTCTCCCTCCTCCCTCTTACTCTCACCCCTCTCTCCCTCCTCCCTCTTACTCTCACCCGCTCTCCTTCTCTAACTCCCTCTTACTCTCACCCCTCTCTCCCTCCTCCCTCTTACTCTCACCCCTCTCTCCCTCCTCCCTCTTACTCTCTCCCCTCTCTCCCTCCTCCCTCTTACTCTCACCCCTCTCTCCCTCCTCCCTCTTACTCTCTCCCCTCTCTCCCTCCTCCCTCTTACTCTCACCCCTCTCTCCCTCCTCCCTCTTACTCTCACCCCTCTCTCCCTCCTCCCTCTTACTCTCACCCCTCTCTCCCTCCTCCCTCTTACTCTCACCCCTCTCTCCCTCCTCCCTCTTACTCTCTCCCCTCTCTCCCTCCTCCCTCTTACTCTCACCCCTCTCTCCCTCCTCCCTCTTACTCTCACCCCTCTCTCCCTCCTCCCTCTTACTCTCTCCCCTCTCTCCCTCCTCCCTCTTACTCTCACCCCTCTCTCCCTCCTCCCTCTTACTCTCTCCCCTCTCTCCCTCCTCCCTCTTACTCTCACCCCTCTCTCCCTCCTCCCTCTTACTCTCACCCCTCTCTCCCTCCTCCCTCTTACTCTCTCCCCTCTCTCCCTCCTCCCTCTTACTCTCACCCCTCTCTCCCTCCTCCCTCTTACTCTCACCCCTCTCTCCCTCCTCCCTCTTACTCTCACCCCTCTCTCCCTCCTCCCTCTTACTCTCACCCCTCTCTCCCTCCTCCCTCTTACTCTCTCCCCTCTCTCCCTCCTCCCTCTTACTCTCACCCCTCTCTCCCTCCTCCCTCTTACTCTCTCCCCTCTCTCCCTCCTCCCTCTTACTCTCACCCCTCTCTCCCTCCTCCCTCTTACTCTCACCCCTCTCTCCCTCCTCCCTCTTACTCTCTCCCCTCTCTCCCTCCTCCCTCTTACTCTCACCCCTCTCTCCCTCCTCCCTCTTACTCTCACCCCTCTCTCCCTCCTCCCTCTTACTCTCACCCCTCTCTCCCTCCTCCCTCTTACTCTCACCCCTCTCTCCCTCCTCCCTCTTACTCTCACCCCTCTCTCCCTCCTCCCTCTTACTCTCACCCCTCTCTCCCTCCTCCCTCTTACTCTCTCCCCTCTCTCCCTCCTCCCTCTTACTCTCTCCCCTCTCTCCCTCCTCCCTCTTACTCTCTCCCCTCTCTCCCTCCTCCCTCTTACTCTCTCCCCTCTCTCCCTCCTCCCTCTTACTCTCTCCCCTCTCTCCCTCATCCCTCTTACTCTCACCCCTCTCTCCCTCCTCCCTCTTACTCTCACCCCTCTCTCCCTCCTCCCTCTTACTCTCTCCCCTCTCTCCCTCCTCCCTCTTACTCTCTCCCCTCTCTCCCTCCTCCCTCTTACTCTCACCCCTCTCTCCCTCCTCCCTCTTACTCTCACCCCTCTCTCCCTCCTCCCTCTTACTCTCTCCCCTCTCTCCCTCCTCCCTCTTACTCTCTCCCCTCTCTCCCTCCTCCCTCTTACTCTCTCCCCTCTCTCCCTCCTCCCTCTTACTCTCACCCCTCTCTCCCTCCTCCCTCTTACTCTCTCCCCTCTCTCCCTCCTCCCTCTTACTCTCACCCCTCTCTCCCTCCTCCCTCTTACTCTCACCCCTCTCTCCCTCCTCCCTCTTACTCTCACCCCTCTCTCCCTCCTCCCTCTTACTCTCACCCCTCTCTCCCTCCTCCCTCTTACTCTCTCCCCTCTCTCCCTCCTCCCTCTTACTCTCACCCCTCTCTCCCTCCTCCCTCTTACTCTCACCCCTCTCTCCCTCCTCCCTCTTACTCTCACCCCTCTCTCCCTCCTCCCTCTTACTCTCACCCCTCTCTCCCTCCTCCCTCTTACTCTCACCCCTCTCTCCCTCCTCCCTCTTACTCTCACCTCTCTCTCCCTCCTCCCTCTTACTCTCTCCCCTCTCTCCCTCCTCCCTCTTACTCTCACCCCTCTCTCCCTCATCCCTCTTACTCTCTCCCCTCTCTCCCTCCTCCCTCTTACTCTCTCCCCTCTCTCCCTCATCCCTCTTACTCTCCTCCCCTCTCTCCCCCCCCTCCAATCTAACCATGTCCCCCTCTCGCTCCCTGCAGACCACAGTATGGACCTGATAGTGATGGATGTGGCTGTGAATGCTGTGGCGGGGGCTCTGAAGGCCTTTTTCGCTGACCTACCTGACCCTCTCATCCCCTACACCCTGCACCCAGAGCTGGTGGAGGCAGCCAGTGAGTACTATACTGTACTGTTAGCTACACATGCTCTGGAGGGCTGACCTGGGTTCAGATAGTATTGTGTCTCTTTCAAATGCTTTTAGCTATGCTTGGTTAAGCTTGCCTAGTGCAATACTCCCAACAGTGGCAGTGCAAACCCTGCCCATCTGGCACTCTCAGGCAGGCTCAATGAAATGCTTTTGAAAGAAAACAAATCTTATATCAACCCATGTCTGGTCTGTAGAGGCCAGTGTCCTAACTCACTAACTACTAGCTGTGGGGAGGGTTGACACCCAGCGCCTCAGCCCTCCCCCCTAAAATCACACCCAGCAGCTAGAGAAGAGGAGTTCAACCAGTTCTCTCTCTCTCTCTCTCTCTCCCTCTCTCTCTCTCCAAAGTACTGCTAAATAGATGGTAAATAGTCTGTCCTTCTTCTTTTCCTGCTCGGTTCATTTCTGTGTCATTTATTTTACTGTAGGGCTGACCTCATTTAGTCGACTGGTCGATTGTTTAGTCGATATGCTGTTGGTCGACCGAGATTTCTTTAGTCGAGCAGTAGCAAACAAAATATAAAATAAAATGAATGGTGTACCTGTATGATTGGCGCCTGTCTGAATGGACTGATCCATTGTGGAGGCCGTGGGGATGGCACAGTCCATCAATCTAAGACGTGCTACTGAAATTCTATATGGTTATATTACATAAGAACAATGGTGCAACACTAATAAAAATAATATTATTTTATAACAAATGCGCTTTCTCCCGCGTTGGATAGCGGTCGCTGTTCGCGGTTCTGAAACACATCAGTGCGGTGTTGAATTGGCACCTTTCCTAGACCATGTTGCTATGTGCATAATAGCAAAGTTAACCAGCATATTGGTGTTGAGAACAATGTGGCGGAGGCAGCAGCAGAATGAGGAGATGAGAAAACAGCCCTCGCCTTATTGTCTAAGGAAAGTGAGGAGAGCAGAAACCCCAACTTAATTAGGTCTATAATCAATAGCCTAACTGTTCAATGTGCCTGGCTTTATAAATAATCAATATATCTACAGAAATAAGACAGATCCTGCTTCTGTTGCCTGTTTGAGTGTTTGTTTAATAGCCTACTGGTTCCATGAGCACCAAGCCTCACGCAACCACATGTCAAGTAAACAATTTCACAAATTCTGCAGTTTTTTGCTTTACTGTAAAAAATGAATTTTTTCGTTAGAACAGCCTCTCTGGTATTATTTATAATTTATTTAGTGTTGTTTACACTGTTCCAAATTGTCCCAAAAATAATAATAACAATAACTCTCCTTTTTCGTAATCTCCTTATTGTTATTATTGTTATTATTATTATTATGATTATCATTATCATTAGTAGGCTTAGTATAGCAGCCTTTTATAACCGCCATTGAGCTGTAGGCCTAAGAGAGCATCCTGTTTAGTCTTAATACCGTAACTTACTTAGGCCTATATTTCAATACTTACAGTGCATTCGGAAAGTATTCAGACCCCTTGAATTTTCCCACATTTTGTTACGTTACAGCTTTATTCTAAAATTGATTAAATAATTTTTTTCACTCATCAATCTACACACAATACCCCATAATGACAAAACAAAAACAGGTTTTTGGAAATGTTTGCTAAAAAAACACAAATATACACTACCGTTCAAAAGTTTGGGGTCACTTAGAAATGTCCTTGTTTTCAAAAGAAAAGCAATTGTTTTGTCCATTAAAATAACATCAAATTGATCAGAAATACAGTGTAGACATTGTTAATGTTGTAAATGGCTATTGTAGCTGGAAACGGCAGATTTTTTATGGAATATCTACATAGGCATGCAGAGGCCCATTATCAGCAACCATCAGTCCTGTGTTTCAATGGCACGTTGTGTTTGCTAATCCAAGTTTATCATTTTAAAAGGCTAATTGATCATTCGAAAACCTTTTTGCTATTATGTTAGCGCAGCTGAAAACTGTTGTGCTGATTAAAGAAGCAATAAAACTGGCCTTCTTGAGACTAGTTGAGTATCTGGAGCATCAGCAATTGTGGGTTCGATTACAGGCTCAACATGGCCAGAAACAAAGAACTTTCTTCTGAAACTCGTCAGTCTATTCTTGTTCTGAGAAATGAAGGCTATTCCATGAGAGAAATTGCCAAGAAACAGAAGATCTCGTACAACGCTGTGTACTACTCCCTTCACAGAACAGCGCAAACTGGCTCTAACCAGAAAGAGGAGTGGGAGGCCCCGGTGCACAACTGAGCAAGAGGACAAATACATTAGAGTGTCTAGTTTGAGAAACAGACGCCTCACAGGTCGTCAACTGGCAGCTTCATTAAATAGTACCCGCAAAACACCAGTCTCAGAAAAATTACAGCACCTGTTTGGCACACATAATATGAATGCAGCGCTTGCTCCTTACCTTACAATTACATTACATTTTAGTCATTTAGCAGACGCTCTTATCCAGAGCGACTTACAGTTAGTGAATACATATTTTTTTTATACTGGCCCCCCGTGGGAAACGAACCCACAACCCTGGCGTTGCAAACGCCATGCTCTATCAACTGAGCTACATCCCTGCCGGCCATTCCCTCCCCTACCCTGGACGACGCTGGGCCAATTGTGCGCCGCCCATGAGTCTCCCGGTCGCGGCCGGCTTCTTGATCTCCAGTATTTTCCACAACTAGTCAAATGTATTACACATATCTGACATATCCGATGCATACATGTGTCACGTAAAGAGAGCAAGGGTTGAGGGAATAGGGAATGTTTTTCCTAAACAAATGAGGGATTTCGGTAACAGAACCTTTCAGTCAGAAATGGCTGTAATTATGTTGCAGCTTCAGCAACACGGACAGCTCGATAAACACTTTGATGTTCTGTGGTGGTCGCTGCAGCAGGGAGGAGAGAGAGACAACGGGTGCTAGTCACAGTCACTCGCTGTCTTTTCTTTTTAACAGCGCAGCAAGTCTAAGCCAGGGCCGGCACAATCAAATCAATTGCTGGTCGGACTCCCTCTAGTAATTTGTGTGTCTTAATTATTTAATCAAACAGTGTGCATAAAGCATCAGACAAGCTCAGTGAATATAGTTGATTTGATTAAAACACATAGGATGTGTCAATATATGGAAAAATACACATTTAAAAATTTTGACCAATCGATTGGTCGAAAGAACAGACAACTCTTGGTCGACCAAGATTTTTTTTTGTTGGGGACAGCCCTATTTTACTATCACATTTCAGGTGCAGTCTGTTCTTGTTTTCACCTCAAGTGTTCTTTAGCTAGTAGAATGTGGCAAATATTCATGATGTTGGATGTATGCCAGGAAGGGTGATGGTGCTATATTCCACAGTGTTTAACTGCAAGCAGATGTGAAAGAATGTTATTATTACCCCTTGGCTTGTCTGCTCTATGTTGAGTTGTATTGTTACAGGCATTGTTTCTCCTTCCATTGTATATCTACCATATATATACTGTATATATATTAGGATTAGCTTTGCTCCCTCCTCCCCCCATCTAAAAGCTTTTGGCTTTAGTTACACATTTTGCTTGAACAAGCCTTTGCGCCCTGTTAGGAAAATAATGAAAGGGCAAAACTGGTATCAGGGGTAGGAAACACAGTGCCTCTAGTAGGCTACTTGGTGAGAGGGTGCTGTTTCCTCCATGCCCCTCATAGTGCCTCCCTTAGTACCAGCCAGTCAGTCACCTTCTCCTCTCATGAAGTCAGCTGGAAGGAAAGCAAGAGGGGAATAACATGAGATACTCGCCCTTTCCTGTCAGTACAAACCTCTCCCTCTCTCTGTATGTGTACACACTTCTCTCTCTCTGTATGTATACACACTTCTCTCTCTCTGTATGTGTACACACTTCTCTCTCTCTGTATGTATACACACTTCTCTCTCTCTGTATGTATACACACTTCTCTCTCTCTGTATGTATACACACTTCTCTCTCTCTGTATGTATACACACTTCTCTCTCTGTATGTATACACACTTCTCTCTCTCTGTATGTGTACACACTTCTCTCTCTCTGTATGTATACACACTTCTCTCTCTCTGTATGTATACACACTTCTCTCTCTGTATGTATACACACTTCTCTCTCTCTGTATGTATACACACTTCTCTCTCTCTGTATGTATACACACTTCTCTCTCTCTGTATGTATACACACTTCTCTCTCTCTGTATGTATACACACTTCTCTCTCTCTGTATGTATACACACTTCTCTCTCTCTGTATGTATACACACTTCTCTCTCTCTGTATGTGTACACACTTCTCTCTCTGTATGTATACACACTTCTCTCTCTCTGTATGTATACACACTTCTCTCTCTCTGTATGTATACACACTTCTCTCTCTCTGTATGTATACACACTTCTCTCTCTGTATGTGTACACACTTCTCTCTCTGTATGTATACACACTTCTCTCTCTGTATGTGTACACACTTCTCTCTCTCTGTATGTATACACACTTCTCTCTCTCTGTATGTATACACACTTCTCTCTCTGTATGTGTACACACTTCTCTCTCTCTGTATGTATACACACTTCTCTCTCTGTATGTGTACACACTTCTCTCTCTGTATGTATACACACTTCTCTCTCTCTGTATGTGTATACACTTCTATCTCTGTATGTGTACACACTTCTCTCTCTGTATGTATACACACTTCTCTCTCTGTATGTATACACACTTCTCTCTCTGTATGTATACACACTTCTCTCTCTGTATGTATACACACTTCTCTCTCTGTATGTATACACACTTCTCTCTCTGTATGTATACACACTTCTCTCTCTGTATGTATACACACTTCTCTCTCTGTATGTATACACACTTCTCTCTCTGTATGTATACACACTTCTCTCTCTGTATGTATACACACTTCTCTCTCTGTATGTATACACACTTCTCTCTCTGTATGTATACACACTTCTCTCTCTGTATGTATACACACTTCTCTCTCTGTATGTATACACACTTCTCTCTCTGTATGTATACACACTTCTCTCTCTCTGTATGTATACACACTTCTCTCTCTCTGTATGTGTATACACTTCTCTCTCTCTGTATGTGTACACACTTCTCTCTCTCTGTATGTATACACACTTCTCTCTCTGTATGTATACACACTTCTCTCTCTGTGTATGTATACACACTTCTCTCTCTGTATGTATACACACTTCTCTCTCTCTGTATGTATACACACTTCTCTCTCTGTATGTATACACACTTCTCTCTCTCTGTATGTGTACACACTTCTCTCTCTGTATGTATACACACTTCTCTCTCTGTATGTATACACACTTCTCTCTCTCTGTATGTATACACACTTCTCTCTCTGTATGTATACACACTTATCTCTCTCTGTATGTATACACACGTCTCTCTCTGTATGTATACACACTTCTCTCTCTCTGTATGTGTACACACTTCTCTCTCTGTATGTATACACACTTCTCTCTCTGTATGTATACACACTTCTCTCTCTGTATGTGTACACACTTCTCTCTCACTCTGTATGTATACACACTTATCCCTCTGTATGTGTATACACTTCTCTCTCTGTATGTATACACACTTCTCTCTCTCTGTTTGTATACACTTCTCTCTCTGTATGTATACACACTTCTCTCTCTGTATGTATACACACTTCTCTCTCTGTATGTATATACACTTCTCTCTCTCTGTATGTGTACACACCTCTCTCTGTATGTATACACACTTCTCTCTCTCTGTATGTATACACACTTCTCTCTCTGTATGTATACACACTTCTCTCTCTCTGTATGTATACACACCTCTCTCTCTGTATGTATACACACTTCTCTCTCTGTATGTGTACACACTTCTCTCTCTGTATGTATCCACACTTCTCTCTCTCTGTATGTATACACACTTCTCTCTCTCTGTATGTATACACACTTCTCTCTCTCTGTATGTATACACACTTCTCTCTCTGTATGTGTACACACTTCTCTCTCTCTGTATGTGTACACACTTCTCTCTCTGTATGTGTACACACTTCTCTCTCTGTATGTATACACACTTCTCTCTCTGTATGTGTACACACTTCTCTCTCTCTGTATGTGTACACACTTCTCTCTCTGTATGTGTACACACTTCTCTCTCTGTATGTGTACACACTTATCTCTCTCTGTATGTATACACACTTCTCTCTCTGTATGTATACACACTTCTCTCTCTCTGTATGTGTACACACTTCTCTCTCTGTATGTGTACACACTTCTCTCTCTGTATGTGTACACACTTCTCTCTCTCTGTATGTATACACACTTCTCTCTCTGTATGTACACACACTTCTCTCTCTGTATGTGTATACGCTTCTCTCTCTGTATGTATACACACTTCTCTCTCTGTATGTATACACACTTCTCTCTCTGTATGTATACACACTTCTCTCTCTGTATGTGTACACACTTCTCTCTCTCTCTGTATGTATACACACTTCTCCCTCTGTATGTGTATACACTTCTCTCTCTGTATGTATACACACTTCTCTCTCTCTCTGTATGTATACACACTTCTCTCTCTGTATGTATACACACTTCTCTCTCTCTGTATGTGTACACACTTCTCTCTCTCTGTATGTATACACTTCTCTCTGTATGTATACACACTTCTCTCTCTCTGTATGTGTACACACTTCTCTCTCTCTGTATGTGTACACACTTCTCTCTCTCTGTATGTGTACACACTTATCTCTCTCTGTATGTGTACACACTTCTCTCTCTCTGTATGTATACACACTTCTCTCTCTGTATGTATACACACTTCTCTCTCTGTATGTATACACACTTATCTCTCTCTGTATGTATACACACCTCTCTCTCTGTATGTATACACACTTCTCTCTCTGTATGTATACACACTTATCTCTCTCTGTATGTATACACACTTCTCTCTCTCTGTATGTATACACACTTCTCTCTCTGTATGTGTACACACTTCTCTCTCTGTATGTGTACACACTTCTCTCTCTGTATGTGTACACACTTCTCTCTCTGTATGTGTACACACTTCTCTCTCTCTGTATGTGTACACACTTCTCTCTCTCTGTATGTGTACACACTTCTCTCTCTGTATGTATACACACTTCTCTCTCTCTCTGTATGTATACCCACTTCTCTCTCTCTCTCTCTCTCTCTCTCTCTCTGTATGTATACACACTTCTCTCTCTGTATGTGTACACACTTCTCTCTCTCTGTATGTATACACACTTCTCTCTCTCTGTATGTGTACACACTTCTCTCTCTGTATGTGTACACACTTCTCTCTCTGTATGTGTACACACTTCTCTCTCTCTTTGTATGTATACACACTTCTCTCTCTCTGTATGTATACACACTTCTCTCTCTGTATGTGTACACACTTCTCTCTCTGTATGTGTACACACTTCTCTCTCTGTATGTATACACACTTCTCTCTCTCTCTGTATGTATACCCACTTCTCTCTCTCTCTCTCTCTCTCTGTATGTATACACACTTCTCTCTCTGTATGTGTACACACTTCTCTCTCTCTGTATGTGTACACACTTCTCTCTCTCTGTATGTGTACACACTTCTATCTCTGTATGTGTACACACTTCTCTCTCTGTATGTATACACACTTCTCTCTCTCTTTGTATGTATACACACTTCTCTCTCTCTCTGTATGTATGTATACACACTTCTCTCTCTCTCTGTATGTATACCCACTTCTCTCTCTCTCTGTATGTATACACACTTCTCTCGCTCTCTGTATGTGTACACACTTCTCTCTCTCTGTATGTATACACACTTCTCTCTCTCTGTATGTGTACACACTTCTCTCTCTCTGTATGTATACACACTTCTCCCTCTGTATGTGTACACACTTCTCTCTCTGTATGTATACACACTTCTCTCTCTCTCTGTATGTATACCCACTTCTCTCTCTCTCTCTCTCTGTATGTATACACACTTCTCTCTCTGTATGTATACACACTTCTCTCTCTGTATGTGTACACACTTCTCTCTCTCTGTATGTGTACAAACGTATCTCTCTCTGTATGTGTACAAACTTATCTCTCTCTGTATGTATACACGTCTCTCTCTGTATGTATACACACTTCTCTTTCTTTGTATGTATACACACTTCTCTCTCTCTGTATGTACAGTGGGGGAAAAAAGTATTTAGTCAGCCACCAATTGTGCAAGTTCTCCCACTTAAAAAGATGAGAGAGGCCTGTAATTTTCATCATAGGTACACGTCAACTATGACAGACAAATTGACATTTTTTTTCTCTAGAAAATCACATTGTAGGATTTTTAATTAATTTATTTGCAAATTATGGTGGAAAATAAGTATTTGGTCACCTACAAACAAGCAAGATTTCAGGCTCTCACAGACCTGTAACTTCTTCTTTAAGAGGCTCCTCTGTCCTCCACTCGTTACCTGTATTAATGGCACCTGTTTGAACTTGTTATCAGTATAAAAGACACCTGTCCACAACCTCAAACAGTCACACTCCAAACTCCACTATGGCCAAGACCAAAGAGCTGTCAAAGGACACCAGAAACAAAATTGTAGACCTGCACCAGGCTGGGAAGACTGAATCTGCAATAGGTAAGCAGCTTGGTTTGAAGAAATCAACTGTGGGAGCAATTTTTAGGAAATGGAAGACATACAAGACCACTGATAATCTCCCTCGATCTGGGGCTCCACGCAAGATCTCACCCTGTGGGGTCAAAATGATCACAAGAACGGTGAGCAAAAATCCCAGAACCACACGGGGGGACCTAGTGAATGACCTGCAGAGAGCTGGGACTAAAGTAACAAAGCCTACCATCAGTAACACACTCCGCCGCCAGGGACTAAAATCCTGCTGTGCGAGACGTGTCCCCCTGCTTAAGCCAGTACATGTCCAGGCCCGTCTGAAGTTTGCTAGAGTGCATTTGGATGATCCAGAAGAGGATTGGGAGAATGTCATATGGTCAGATGAAACCAAAATATAACTTTTTGGTAAAAACTCAACTCGTCGTGTTTGGAGGACAAAGAATGCTGAGTTGCATCCAAAGAACACCATACCTACTGTGAAGCATGGGGGTGGAAACATCATGCTTTGGGGCTGTTTTTCTGCAAAGGGACCAGGACGACTGATCCGTGTAAAGGAAAGAATGAATGGGGCCATGTATCGTGAGATTTTGAGTGAAAACACACTTCTCTCTCTCTGTATGTATACACACTTCTCTCTCTGTATGTATACACACTTCTCGCTCTCTGTATGTATACACACTTCTCTCTGTATGTGTACACAGTTCTCTCTCTCTCTGTGTGTACACACTTCTCTCTCTCCATATGTGTACACACTTCTCTCTCTCCATATGTGTACACACTTCTCTCTCTCCATATGTATACACACACTTCTCTCTCTCCGTATGTATACACACACACTTCTCTCTCCGTATGTATACACACACACTTCTCTCTCCATATGTATACACACTTCTCTCTCCATATGTATACACATTATTCTCTCTGTATGTATACACATTTCTCTTTGTGTTTCTGCTGTAGAACTACAAGCCTGCAGTAATATTCCAACCCCAGTTATAATTCACACCTCTAAGTCACATCACACTCGGCTCACAGCCGTCTTCCTGAAAGACAAATTCCTGTCCAAGGATGCCAACCGATTTTCATGCATCTGCATTATTTCCCCCCTGGCTGTCTCTTTCTGTGTCCCAAATGGCACCCTTTTCCTTATATAGTGCACTACTTTTTACCAGGGCCCATAGGGCTCTTGTCAAAAGTAGTGCACTATATAGGGAATAGGGTGCCATTTGGGAAGCAGCCTGGGTGTTTCTGTATGATCTCCTAGCTGGAGTCATGTGATCCTGGGTCTGCAGTAATGTATTTCTGATCACTGTTGAAACCAACCCAGCCAGCGGGCTCCTCTCTGGCTCACTGCTGCAGATTAAAGTCCCAGAAATATGTCTCCTTCTACTCTCCTGGATGGAGGGAAGGAAGGGGAGAGAGGGGGAGGGAGAGAGTGAGGGGGAGGGAGAGGGGTAGAGAAAGAGAGACTCCTGGAGCTTGTCTCTCAGGGGTTGGAGCAGCTCTGCAGAAATTATAATTGTGCAAGCAGCGTAATGTGGAGGTGTTTGGACGAGGACCTCCAAGTGTCAGGATGCGTCCCAACTAGCACCCTATTCCCTATGTAGTGTAGTACTTTGGTCAAAAGTAGTGCACTATAAAGGGAATAGGGTGCCATTTGGGATTCACCCTTAGTCTCAGTCCGGGCCAGCCTTGGTGCACAGGGCTCTGCTCTGGGACACATAGCACAAACATTCCTCTGATGACGTTCTAACTATTGATTAGCCTAGTAGTCTCAGCCAGGTGACCTCCACAATAGCACTGTGGTCAGAGTTAATTGGCAGGCTGTGATAAAATATATCTGATGATATGTTAAATGTCTTGAAAGAGTTGATGTGCTAAAGCATGGTTTGTCCATACGTCTGTTATTACTTGGCAATCTTACGTGGAGTTAGGCCTAAACATCCAAGACAAGAGTGCAAATTGATGCTATTATTAATTAGAGAAAGAGTGACAAGAAAATCACTAAGAGACATTGTGCCCCCAGATGATACAGACAGCCTAAATCTGGTGGTCTGGGTCATGGACTATATAGTTTGGCATGTAGTACTGTCAACATAGTGGTCTGGTGTTGTATCTGCTGAAGGTCTAGCTAGTGTTTGAATGTGTTTGTTGTGTGGGAGGTCATTGGCAGCCCCGTCGCCTTCGTGATATTCCATTCATTTTATCTTCTTCTCCCAAGGGAAGGAATGAGTAAAAAGCTAACTCTGTTCTCCTCCTCCTCCTTTCTGTTCTCCTTCTCCTCCTCCTTTCTGTTCTCCTCCTCCTCCTCTCTGTTCTCCTCCTCCTCCTCCTCTCTGTTCTCCTCCTCCTCCTCCTCCTCCTCCTCTCTGTTCTCCTCCTCCTCTCTGTTCTCCTCCTCCTCTCTGTTCTCCTCCTCCTTTCAGAAATTGTGGACCACATAGAAAGACTCAAAGTGCTGAAAGAAATAGTGAGGAAGTTCCCTGCTGTGAATTACGAGGTGTTTAAATACGTCATCACTCACCTGAACAGGTAAGAGACAACGCTGTGAAACTAACTGGATCAGAAAAAGTCACAGGCCTTCAGCTGACTGATAATGGGTGCAATCTGAAGTAAGCTGCAAAGTATACATGATGTTTGTTAGGTGACAGTAGTCATAGAAACAAGCATGTCATACAGTCCTGTAGTTGGACCGGGTCGTGTTCAATAGGGAGAAAACGTTTTGAAACAAAGTGATACGGGGAGATGCTAAATGAACATAATTCTGTTTTCCGTTGTGATATACACTTTGTATACAGACATTAAGAACACCTACTCTTTCCATGACATAGACTGACCAGGTGAATCCAGGTGAAAGCTATGATCCCTTATTGATGTCACTTGTTAAATCCACATCAATCAGTGTAGATGAAGGGGAGGAGACAGGTTAAAGAAGGATTTTTAAGCCTTGAGACAATTGAGACATGGATTGTGTATGTGTGCCATTCAGAGGATGAATGGGCAAGACAAAATATTTTAGTGCCTTTAAACAGGGTATGGTAGTAGGTGCCAGGTGCACCGGTTTGTATCAAGAACTGCAACGCTGCTGGGTTTTTCACACTCAACAGTTTCCCGTGTGTATCAAGAATGGTCCACCACCCAAAGGACATCCAGCCAACTTGACACAACTGTGGGAAGCAATGGAGTCAACATGGGCCAGCATCCCTGTGGAATGCTTTCGAAACCTTGTAGAGACCATGCCCCGACAAATTGAGGCTGTTCTGAGGGCAAAGGATTCACTTCTTTTACTTATCTGCACCCCCTTAATTCGGTACCTGATTCTGTATTCCTAAATAAAGTACAAAATAAGTATGGTTGGAATAAATCAATTAAATTGCGTCTTTCCCCAGGGTGAGCCAGCAGAGTAAGACCACCCTGATGACGGCTGATAATCTATCCATCTGCTTCTGGCCCACGCTGATGCGTCCCGACTTTGAGAACAAGGACACCCTCTCCACCACCAAGCTTAACCAGTCTGTCATCGAGTCCTTCATCCACCAGAGCCACTACTTCTTCTACGGCGGAGACATCCAGGAGAGCTCCAGCACAGAGAGCACCCCACCACCCCACCACTGTCACAGCATGGTGGAGGCCCTGAGGCCCCTACAGCTGCCCCCTCCTCTTCAGCCCCAGCAGATTCAGCATAGTATGTCCCTGCAGCCTGACCCACTCATATAGACCCCCCCTGGGCTGGGAGTTACGCTGCGTGGTGGGGTGGCATAGGGTGATGTGATGTGTCCTCCCTTTGGAGTCCCTCTGAACGCAAAACAAAAAAAACAACATTACTAAATGACCAACTTTGTTCTCTGCTCCCCTTTCTGGTTGACTGACTGGATTCAGGGTGACTGACTCGTCGAGCTATCCCCCAGTAACACAAAACAACAAAACAAAAGCATTTGTCTTCATTCAGTGCCATACCTTTACCCTGTTTCAGACAGAACTGACTGTCCTCCCATAGCTCTCATGATGAACACAGTCATAAAGACGCTGTATGCCTCCAGAAGGGGGACAAAAACATGCGATGCGAAAAGTATTTGCTAAATTCTACAACACCTCGCAAAATATAAGGAAAATATATTTATACTAGTTTTTTTTTTTTTTTTTTAGAAAGAAAAAAAGACTGACTGTCTAAAACTCTTTATTCATTCAAGTGAACTTGACGTTACATGATGCACGATCTGTTATGATACTTCTACCAGCGTAGATATTCTTCTGCTTGTTTATTTTTGTATGATTTGGTGATGATGATGATGATGATGATGATGATGGATTCTAGTATTTTTACCAGTATGATTTAAATTTTTATCTCAAGGGTTTGAGGGACAGAAAGACAGTGAAAGTTTGCAGGCTTTGTCTCTCTACCTACTCCCAACGCCTCGCACTGTTTGGGAGGGAGAGGACTGATGCTGCACTGCACCAGACCGGGACATAAAACAGACAGACTGCCTGGCCTCCTATCTCCTATTGGAGCAGAACTCATGCAATTCCTGAAGCTTATGAAGGGAGCATCCCACTACTAGAACCCTAATGGCACATCTCTGCGTTAACTCTGAAATGTACGCATTGCAAAGCAGTCTTTGTCTCTCTTGTTCTGTTCTGTTCTTTTCTACGTTTTTTGTTTAATTGATGAAATGTCTCGGCAGTGGTGCTACTGACCAATAAGAGACGTTTGTGTTGTTCTTCTGTTTGTTTAACTACATTTGCATGATGATGAACAATTAAAAAAGAAAAAAGACTGAATTTACAACTCAAGATTAACCGCTTTCATTCAGATCATATTTTTTTATCTAACTTGGTTAAGGGAACGTTGAAACAGGGGTGAAATTGTATCTATTGTTCATTCATAATTTTTTCCATGCAAGTTAACTCTTAATATCATATTTTGGTTATCTGTCTTAATTGTTTCCCTTAAATAGAGGGAAAAAATTATATATATATATTTATCAGCAGATAAGATTGCTGATATAGCAAAATACCGTGGGGTACTGAAATTCTGTATAATCTTGTAAAACCTGCTATAATCAGATTTCTTTGTGGTATGATGTACAAAGATTTTGGGTTAGATTAATTGACTGTACTTAATTCCATTCATTTTATGAATAAAGACCCATTGCTTCTTTGTAGATGGTACTGCATTTTGTTTTGCTGTAAGTAAAAGATGCTGCTTAGAAAGTTCTGGAAAGGAAAAGTGTAAGTCTTGTTGGATTGGAGGACAGGGTAAAGGGAGAGAGGAGCTTGGTGGGATGAAGGGGGAAACAGATTGACAGATCGAAGACATCTTTAAGCCTTTCAAGACTATGCTTGTGACTTAAATGGCACCCTATTCCCTACGTAGTTCACTACATTTCACCAGAGCCCTATGGGGGAATAGGGTGCCATTTCAGACAACCTATTATCATTGTTATTTTTCTCTATAGAGACACCCCAGATAATGTGGTTGTGGTTGGGGGAAACAAGTGTGCAGCTGCTAGGTAGAATATACCTTTTGTGTAGTTTCAATAAAACGCAACCTTATTTTGTTCATAAGATCTGCCTCATTCAAGCCGGTGTACAAACTCTTAAGATTTGAACATAATCTGCTATGTATTATAGTAAATAAATGATTTTGAGAAAGAAAAAAACTCGAAAGAGTTTGGTTTACTCCATACTTTTTTTGCTAATAACGTTTTTTTTTTTATTCTCCAAGCTTAAGTCTAAATGGTGTTGAAATATGCTCTCATTTCTTATACAGCTGGGAATATGATTACAGGGTTTGGTCATTGTTGGACTGCATTGACATCAGTGGAGGCTGGTGGGAGGAGCAATAGGAGGACGAGCTCATTGCAATGGCTGGAATGGAATAAATGGAATGATATCAAACACATGAAACATATGGAAACATGTTTGACTCTGTTCCATTCATACCATCCCAGCCAATACAATGAGCCTGTGCTCCTATAGCTCCTCCCACCAGCCTCCTCTGATTGACATGGTATAGTATGAACCTCAAATAGGGTAGCTAAAGAGCAATGCAACACAATCAACATTTCATGTGACAGGACTAGAATCTATTTCTCACATTCATTCATTATTTAAGCTGATATCTGCTTGAAACTCAAAAAGCATGATCTGTAGAAGTTGAGTACAGCTGCTTCAGCTTAATTCATATGATGTCCCAGACACACAACCCCCCTCAGGCGAGAAGTGAAAAAGTGAAAGTACACCACCTGCTGGGGAAACATGTCCTAGCAGCAACATGAAAATATGTATTTTTATATTCATGAAAATGTATTACAGCCTGGCCTGCTCATGTTTGTAGAACGTTTTTCTTTTCTTTCTGTTTTTTTTGTTCAAAATGTGTAATGATATTTGCACAGATGTATCTTTTTTTTATGTCTGTATTTCAATAGAATTGTCCCAAAAAAATATGCACCAAAAGGAAAAGTCTAGTGCTATCCGGGATCCTTGGAACCCTAACCTTAAACCATTTTAAATTTCAACTTCAATGGGGTGACATCAGATTTGGGACGTCCCAAGGATCCCGTATAGAAAGCCCCCCAAAAAAATCCTAACAGCAACAATAATAACATCTATTGTAGACGTGTCTTTCTGTCAGGTAAACATATGGAATGGTAATTTGTCGGAGTCCAGTCAGAGGACACCCAGGTACAGGTAAGGATGGTTGATACAAAAGGTTACAGTTAGCCTTAGGGGAATACAATGCAACTGGACATATTTCATCAACACTTTCAAAGTCACCTCCACTTTTGAAATATAAACCATGAACGACAAGCAGGATGATGGAAGTGTCTCTGCAGTTGTCCCCCATGATATTCCTTGACGATAGCACATGTCCGCCATCTTGTGTATTGGCCTGGTAGTGCCTCATTAGGGTAGAAAAGTGTCCCACTGGGCAGACGTCAATTCAACGTCTATTCCACATTGGTTCAACGTAATTTCATTAATTCAACCAGAATGCCCAGTGGGTTGATGCTTTTGGGATGATTAGAACAGAATATAGAATACATGTAGAGTAGACTAAAATAGATTTGTGATAATATTGCAATTAGTAAATGTTTTACTCTTTATGTCAATTATCACAGAATATGGTATTGTACAAATGAATCCTACCAACATTAGCAAGGAGATACAGAAAATAAAAATATTGAACACATTTTTATAAGATAGGCTTTGACTGGGTACTTTGAATTAGAGGCCAATCATGAGGCAGTTCATTAAAATGCAGCCAATTTGCGCTGTTCTGTGAAGGGAGTAGTACACAGCGTTGTACGAGATCTTCAGTTTCTTGGCAATTTCTCGCATAGAATAGCCTTCATGTCTCAGAGCAACAAGTTTCAGAATAAAGTTATTTGTTTCTGGCCATTTTGAGCCTGTAATCGAACCCACAATTGCTGATGCTCCAGATACTCAACTAGTCTCAAGAAGGCCAGTTTTATTGCTTCTTTAAATCAGCACAACAGTTTTCAGCTGTTCTAACATAATTGCAAAATAGTTTTCTAATGATCAATTAGCCTTTTAAAATGATAAACTTGGATTAGCAAACACAACGTGCCATTGGAACACAGGACTGATGGTTGCTGATAATGGGCCTCTGTACACCTATGTAGATATTCCATAAAAAAATCAGCCGTTTCCAGCTACAATAGCCATTTACAACATTATCAATGTCTACACTGTATTTCTGATCAATTTGATGTTATTTTAATGGACAAAAAAATGGCTTTTCTTTCGAAAACAAGGACATTTCTAAGTGACCCCAAACCTTTGAACGGTAGTGCATTCGGAAAGTATTCAGACCCTTTGACTTTTTCCACATTTTGTTATGTTACAGCCTTATTCTAAAATGGATGAAATTGTTTTCCCCCCCCCCCCTCAATCTACACACAATACCCTATAATGACAAAGCAAAAACAGGTTTTTAGAAATTTTTGCAAATGTATTAAAAATATAATCACTGAAATATCACATTTACCTAAGTATTCAGACCCTTTAATCAGTACTTTGTTGAAGCACCTTTGGCAGCGATTACAGTTTTGAGTCTTCTTGGGTATGATGCTACTTGCTTGGCACACCTGTATTTGGGGAGTTTCTCCCATTCTTCTCTGCAGATCCTCTCAAGATCTGTCAGGTTGGATGGGGAGCGTCGCTGCACAGCTATTTTCAGGTCTCTCCAGAGATGTTCAATCGGGTTTAAGTCCGGGCTCTGGTTGGACCACTCAAGGACATTCAGAGACTTGTCCCGAAACCAATCCTGCGTTGTCTTGGCTGTGTGCTTAGGGTCGTTGTCCTGTTGGAAGGTGAACCTTCGCCCCAGTCTGAGGTCCTGAGCGCTCTTGAGCAGGTTTTCCTCAAGGATCTCGCTGTACTTTGCTCTGTTCATCTTTCCCTCGATCCTGACTAGTCTCCCAGTCCCTGCCTCTGAAAACGATACCCACAGCATGATGTTGCCACCACCATGCTTCACCGTAGGGATGGTGCCAGGTTTCCTCCAGATGTGACGCTTGGTATTCAGGCCAAAGACTTCAATCTTGGTTTCATCAGACCAGAGAATCTTGTTTCTCATAGTCTGAGAGTCTTTAGGTGCCTTTTGGCAAACTCCAAGCGGCCTGTCATGTGCCTTTTACTGAGGAGTGGCTTCCATCTGGCCACTACCTTAAAGGCCTGATTGGTGGAGTGCTGCAGAGATGATTGATTTTCTGGAAGGTTCTCCCATCTCCACAGAGGAACTCTGGAGCTCTGTCAGAGTGACCATGGGGTTCTTGGTCACCTCCCTGACCAAGGCCCTTCTCCCCCGATTGCTCAGTTTGGCCGGGCGGCCAGCTCTAGGAAGAGTCTTGGTGGTTCCAAACTTCTTCCATTTAAGAATGGAGGCCACTGTGTTCTTGGGGACCTTCAATGCTGCAGAAATCTTTCTGAGCTATACAGACAATTCCTTCGACCTCATGGCTTAGTTTTTGCTCTGACATGCAATGTCAACTGTGGGACCTTATATAGACAGGTGTGTGCCTTTCCAAATCATGTCCAATCAATTGAATTTACCACAGGCGGCCTCCAATCAAATTGTAGAAACATCTCAAGGATGATCATTGGAAACAGGATGCACCTGAGTTCAATTTCTAGTCTCATAGCAAAGGGTCTGAATACTTATGTAAATAAGTTAATTTAATCCATTTTAGAATAAGGCTGTAACGTAACAAAATGTGGAAAAAGTCAAGGGGTCTGAATACTTTCCAAATACACTATATATAACAGTACCAGTCAAAAGTTTGGACACACCTACTCATTGAAGGGTTTTTCTTAATTTTTACTATTTCCTACATTGTAGAATAATAGTGAAGACTATTATCCTCTGTAGCTCAATTGGTAGAGCATGGCGCTTGTAACGCCAGAGTAGTGGGTTCGATCCCTGGGACCACCCATACGTAAAAATGTATGCACACATGACTGTAAGTCGCTTTGGATAAAAGCATCTGCTAAATGACATATTATTATATTAAAACTATGAAATAACACATATGGAATCATGTAGTAATCAAAAAGTGTTAAACAAATCAAAATATATTTTATATTTGCGATTCTTCAAAGTAGCCACCCTTTGCCTTGATGACAGCTTTGCACACTCTTGGTATTCTCTCAACCAGCTTCACCTGGAATGCTTTTCCAACAGTCTTGAAGGAGTTCCCACATATGCTGAGCACTTGTTGGCTGCTTTTCCTTCACTCTGCGGTCCAACTCATCCCAAACCATCTCAATTGGGTTAAGGTCGGTTGATTGTGGAGGCCAGGTCATCTGATGCAGCACTCCATCACTCTCCTTCTTGGTTTAATAGCCCTTACACAGCCTGGATGTGTGTTGGGTCATTGTCCTGTTGAAAAACAAATGATAGTCCCACTAAGTGCAAACCAGATGGGATGGCGTATCGCTGCAGAATGCTGTGGTAGCCATGCTGGTTAAGTGTGCCTTGAATTCTAAGTAAATCACAGAGAGTGTCACCAGCAAAGCACCCCCACACCATCACACCTCCTCCTCCATGCTTCATGGTTGGAACCACACACGTAGAGATAATCTGTTCACCTACTCTGCGTCTCACAAAGACATGGCGGTTGGAACCAAAAATCTCAAATTTGGACTCATCAGACCAAAGGACAGATTTCCACAGGTCTAATGTCCATTGCTCGTGTTTCTTGGCCCAAGCACGTCTATTCTTCTTATTCGTGTCCTTTAGTAGTGGTTTCTTTGCAGCAATTCGACCATGAAGGCCTGATTCACACAGTCTCCTCTGAACAGTTGATGTTGAAGCATTTATTTGGCCTGCAATTTCTGAGGCTGGTAACTCTAATGAACTTATCCTCTGCAGCAGAGGTAACTCTGGGTCTTCCTTTCCGTGGCAGTCCTCATGAGAACCAGTTTCATCATAGCACTTGATGGTTTTTGCGACTGCACTTGAAGAAACTTTCAAAGTTTTTGAAATGTTCCGGATTGACTGACCTTCATGTCTTAAAGTAATGATTGACTGTCATTTCTCTTTGCTTATTTGAGCTGTTCTTGCCATAATATAGAGTTGGTCTATCACCAAATAGGGCTATCTTCTGTATACCACCCCTATCTTGTCACAACAAAACTGATTGGCTCAAATGCATTAAGAAGGAACAAAATTCCCCAAATTAACTTTTAACAAGGCACACCTGTTAATTGAAATGCATTCCAGGTGACTACTTCATGAAGCTGGTTGAGAGAATGCCAAGAGTGTGCAAAGCTGTCATCAAGGCAAAGGGTGGCTATTTGAAGAATCTCAAATATAAAATATATTTTGATTTGTTTAACACTTTTTTGATTACTACATGACTCCATATGTGTTATTTCATAGTTTTGATGTCTTCATTATTATTATTATACAATGTAGAAAATATTAAAAATAAAGACAACCCTTGAATGAGTAGGTGTGTCCAAACCTTTGACTGGTACTGTATGTAAATAAGTTATTTATCTTTATTATTTTTTTTATAAATGTGCAAACATTTCTAAAAACCTGTTTTCGCTTTGTCATTATGGGGTATTGTGTGTAGATTGATGAGGGAAAAAAAGTATTTAATCAATTTTAGAGTAAGGCTGTAAAGTAACAACATTTGGAAAAAGTCAAGGGGTCTGAATACTTTCCGAATGCACTGTAGTTCATACACACCCACTAGGCTCCCAGAATAAGTTTTGCTTGTATTTATATCTGTGATATTCAAATTATTTCTTACCCCGTGTCTTACTTGCTGAAGGCCCCAGTCATCCCTGCCTGTACCTGATATTCTTGAAAAACAAGTGAACAATGAATAAAGATCATACACAATCAATAGGCTCCTAGAATAGGTTATAATATAGGTTGTAATATTATTACATTTAAGTTTTGCTCAAAGCAGCCAACTAAAGTAATGTAGTTAGGGTAAGTTCAATCAAAAAGGCTGGTCTGAGTACATCTCAGTTTCATTCAGTAGTACAACAATTCACATTGCACGTTATCATGGGCACAGTGGGAATTAATATCTGTGATGTTTAAATGATGTCTTACCCCCAGAGTGAGAGAGATAGTACATCACTTCCAGCAGATCTCCTTGCTGAGGGTGGCGTTGATCATGCACTGCTTCTCGTAGGGTGAGCCTGATGTTCTGCATGTCACGCCTCATGTCTAAAATATGGGGAAAAATGCATTTCAATGCATCTACAAATTCAATGTTTTACACAATATTGTATCATATTTGATGAGTTACTGACCTGTCTGTCCACAGGCTCGATGTGCTGTAGTCTCCACAACTGGATGCTCGCGCTCGGATCACACTGGCACAGGATGTCCATGCACTGGATGGTCTGAGGGATGCACTCCTGTTGGACTGAAAAACAAAGAGACATTTGGTCAGTGGTGGGTCTTTTACAATGCTGTATCACCATCTTTATCTATACAGAAAACACATTGTTTATCATAAAACAAACCCACCTTGGACAATGTGACAAGTGGTCCCTCAACACCCAATCCTCATACCTCATTGTTTGTTCTGGTTTCCCAATCAACAGTCTGGATCTTCCTCTACTGCCATGGTGTATGAGCTACCTTTCTGGTAAATACAGGGCCATTTCTCTTTCCTAACAGAAGCTACAGACCCGAGTGTTGTCACTGGGTTTCCGGTCCGCCCATCTGAAAGACCCAAAACATTTTTTAAACTTTTACTAGCTAGCTAAGTTGATTACTAAAATGCTAACATCTATATTAAAATACCATAACCCACAGACTTCACTATAGTAACTGTAAAAGGACTGGGCTTTCGTGTATTTGAGTAAAGCCAATGTGTCTATGTATGCGGATGACTCAACACTATACACGTCAGCTACTACAGCGACTGAAATGACTGCAACACTTAACAAAGAGCTGCATTTAGTTTCAGAATGGGTGGCATGGAATAAGTTAGTCCTAAATATTTCAAAAACTAAAAGCATTGTATTTGGGACAAATCCTTCACTAAACCCTAAACCTCAACTAAATCTTGTAATGAATAATGTGGAAATTGAGCAAGTTGAGGTGATTAAACTGCTTGGAGTAACCCTGGATTGTAAACTGTCATGGTCAAAACATATTGATACAACAGTAGCTAAGATGGGGAGAAGTCTGTCCATAATAAAGTGTTGCTCTGCCTTCTTAACAACACTATCAACAAGGCAGGTCCTACAGGCCATAGTCTTGTCGCACCTGGACTGCTGTTCAGTAGTGTGGTCAGGTGCCCCAAAGTGGGACTTAGGAAAATTACAATTGGCTCAGAACAGTGCAGCACGACTGGCCCTTAAAAGTACACGGGGAACTAACATTAATGATATGCATATCAATCTCTCATGGCTCAAAGTGGAAAAGAGATTGACTTCATCACTACTTGTTTTTGTAAGAAGTGTTGACAAGCTGAATGTTTGTTTAAACTACTAGCACACAGCTCGGACACCCATGCATAACCCACAAGACATGCCACCAGACGTCTCTTCACAATCCCCAAGTCCAGAACAGACTATGGGAGGCGCACATTACTACATAGAGCCATGACTACATGGAACGCTATTCCACATCAGGTAACTGATGCAAGCAGTAGAATCAGATTTTAAAAAACAGGTAAAAATACACCTTATGGAACAACGGGGACTGTGAAGAGACACACAGGTACAGACACACCACACGCATACGCACACGCACTCTACACATATGGTAATATTTTATGTATCATTAAGGAAAATGTTGGGAAATGTCAAAGATAAAATATAGTAAACATGATTGACATTTTATAAGTCCAGATACATGTCTAAATAAGGAATATAGTCAATACAATGTGTAAACATGCTTTGATGAATGTATGTATTTTATTTTTAAAAAGTGTTTGTGCCATGCCACCAATATAATGAGATAAGGGAAAGAGGCAAAAGTGCCCATGGCCTTTTTGGAGTAAACAACATGTGTTATTGGACTTTCAAAGATAATAGTGGCGTGGCAGTTAAAGATGTTAATCAGTGATCTTAAGGGGAGTAGCTTTGTAAACTATGTATACATGACTGTGCATTTGTGTGTGTATATAAGAGATCTCTAAGCCAAAGAGAGACAGTTGTTCCATGGAACAAGCTCGGCTTTGTTATGCAATAAAGTCTAATTCTTGGATTCACAAGCTCCGGTCTCTTGAGAGATATTTTTGAGTTGACAATTTTTTAGTCAAATATTTCTACGACATAATTGGCGAGCTTGCCAGGAGTTGAAAAAAGGGTCCAGAGACGGTGTACATCTGCAGTTGTGAAACTGCTTGGACGGACCATACAAACAAAAGCGGCTGCTTTTAAAAGGTAAGCCAAGTTCTTACTTATATAGTATAATGTTTGTGTGGTCCGATCCGGGGCACGGCATCAGCTGCAGAAATACCAAGTAGGTCTCTCCAAATTTAAGAACCAGAAAATTAGAGACTAGGAGCTTTTGAATTTAAGAATACATGTCGATGTCACTCTGTTGTTCGTCTGAACCGTCTGTTCAATTGATTTGATTCATTTGATTCATTTGATTCATCCAGCTGATCGCTTTGTCTGGGTCATTTCGGCACGGGCGGTTGTCCATCTGGTTGAGCGATCAGACAATAACATGTTAAGTCCTACGAATACCGCTATAGACGTGTAGAGGAAGTGTATCGTTTATAGGCTGCTTAGGTAGGCGAAATCCTGTGCAATACTGCTTATTTTCTTTGTAGAGGAAGTGAATCAGAGAAGAAGGGAAGAATGTACAGGTCGCTTAGGAAAGCATAGTAAAAGTCCAGGTGTGTAGAGGAAGTGTATCACCTAGGGGGCTAAATAAATAGAAATCCTGTGGATACCACTTTGGAGAGCTAAATTTAGCGCTCCAGAGGGCTGAACGGGCAGGTGGCTAGCTAAATTTGGGACCTACGGTTACCGCTCTAATGAGGAATTCATTGTTGGAGGTCTGCTCGGGTAGGTGGGGCATCATCCTGTGTTGTGGTGATGCCAAAGTTAGGCAGGGTCGATCAGGTAAAAAAGTTAGGTCATCCGGCGTAGGTGACACCATAAATTGGAGTAACACCGGTCATCCTGAGTAGGTGAACGGGTCAAATAGTCACAAGGGCTTCAAAATATAGAGAAAGTGTTAAATAGAGTAGGTCTGCTCATCTTGTGTGGGTGAGTGGTTTGCTTGGGCGGCTGTGAGTCATTCAACTGTCTGATTCATTTGGGCACAAGTGGCTGCTCATCTGTGTGAGTGAGAATAATAAGAAATCCTGCAAGTAAATAGCCGTTCTGTAAGGAAAGGAAATATATTTGAGGTCGTTTGAAGCTTCTGTCTGATGGAGAAAGGACGTGCCCAATCTCACATTAGGAAAGAGAAGAATAAATGGTGCGTGGATATTCATTGACCAACTGAGTGTAGAAAATTCACGTTACCAGGAGGGGTAGAATAAAACCTGTTGGAGGAACAGGTCACGTGTACCGGTGTGATCATATGACGTCTATGCATTGTATTTTGATCAATCTTTTAGGGTATGTTTCTGACATTATATTTAGAAACTTTAGAGGTGATGTAGTATTATGATAAATTGACTACAGTAAAATAATAACTAGGATAGGGTTAACATTCCAAATTTGGGCCCTTTGATAGAATAAAATATTCCTGTAGGTTATACAAATAGTAATTAAGTGCGTTTGAGAACAACATTGTATAAATATGGAATAAAAGTGGTATAATGGTGTAAATTAGTCGCATTCTGAAGTTTGAATGATGAGATATAGAGGTGTGTATGATAATTATATATATGTTGGAATAATAAGCTTTTCTTGTAAATGATATCTTGGAGTTTCATACAACAATGCCTGTCATAGAATTTCGTAAGATCAGTGAATAGTGACCAGCATATACGATTCTGGGAGGATTCTATGACTGAGAGGAAGGATTTGGGTAATTTGTTGTTCGTTCCGCTGAGACTAGATTGTGATTAACTGATTTGTGGCAATAAAGAATCATTAGAAACATGAATGGTTTGGTTGATGTGAATATATTAGAATAGAATGAATTTTATGGGAGTGTAATTTATTACAAGTCATTGGATAAAATTATAGGTGTTGACTTGTCCAAACACGTAGACGTACGTGGGGATGGGAGAAAGTACATAGGGCATGTGGTAGAATTAAGCATTATAATAAACTATCTATTATTTCAGAAGCAGAGGTGATATAGTCAAGGAATTTTAGTATATTAGGGGGGAAATATAATTCATTTGGTTAGGTCGTTAGATCTGGTTCCAAATCAATGAATGTGGGGTTTGACTCGTTGATTGTTAAATTGTTTACGTTGAGCGTGTGAGATCTGTGTCCTTCAAAGCTATTTTCTGATAAAGTGTGGTATGTGCCAGATACTAAAACTACTGACCATTATCATTGAAATAAAGGAGGATTAACTTGTCTTTTCAATAAAGCATATATTCTGCATCGCTGAACAGAGTCTAGGTTTTCTAAGTATAGTTTAACTATAGTTGTGGGTTGTTTAGATTGAAGGAACATTCAGGATAAGACTGGACGATCTAGCAGCCTGCGTCTTTTCAGACTGAAGGACTCACTTATTCAACGGGAAAGAAGGAGGAGTGACTATAGTCAGAAAGGACAGTTACATACATTTGAATAGCGGACTGGCAATTTGGATAAGAGATTTGGCCATAATTTGAATTGTTTAGGTAGACTGGAATGAAAGTAAGGTATTTTAATAATATGAATATAAATATATTATTAGTTATTGTTGGGATGTGAATAGACTTTACTAATGCCATGAACTAGTTTCCGGGTAAAAGAGAGTCGTACTTGCTTGACTGTATCGAGCTGAAAGAGATATTTGAAGCAAGTTTGAATAGCTGGATGGAAAACATTTATTTGACAAAATTCAAATTGTTATTACTTTATTCTATGGTTTGCGTGACACCAGTAATGTATGCGAATAGTTGGTGAATTGTAGAATGATAATGTATTTTCGTTACGTAAACCAGGGGATGCAAGGAGCTTTGGCTATTATGCTGATGGAATAGCACCAATTTATAGTGGGTTCTAGATTTGTTGAATAAACAAACTTACATTTTAAACTAAAGTAATGCAATAGGCTACAATTATA
This sequence comes from Coregonus lavaretus, assembly GCF_964263955.1. Classification (NCBI taxonomy): domain Eukaryota; kingdom Metazoa; phylum Chordata; class Actinopteri; order Salmoniformes; family Salmonidae; genus Coregonus; species Coregonus lavaretus. The sequence continues at coordinate 32,529,811 of NC_140014.1, forward strand.
ACATTATCAGAAAAAGGCACTATACGCTCACCTGTGGTCCTCTGTAGCTCAGTTGGTAGAGCACGGTGCTTGCAACGCCAGGGTTGGGTGTTCGATTCCCAAAGGGGGCTAGTATAAGTATAATAATGTATGAGCTCACTAATTGTGCGTTGCTTGGAATAAGAGCATCTGCTAAATGACTAAAATGTTAACGGAGAGTACATGGTAGTAATTTTTTAGTCATTGAATAAGGTTTTGCTAGATTAAACGAGTGACAATGGTGGAATATGTCTATAAATAAATTGGATTGTGATAAATGGATGATTTCAATATATGATGGTAAACTACAGCAAGTGTTTGGTGTTACTTGTAGCTTACTTAGAAAGGATAGATTAATAGATCTCATTCATTCTGTAATGGCGGGGTGATGGTTTAATTGCGTGGCTATGATTTTAGTTGATTACAAGAGAAATAGGATATAGTTTACGACGCATGGAGAAGTGAATGTCTTATATGGTAATAGATCAACTGAACCAAACATGACGTTACTATGGAAATTTAGCATGGTTAATGTTGTTAAGTTCGTTTTTAAACCCTATGATAGAGGTAAATGCAGAACGCTGTTTGAAAGTGTGTTTTATTAGTTCTGCTAGTAAAAATGGAAGAATTTCCATTTTTGTCTGTGGGTGTTAACCATTGGGGCTTGCTGAAACGCAAGAGCGCTATAAGGGACATTATGGGTTACGTTAGGTGTACAAGGATCGCGTTTTTGTAGGAAGTCGTAGGTGGTTGAATATTATCGGCAGGAAATTGCTAGCTAGTTAGCGGTGAGAGCTGGTGCGGTTTTCGTTGGGTGACGTCACTTGCTCTATGAACTGGAAGTAGTTGCTTTGCGGGGGCCGTGGCTTTTGTGGAACGACGGGTAACGGTGCTTCGATGGTGAATGTTGTGGATGTGTGCAGAGGGTCCCTGGTTCGAATCCAGTAAGGGACAGAAAGCAAATCTTTTACATTGATGCTATTGACGTGAATTACTGGTTTCATTGATAACATTATAGGAAAGATGTTGTCCTACCAATCCATGTCGGATAGGATAACATAGTAATTAAAATTGCATATTGGTGAATTGGATGTTTTATTGGTTTTTACTATAAATATAAAATAATTTGTCATCTGTTGGGGTACCGTTATGAGGGAAATTAGCGGTAGAGTATGATAGATATTGTAGAGGGTTTAAAAAAAAAAAAAAATTGTAAGTTAATTGGGTGATGAGACAGGTTGACTTGATGTTGAATGGGATTGTTTAATAGAAGTAATTATTTCTATTTAGGAGAATGAGAATATGTTATTAGGTAGTATTGCTTTGTGGAGACGATTTACTAATGAAGAACATGTCTCGATAGTTGAATAAGGAACGATATTTGATAATTGATCATTTTATTATGACATTATATAGTTTGGTTAAACAGCGGTGAGTTATGAGGATGGTTTATTACTTCAGATAACGATAATTTGTTTATAGTACGTTGAACGATGAGAGTAGTTCTGAGGAGTGAGATTGATACGAATGATTGTTGATGAGATAGGACTGGGGATATATGTATGATGTTTTGTGTGTAATTACTATCTTTGTGTCACGCTCTGGCTCCGGGACTGTGTATTTTGAGCCAGGGTGTGTTCATTTGGTTGTGTTTGGTATTGGTTGTGTTGTATTTGGTTGTGTTTCCTTGTTTGGTCGTGTGACTCCCAATCAGTGGTAACGAGTGTCAGCTGTCGGCTCGTTATCTCTGATTGGGAGCCATATTTAAACTGTCAGTGTTCACCTTAGTGTTGTGGGTTTTTGTTCCTTGTCAGTCATTGTAACTGAGGACTTCACGATTCGTCATTGTTTGTTGTTTTTTGTAGTGAGTACTTTAATTTAATAAAGTCATGTTCGCTCAACGCGCTGCGCTTTGGTCTCCCTCATTAGACGATCGTGACAGAAAAACCCACCTTAACCAGATCAAGCAGCATGAAGAAGAGAGAGGATGGACTTGGGAGCAGTTGAGTAGGAGTCTCGACTGGGCCAAGCCAAGAGAAGAGGAGAGAGGTTGGACTTTGGAGCAGTGGGGTGATAGTCTGGCGAGAACGATGGAGGCCTGGTCCACGAAGAGGAGAGAACCCCAGAAAATGTTTAGGGGGGGGCTCACGACGTCGGACCAGCAGGAGGCCGCGATAGAGCGGTCCAGTGGGTTGCCGGAGGAGGCCGTCGGGTTACGGGGGCCACTGGTCGAAGAGGGGATGGAGGAAGTAGAGGCACGGCGAGAGGTACTGGCGTGTGTTGCCAGTCCGGTCCGGCCCGTTCCAGATCCCGGTGTAGGGCCAGTGGTGTGTGTCCCCAGTACAGTCCGGCCCATCCAAGCTCCCCGCACCAAGCCAGTGGTGTGCGTCGTCAGCCCTGTCCGGCCCGTTCCTGCTCTCCGCGCCAAGTCTGTGGTGCGCGTCGCCAGCCCTGTCAGACCCGTGCCTGCTCTCCGCACCAAGTCTATGGTGCGTTTCGTCAGCCCTGTCCGGCCCGTTCCTGCTCTCCGCACCAGGTCTGTGGTGCGCGTCGCCAGCCCAGTCCGGCCCATCCAAGCTCCCCGCACCAGGTCAGTGGTGCGCGTCGCCAGCCCTGTCCGGCCCGTGCCTGCTCTCCGCACCAAGTCTATGGTGCGTTTCGTCAGCCCTGTCCGGCCTGTTCCTGCCACTCGCACCAAACCAGGGGTGCGAGTCGCCAGCCTGGTCCAGCCCGTTCCTGCTACTCGCACCAAGCCAAGGGTGCGAGTCGTCAGCCGGATTCTGCCTGTTCCTGCCACTCGCACCAAGTCAAGGGTGCGAGTCGTCAGCCGGATTCAGCCCATTCCTGCTACTCGCACCAAGCCAAGGGTGCGAGTCCTCAGCCGGATTCAGCCCATTCCTGCTACTCGCACCAAGCCAAGGGTGCGAGTCGTCAGCCGGATTCAGCCCATTCCTGCTACTCGCACCAAGCCAGGGATGCGAGTCTTCAGCCTGGTGAGGCCTGTTCCGGCTCCACGCACCATGCAAAGGGTGCGTATCGTCTGCCAGGTCCGGTCCATTCCTGCCTCACGCGCCAAGCCAGGGGTGCGCGTCGGCAGTCCTGATCCAGCTAACTGGGTCAGATCGGACTGGGGGCACTACGGGGGGATTGTAGTAGGGTGGTGGTCAAGCCCGGAGCCGGAGCCGCCTCCGAGGAGCAATACCCACCCAGCCCTTCCCTATTTGGGGTGTAGGCGCGGTCGGAGTCCGCGCCTTTAGGGGGGGGTACTGTCACGCTCTGGCTCCGGGACTGTGTATTTTGAGCCAGGGTGTGTTCATTTGGTTGTGTTTGGTATTGGTTGTGTTGTATTTGGTTGTGTTTCCTTGTTTGGTCGTGTGACTCCCAATCAGTGGTAACGAGTGTCAGCTGTCGGCTCGTTATCTCTGATTGGGAGCCATATTTAAACTGTCAGTGTTCACCTTAGTGTTGTGGGTTTTTGTTCCTTGTCAGTCATTGTAACTGAGGACTTCACGATTCGTCATTGTTTGTTGTTTTTTGTAGTGAGTACTTTAATTTAATAAAGTCATGTTCGCTCAACGCGCTGCGCTTTGGTCTCCCTCATTAGACGATCGTGACACTTTGGATTGTTGATTCTATGTTAACGACATGTATACTTTCTCTTCCAGGAGTATGGGGATTTCTTTATATCTCATTGGGATGTTAAAAAAGTCTGTAGGCTAGGGTGGAACTAGTTAGTAAAATTAAGTAGTTATATTTTTATTTTGTCATAGGGAGCTACCAAAATAAATAAGGCCTGGCCATTTTTTGTTTGTTTATTGTTTTACTATATGGTGTTCGAATAACCACAAACAAACTACTTAGTATGAAATGTTATTCTGTATAAGATTTTTATTTCTATTTTGGGTTTTTTGATGGGATGGTAGTGAAATATCTTAAAGGGGCATACACATGTAATTTGGGTTTTATTTACTGAGTGATAAGTAAATATGTGTGATTTATTTTGAAAAGAGCTGTAATAAGGATTTACTGTACACTCGGGAGACCTAACATTTATGAAAGGTCTTGATGGTTGTTAGGAGTAGTATACTATTGGATGAAACAATTAATTGAATGATTTCAATGACCTCTGAAATCTGTCCTGGCTTTATAGTGTGACCTGATCACCCGCACTATAAATTCTAGAGGCATGCTGAATTAGGGGGTTAGATATAATAAGGATAATTGTGAAGAAGTTTATAATTTGGAAAAAATCCTATATATAAATTAGTCCAAACAGGACAAGGATGAAGTGAGAGGGTTAGTCCTGAAGGAGAGGTATTCCTTGAATAGTGTTATGGAATACAGTTAAGTAAAGATATGCTCAAGGGTTGTCATTTTAAGGTTAGTTATTATTTTAGGTTTGATAGGCAATATTGTTGTTTTGTTTTTTTGTACACATGCATCACATGTGTCCAAGGGGGGAAGTTGGGATTACAGAGGTTTTAATGTTTTATTATGGTTTTGTGGGGAAATATGCAAGGTGTATTAAGGATATGAGCAGTAGTAATAATGTGTTATGGGTTAGGTTAAATAATTTTTGTTTTTGTGATAGGAGGCATGGTGTAGAGGTGGTCTGTCTATGAGATAAGTGGACTACAACAAGCTGGAAGCAGGTGTGCTTCATAATCTCAAGGCTTCTCTTGACGGATGAGAGGACATGAGTAGCATACTGTGTCTCACTTAACCTAACAATGCTCTTAAGATTTGATTTTCATGGGTGAAGATAACTCTGCCCAACTAAGTAGGAGTCTGAGCATTCTCTGCGCCCTGGAGACTATGTGATGGCAAAAGACTACAGAAGAAAGAGCTGGAAAGACCCTATGTGGAGGGGCCTGTACCAGGTGTTGTTGGCTACCTTAATGATGGTAAAAGTGGTGGAGACAGATACTTAGATCCATGTTTCCCACTATAGGAGTGTTCCAACCTCAGCCATTGGGTAGCATTGTTGTGTTTTGTGTGTGTCTGTGCTTGTGTCTTTGCAGCAGTAACTCTGAGCTTCCCTATGGGTAGGCTGATTGAAGGACACTCTTCGCAGACCGATGTCGATAGATTGAGAGGGACTCTGGCTGATCCGGAGACCCTAGTGACGGAGGAAGGTTAACAGCTAAAGTGACCATACATCGTTGTCCAGGTTACACCAACGGCGGTACGGATAGAGGGGAGCGCGATCGGGTATCATCTAAACCATTGTACCAGAGTGAGGAAACTGATGACTAAGAGACCACCGAGACTTTCAAGACCTCCAAGACGCACCAGAAATCCTCATCATTGATTTCTCTGTACTTGACTAGTTCCCTGAGAATAAGGGGAATGGGGTACTGATAATAGTAGAGAGCAGAAGAACAAGACATAGAAGGGATATAGACAGGATTAGAAAGTATATTCTTGCACAGGCAGGAACCATAACTAAAATACAGAAAGGGATCACTATTAAAATACAAGGGTTAAAATATTATTGGTGTGTGAGGAACCAGCACAAAGAGTATGGGGAAGTCACATGGGGTAGTGTGACTTTAAGATAATGAAAGAAAGAGACAGGTGAATCATAGACATAAGGAGAACAGTCCAAGACTTAGATAAACAATTTGATGTAGTATTTAGTGTTAGATTTCCAGGGGGAAGTGTTATTGGAGTAGTTATTCCTTGAGAAAGTGCACTGAACCCTGTACATGTTAGAGCCATACCAAATACAGAAGAAAGGGAATTGAAGGAGCCGTTAAACAATGATTGGTATAGATGAGTACAATATATTGCATTAAAATTAAATAAAAGAATAGTCTAATATGCACCACATCTCCGTTTTAAATAGTTAACAGTAGTTCAACATCTTCACAGTTACTAGGACTGTGTGCTAGTATTCAATCATAACTGTTGTAATGTTTAGGAAATTCTAATTATAAACAATTTTATGATCAACCAGGATGAAGAGAGAAGTGTAAGCAATTGTTGGAATAGGAACAAGGAAAAGGGAAACACCAGAGTAATGTCAAATAGATTATGAGCAAAAATATAGGAATGTTAAAGTAAAACAATTGGGTTATATAGTTTGGGAGAATTCAAGGGAGAATGTGAAAATAGGGGGTGTTTAAACAGATAACCTTTGGAATACAGGGACCCCTCAAAGAAAAATCTATCAGGCATTAGATAGAAATGGGTATTAAGAATGAGTGATGAAACATAAGACACGTAGTCAATGTTAATAGGAATGTTTTGGATTGGAAATGAACTCAACTAAACTGTTATGATCTGTCCTTTCCTGAGGTTACTACGGATGGTGTCATAATGCATAGCAGAAATAATTCGGTCCAGAATGGTGTAAACCTCAATAAAAACCAAAAACCCTCTACCCAGCTGAAGGGGAACAACAAAGGCGTTGAAGACGTTCCTGTCTGACACCACCTCTGCCAGGAGACCTGAATCCAGCATCAAATCAAAGCAATCAATTGCCTTCTCTTTTGTGCCTGTTCTCTCAAGAATGAGACAGGAGACCATGTGGAGTGAGCAGGAGGAGAGAGGTCTATGCAAATGCAATGTTCTTCCTAGTTTGGGTATACTGGTTTGCAAATGGACAAAACAGAATGATGGTGGAGGTGGGGCGGTTCAGGTGTGACATTGGAATTGGGACATTGCCATGGGTAATCCAAGATGAACTATGAAGCTATCTGAAGAACATAATGAAGACGCCAGAAGATTGAGTGCCGGTAGAGGAAGGGACTGTTAGTTGAGGTAGTATGTTGATTAAGGAGGTATTATACACTACTAAATGTATAGTAATTTGGACAATGCATTAAGATACTGATCTGTTGTAATTCTCGTTATGAGGAAGTTAATGCTAGAATTATTTTAATATAAATATACATTCTGCCAGTGTCAATATGTGCCAAGGTGAGAGTTTTAACTTTGAATGATGGAACAAAGGTGACTAACTAAGAATTGTCATTCCAAAGTTGTTTTGGGTAATTAATTTGATTATGATTATAAATGATTGAACTGATTGATCTGAATAACTTATTAATATTAATGCTTAGTGATGTTGACATTGCAATTAATGGATTAGATATTGATATTGATTATTTTGATTGTTATAGTACTTGTGATATGGGTGAAAAAGGTTATGTAAGCTAAATATATTGACACCATTCTTAACATGTCCTAGATATTATTGTTAAGACAAAGTTGCATATGTTGATGTGATAGGATACTAACACATATATGGGAAATGCTATAACTAAACAAAAGTGGGGAGCATTGTTTATAAAGAAATACACCCAGTTCAGGGAGCGCCATGACAGTAGGTAAATGAATATGGGACATTTTGGGAATTTGGGAATCCTGAACGTTTGTATGAAGTTGTTCCTGGGGGTGGATGGGCCTGCCATGGTTACAAAGCCTAATAGAAAAACTTAGGTTAATTTAGAGGAAAACCTTCCAAACTTGTATCCAATACCTGACTGGGCTCTGGGTCCTCATCAGGATGGGTCAAACAATGAGGAATATATATTGGTTTAAATATATGCATATGCAAAGTAACCACATATGGCAAGGATAAGAATAAGTAAATGCGCATGCTTACATTCATTTAAAAATTAATCTTTGCATTATTTGGGACATTGTTGGAATGTCCCAAAGGGGGGATTATATGGTAATTGTATCATTAAGGAAAATGTTGGGAAATGTCAAAGATAAAATATAGTAAACATGATTGACATTTTATAAGTGTCACGATCGTCTAACAGAGATGAGGACCAAGGCGCAGCGTTGCAGGCAAACATACTCTTTATTAGAGACACGATCAAAAAACGATAACGTGACAGTTCACGGTCTAACACAACAGACTAGAAACATAAACAAATGAAAACTCACACCCTGGCTCAACATACTAGAGTCCCCAGAGCCAGGGCGTGACAGTACCCCCCCCCTAAAGGCGCGGACTCCGACCGCGCCAACCAAATACAACAGGGGAGGGACCGGGTGATAACTCCGCCTCGGCGGCGGATCCGGCTCCGGACATGACCCCCACTCCTTCTCTAACCCCTGCTGACCGGAGCTGAACTGAACACTGGTGGAGCGGATTGCTCTAGCTCCGGCGTGACGCAGCACCTGACCGGTGCCGGACCCGCCACCGGTGGAACAGGCACGGGCCGTGCCGGACTGACGACGCACACCACTGGCTTGGTGTGGGGAGTAGGAGCGGGCCGAGCCGGGCTGACGAAACGCACCACTGACTTGGTGCGGGGAGCAGGAGCGGGCCGGACCGGGCTGACGAAGCGCACCACTGACTTGGTGCGGGGAGCAGGAACGGGCCGTGCCGGGCTGACGACGCGCACCACTGACTTGGTGCGGGGAGCAGGAACGGGCCGGACAGGGCTGACGAAACGCACCACTGACTTGGTGCGGGGAGCAGGAATGGGCCGGACTGGGCTGGCGACGCGCACCACAGACTTGGTGCGGAGAGCAGGAACGGGCCGGACAGGGCTGACGAAACGCACCACAGACTTGGTGCGGGGAGCAGGAATGGGCCGGACTGGGCTGGCGACGCGCACCACAGACTTGGTGCGGAGAGCAGGAACGGGCCGGACAGGGCTGACGAAACGCACCACTGACTTGGTGCGGGGAGCAGGAATGGGCCGGGCCGAGCTGGCGATGCGCACTGTAGACTTGGTGCGAGTGGCAGGAACAGGCCGGACCGTACTGGGAACACACACCACTGGCCCTACGTGGGGATCAGGAACAGGCCGGACCGGACTGGCAACACACGCCAGTACCTCTCGCCGTGCCTCTACATCTTCCACCCCCTCTTCGACCAGTGGCCCCCGTAACCTGGCGGCCTCCTCTGCCAATCTGCTGGGCCGCTCTGCCGCGGTCTCCTGCTGGCCCGTCGTCCACGGCGTTAGCCCCCCCCTAAAAAATGTCTGGGCGTCTCCCCTACCCGTGGACCAGGTCTCCATGTCCCTCGCCAGCCTTTCGCCCTTCTGCCACAATGTCAAGCCCTTCTCTTCCTCACTCGGCTTGACCCAGTCGAGGAGGCGAAGGAGATCTGTTAGGGATCTCCCTGGCGATGGCTCCTGGACACGCTGCTTGGTCACATCTTGGTGGTTTCTTCTGTCACGATCGTCATTCATAGAGGAGGACCAAGGCGCAGCGCTGAATGCGAACATTTTATTTATTAGAATGATCACACGATCAAAACAACAAAACGAAAACGTGACGTCCCTGGTTACATAAACAAACCAACACGGAACAAGAAACCACCAATAATGAATGCCTAACGGCTACCTAAGTATGACTCCCAATCAGAGACAACGAGCTACAGCCGTCTCTGATTGGGAGCCACCCTGGCCAACATAGATATACAACAACTAGAACATAAACAAATGAAAACTCACACCCTGGCTCAACATACTAGAGTCCCCAGAGCAAGGGCGTGACAGTACCCCCCCCTAAAGGCGCGGACTCCGACCGCGCCAACCAAATACAACAGGGGAGGGACCGGGTGGGCACTCCGCCTCGGCGGTGGATCCGGCTCCGGGCCTGATCCCCGCTCCCTCTCCAACCCCCCAAAGTACCCCTGGTCCGGTCTGGCCCCGCTGGCCGGAGCTGGACTGCACACTGGTGGAGCGGATTGCTCTAGCTCCGGCGTGAAGCATCTGACCGGTGCCGGACCAGCCACCAGTGGAACAGGCACGGGCCGTGCCGGACTGACGACGCACACCACTGGCTTGGTGTGGGGAGCAGGAGCGGGCCGAGCCGGCCTGACGAAACGCACCACTGACTTGGTGCGGGGAGCAGGAGCGGGCCGGACCGGGCTGACGAAGCGCACCACTGACTTGGTGCGGGGAGCAGGAACGGGCCGAGCCGGGCTGACGAAACGCACCACTGACTTGGTGCGGGGAGCAGGAGCGGGCCGGACCGGGCTGACGAAACGCACCACTGACTTGGTGCGGGGAGCAGGAACGGGCCGAGCCGGGCTGACGAAACGCACCACTGACTTGGTGCGGGGAGCAGGAGCGGGCCGGACCGGGCTGACGAAGCGCACCACTGACTTGGTGCGGGGAGCAGGAGCGGGCCGGACCGGGCTGACGAAGCGCACCGTAGACTTGGTGCGAGTGGCAGGAACAGGCCGGACCGTACTGGGAACACACACCACTGGCCCTACGTGGGGATCAGGAACAGGCCGGACCGGACTGGCAACACACCCCAGTACCTCTCGCCGTGCCTCTACACCTTCCATCCCCTCTTCGACCAGTGGCCCCCGTAACCTGGCGGCCTCCTCTGCCAACCCGCTGGGCCGCTCTATCGCGGCCTCCTGCTGCCCCGACGTCGTGAGCCCCCTCCTAAAACTTTTCTGGGAGTCTCTCTTCCCCGTGGGCCAGGCCTCTATAGTTCTCGCCCAACTCTCGCTCTTCTGCTTCCAATTCCCGCCATTCAGCTCCTCATTCGGCTTGACCCAGTCGAAGCTCTTCCTCCACTGTTCCCAAGTCCACCCTCTCTGCTCCTCACTAGGCTGCTTGGTCCAGTTCTGGTGGGATCTTCTGTCACGATCGTCTAACAGAGATGAGGACCAAGGCGCAGCGTTGCAGGCAAACATACTCTTTATTAGAGACACGATCAAAAAACGATAACGTGACAGTTCACGGTCTAACACAACAGACTAGAAACATAAACAAATGAAAACTCACACCCTGGCTCAACATACTAGAGTCCCCAGAGCCAGGGCGTGACAATAAGTCCAGATGCATGTCTAAATAAGGACTATAGTCAATACAATGTGTAAACATACTTTGATGAATGTATGTATTTTATTTTTAAAAAGTGTTTGTGCCATGCCACCAATATAATGAGATAAGGGAAAGAGGCAAAAGTGCCCATGGCCTTTTTGGAGTAAACAACATGTGTTATTGGACTTTCAAAGATAATAGTGGCGTGGCAGTTAAAGATGTTAATCAGTGATCTTAAGGGGAGTAGCTTTGTAAACTATGTATACATGACTGTGCATTTGTGTGTGTATATAATAGATCTCTAAGCCAAAGAGAGACAGTTGTTCCATGGAACAAGCTCGGCTTTGTTATGCAATAAAGTATAATTCTTGGATTCACAAGCTCCGGTCTCTTGAGAGATATTTTTGAGTTGACAATTTTTTAGTCAAATATTTCTACAACACACACACGTACATTGTAATATTGTTGTATGGTGGTATAATACATTTTATTTTGTAGATATGTAGTGGTGTAATAATGTTATATGATGTACTGCTTTATCTTTTGTTTGATATGTAATATAAGTGCCTTTGTGTTTGGACCCCAGGAAGAGTAGCTGTTGCCTTGATCCCTAACAAATACAAGTACATCTAAAATCCTACTATGCGGATGGGACATTTCTGCTGGGATGGATGAATTATCTGGAATGCTCAACTAGATGATCAGGACAGTCTAGGGTACTATTTGCCCGAAGAGGTGAAGTATTGCGATGAGCTATACGACTGTACTTCTGATTCAGTTTCTTAAGAGGAAAGTTAAAACCCTTAGCCATGAGGTCACTGTGGAGGACCAACTGTGATAGGGGGATAATCTGAATGGGACTGACATGCAGGGATGGAACATAAGGATTTTGGGCACTGGCCAGCAGACCATGATTTCTACTAGCCCGGGTAACATTCAGGTCCTAAATCTGTGGCATGCGATGTTTGTAAAGGCTAAATGTCACTGCTGTGTCAGGCTAGTTTGGCATATTTCCTCCTAGCCCAGTCTGAAAAGTACTAGCCTCTGGGTAGCTTAATTTCCATCCCTGCTGACATGTATAACTGACTTCACAGGTAATTTGAGTAGTCATGTACAACTCGAACAAAATCATTTGTGTTTTGTATGGGAAATTGAGCCCACAAATTGAACTAGCTAGCCAGCTAGTTAACGTTTGCTCACCGTTCGTGTAGTCACACTTTTCCACGTGGTGACATGCTAGCTAATGTTAGCCCACCAGGGCAGGGGTATTTAGTTAACATTTAGCTAGCTAGTTATGTTAGCTCATCGTTTGTGTATTTAGACTTTCCCCCAGACCCCACGGGTGGTGACATGCTAGCTAGTCCACCAGGGCAGGGATATTTAGGCACATTCACTAGCATGTCACCGCCTGTCGGGAAAGTCTGCCTACACCATGGTGAGATACGGTACAACGTTAGCTGTAAGGAAGGTAAAGTGCGTTGTACACATAACTACAGTCAGTGGTTATCTAGCAAATTTTCCTAAGCATCTAGCTAACCACAGATCTTTGACCTAACCAAAATAGCTTGTTAGCAGTTAGCAAACAGGGTTTACCTTATCACACAACTCCAGCGACACCCTCGCTTATAAAATGCACATGTGCTTATCGGAGTAGTATTTACAATCCATAGCACAGAGCCATACATGCTTCTGATCGACGCAGAGACCTAAGTGTCAGGGTAATTCCATGTTTAATTTTTTTTATAAAAAAATGCTACAGTAGCTAGCTAGGTAATTAGAAAAATGCTAAACAAGAATACACACGAGAAATACACGATATCAATTATTTACACGAGAAACTAAAAAGGCTATATTATCCTCTTACTACTTGTCGATGAGTTTGCATGGAGAAATGTGGATGTTTTTCCCACCCTGTGCCTTGAGCGATGACGTCAAAGCTTGCGACAGGATGTGTAGTTCTGTATGATAGCTACATTAGCGGCTAATTAGTATTTCATTTTTTGGGGTTAATTAAAGGCGAATATATTGATAAAAGTTACCTTGTCCAAGCGAGATTTGCGCTTTATCAATCAGGATAAGCCTACGTGAAACACAGGTCTTATATGAAGAAGTTCTCAAATTCCCTATGAAAAAATTAATGGTGTAAAAACTATTTGAACCATTTTCGGGTTTTACAGCTAGGTTTTATGGGTATTAAGACTCATACTGTGGTACTCAATTGTGTATGTTAAGCCCCTCCCACCAATTTCAGTTGATTGAATGCAGGTGTATATGTGTTTGGGGGACAGAGGCAGTTTGGAGAGTCTGTGACAGTAGGAGTGAAGTTTTTGGAAAAAGTGGAGCCTTGCCTTGTGGCTGATCCATTTGTGGTTTCAAGATGGGTGAAAAGAGCGTTGGGTAAAGTGGAATCGGTGAGGGTAACCAGAAGTGGTCTAGTGATAATTGTTTGTGTTTCTGTTGGTCAGAGGAAGAACAGATTTAGACAAATGGGGGAAAGAATGGTGAATTGTTTCGCTCTCAAGAAAAGGGCGCCATTGAAAGGAGTGATTACTGGGGTAGCAGTAAATGTAAAAGTTGACCAACTGAAGGGGAAGATTCCCGGTGTGTGTGATGCTCATCGTTTGGTGCGACACAAACAGGGGGGCGAGAGTGGGGAAACAGAGGAGTCATTGTCGGTTCTTTTGAGTTTTGAAGTTGAGTCTTTGCCTGATAAAGTGAATTTAGAGTATATAAGTTATCCTGTACGAGCTTATGTGCTGAATACATTACGATGTTACAGGTGTCAAACTTATGGGCATGTGGCAGCAGTGTGTAGGAGGGAGGTTCCAATGTGTGAGAAGTGTGCAGAAGGGCATGAGACAAAGGAATGTGTAGCATTGGGGAAAGTAGTGGTATGTGCTAATTGTAGGGGTGCCCATGGGGCTGGGGATCAGAAATGTCCTATGCGAGAGAGGCAGGTTGAGGTTTCCAGGGTAAGAGTAGTGAAGAAGTTGTCATATGCTGAGGCAGTGAAGAAAGTAGAGGAAGATGGGTCAAGGGGGAGGAGTGGTGAGAGTAGTAGATATGTACCAATACAGAGGGATAGGACAACAAGTGATACAGTGGGGGAAAAAAGTATTTAGTCAGCCACCAATTGTGCAATTTCTCCCACTTAAAAAGATGAGAGAGGCCTGTAATTTTCATCATAGGTACACGTCAACTATGACAGACAAAATGAGAAAAAAAAATCCAGAAAATCACATTGTAGGATTTTTAATGAATTTATTTGCAAATTATGGTGGAAAATAAGTATTTGGTCAATAACAAAAGTTTCTCAATACTTTGTTATATACCCTTTGTTGGCAATGACACAGGTCAAACGTTTTCTGTAAGTCTTCACAAGGTTTTCACACACTGTTGCTGGTATTTTGGCCCATTCCTCCATGCAGATCTCCTCTAGAGCAGTGATGTTTTGGGGCTGTCGCTGGGCAACACGGACTTTCAACTCCCTCCAAAGATTTTCTATGGGGTTGAGATCTGGAGACTGGCTAGGCCACTCCAGGACCTTGAAATGCTTCTTACGAAGCCACTCCTTCGTTGCCCGGGCGGTGTGTTTGGGATCATTGTCATGCTGAAAGACCCAGCCACGTTTCATCTTCAATGCCCTTGCTGATGGAAGGAGGTTTTCACTCAAAATCTCACGATACATGGCCCCATTCATTCTTTCCTTTACACGGATCAGTCGTCCTTGTCCCTTTGCAGAAAAACAGCCCCAAAGCATGATGTTTCCACCCCCATGCTTCACAGTAGGTATGGTGTTCTTTGGATGCAACTCAGCATTCTTTGTCCTCCAAACACGACGAGTTGAGTTTTTACCAAAAAGTTCTATTTTGGTTTCATCTGACCATATGACATTCTCCCAATCCTCTTCTGGATCATCCAAATGCACTCTAGCAAACTTCAGATGGGCCTGGACATGTACTGGCTTAAGCAGGGGGAAATGTCTGGCACTGCAGGATTTGAGTCCCTGGCGGCGTAGTGTGTTACTGATGGTAGGCTTTGTTACTTTGGTCCCAGCTCTCTGCAGGTCATTCACTAGGTCCCCCCGTGTGGTTCTGGGATTTTTGCTCACCGTTCTTGTGATCATTTTGACCCCACGGGGTGAGATCTTGCGTGGAGCCCCAGATCGAGGGAGATTATCAGTGGTCTTGTATGTCTTCCATTACCTAATAATTGCTCCCACAGTTGATTTCTTCAAACCAAGCTGCTTACCTATTGCAGATTCAGTCTTCCCAGCCTGGTGCAGGTCTACAATTTTGTTTCTGGTGTCCTTTGACAGCATTTTGGTCTTGGCCATAGTGGAGTTTGGAGTGTGACTGTTTGAGGTTGTGGACAGGTATCTTTTGTACTGATAACAAGTTCAAACAGGTGCCATTAATACAGGTAACGAGTGGAGGACAGAGGAGCCTCTTAAAGAAGAAGTTACAGGTCTGTGAGAGCCAGAAATCTTGCTTGTTTGTAGGTGACCAAATACTTATTTTCCACCATAATTTGCAAATAAATTCATAAAAAATCCTACAATGTGATTTTCTGGATTTTTTTTTCTCAATTTGTCTGTCATAGTTGACGTGTACCTATGATGAAAATTACAGGCCTCTCTCATCTTTTTAAGTGGGAGAACTTGCACAATTGGTGGCTGACTAAATACTTTTTTTCCCCACTGTATATGTTTCAGTAAGATTGGATGTTTAGCATTTATAGCAATGGTTATTAATTGTACTGCAAGGATGGAATGTAAGTCTAAGAAAATTCAGGTTGTGGTGGCAGCTGCAGAGAGGTATTTGGGTGTGCGAGACTTGACATCAGAAGAGGTACAGGGAGTGTTAAGTGGTGATGTTCCATCATCTCAGGTTGAGGGCATGAGGAAGGAATGAATATATTTAAATAGTGGGGTGGTGTTAATTATTAATAATGATTTTGAAATTGTGAGTGTGGTGTTAGATGGTAGGGTATTTCTTTATTTTATTTTATTTTTCAAGCAAAATATAAGGGAGTTGTACACCAGTCTAGTAGGAGGCGGTAATGCATCAAATTGGATGCCAACCATGTTAAACCTCATCGAAGAAGAAGAGGCAGTTTGAGGTGGAAAGCAAGAGTAGAGGGAGAGCATGTTGGCTAGATTTTATGCTCTTAACTGTTTATCCTTGTTTTAGACTTTTAGTTAATGTACTGATTTTAACCATTGTATTTATTCAAATAAATTCTCCATTGGAGTAAAACTGTTCCTTACTTCAAGAAGCCTTAATAATGTGCACGAGTTAACGGCCAACCTCGCCACAATCTGTAATATCTGTCATAATGCTAGATTTATTTTATTGTGCTAATGTAGGCATATTGCACTGTGCAATTGGCAAACGTAATAGCTCCATTTATAACTCAACAGTTACATTAGACAAAACAATACATTTTAATTACTAATTTTGATAAATTAATCTATGCTTACTTTGAATAAGTGTTAGAAGTAGAACCCAGATGCAGAATCTTTCACAGTGTTTTGTCTGGGTGGGCGGGGGGTGCTCGAGCGCCACACTGCCTGGACCAATCACTACGCAGCACCACCTCTCCATCACTTCTTAGTTTCCAGGGCAACAGGCAGGGCTGTTCTCCTGAAAGGCGCCGCATCATCATCATTATCATCCACCCAGGGCTGGTCGAGAGGCAGCAGGAGCTAACAGCCCAGCAGTGGGTAACATCAAGCACCTCCCTCGCTTCACGTCGCGCTGAAACCCTGTCTCCATCAACACTCAGGAAAATGAAAATGGAGTAGAAGGGAAGAGGGATATGGTAGGTAGGTGCAGGGTTTTCTGTCCTGTCTGTGTTTGACTGTTGTCTTGCGTTAGTTCTGTGTTTTACAAGCAGGCACTGGGGAGGGTGTGTGTAATCCTCTCTAGCAGGCTGATTTAATGGGCTGTTTGATGCTAACGCCATTAGAATGAGAGGAGAGAGGGAGGCAGTGGAGAGGAGGGAGCCCCTCTGCTTTGCTAAAGGGGCCTGGCCTGCAGAGCTAGAGGTCTGCCTGCCGCATACACAAACGCCCTAGCCACAGCCCTAGCCCCCAGCTGGGATGGACAATAGCTGGATCATTACCAATTTTTTACCAGCCATAGGCTGTAGCTATAAACTGTTACCTCCGTTAGCTGCTGCTGCTGTTGCTTAATGGGATGTGATTGTCATGTTCTCCACCCATCTCTCTAGGTATAGGATGTGTGAGGTAGTTTCCCTTCCCTTTTGCATGAGCACGACGAAGCAAAAGTCCCAGGGAGCGTTAGTTAGTTAGTTAGTTAGTTAGTTAGTTAGTTAATACCCCCGGCCACACCACCTTTCATCCCACCCGTTCCTCCTCCTACGTCGCTGCTTTTTAATCCCACCTTGAAAGGGAAGAAAAAGGTTTATCTGAATGTTGCTTCCCAGTAAATGCTGAGCAGGTGGGGTGGGGAGGGCACGCCTTAATATCTTCTTCATCATGGCTTTGGCCTGGCTAGCCTCTCTGTGTCAGAAGTAGTGCACTAAATAGGGAATAGGGCGCTATTTGGGATGCACCCTGGACCTCCTTAACATCATCCATCATCCAACCGCATCCAGCACAGCCACGAAATCTGTCAGTTTCATTATGACAGCATGGGGCTTGGCTCAGTATCCTTGCTAGGTTTGTATGTTATTATTAGCCTAGCTAGCCTGTTGTGCCTTGGGCATGTGTTGCAGTCTTCGTTATATGTTGTCCAATGTCCATGTTATGGCCTGGTACTGTATGTTATTGTTAGCCTAGCGAGCATGTTGTACCTTCAGTATTCGCTGCAGTCTCTCGAGGTTCCTTATGTTACAGCCTGGTCCAGGACTGTATGACCTGTTTTGGAGGTGTGGTGTCAGATTCAGGAACCATTATTGGAGCGAGGCCCCTGTGACCTATTCCCCACCTCCTTCCCCACCCCTCTGTTCAAGACGGGATGGGAATTAAGTGGGGAGGTGTGTGTGTGTGTGTGTGTGTGTGTGGTGGTGTCTCATGTGAGGAGGAGGATGAGATGCGGATTCTCTCGCTCTCTCAGCCCCAGAATCCTCTTTGAAGCTTTCTGTTGTTATTGTTGCTTTAGACCTTACAGGAAAGAAACACTCAGAGGTTGTTTGGAATCGAGGCCATTGGTTGAGGTAGGGCCTATTTATCTCATAAACACAGCACTTGCCTTGAATCCTTTTACGATATGTCTGTTGTTTACCTAAGTACACTTATTGGTGATGGTACAGTAGTATCCGTTTCATGATTTGTTTCATAATGTCTTCATGCAACTGAAGAAAATATATTTTACACATTTTGCTGTGTCATGCAATAGCTCAGACTATTTATCAGTTATAGGGGTAGTTTGTTTTCAATGCTAAATGTGCCTGTACTGAGAAAATGTTTTTATTGTATCCCTCTGCAATACATAAGTAACACATTTGTTGTTTTCCCTTAAGCATTGTATAGAGCAGTGCTCTACAATCCTGTTACTGGAGAGCTAACCTCCAGTAGGTTTTCACTCCAACCCTGTTCCTGGAGAGCTGCCCTCCTGTAGGTTTTCACTCCAACCCTGTTCCTGGAGAGCTGCCCTCCTGTAGGTTTTCACTCCAACCCTGTTCCTGGAGAGCTGCCCTCCTGTAGGTTTTCACTCCAACCCTGTTCATGGGGCGGCGCACAATTGGCACAGCGTCGTCCAGGGTAGGGGAGGGAATGGCCGGCAGGGATGTAGCTCAGTTGGTAGAGCATGGCGTTTGCAACGCCAGGGTTGTGGGTTCGATTCCCACGGGGGACCAGTATGAAAAAAATATATATATAAAAAAAAAGAAAAAAGAATGTATGCACTCACTAACTGTAAGTCGCTCTGGATAAGAGCGTCTGCTAAATGACTAAAATGTAAATGTAAAATGAGAGCAGCCCTCCTGTAGGTTTTCACTCCAACCCTGTTCCTGGAGAGCAGCCCTCCTGTAGGTTTTCACTCCAACCCTGTTCCTGGAGAGCAGCCCTCCTGTAGGTTTTCACTCCAACCCTGTTCCTGGAGAGCTGCCCTCCTGTAGGTTTTCACTCCAACCCTGTTCCTGGAGAGCTGCCCTCCTGTAGGTTTTCACTCCAACCCTGTTCCTGGAGAGCAGCCCTCCTGTAGGTTTTCACTCCAACCTGTTCCTGGAGAGCCACCCTCCTGTAGGTTTTCACTCCAACCCTGTTCCTGGAGAGCTTCCATCCTCTAGGTTCACTCCAACCCTGTTCCTGGAGAGCTACCCTCCTGTAGGTTTTCACTCCAACCCTGTCCCTGGAGATCTACCCTCCTGTAGGTTTTCACTCTAACCCTGTTCCTGGAGATCTACCCTCCTCTAGGTTCACTCCGATCCTGTTCCTGGAGAGCTACCCTCCTGTAGGTTTTCACTCCAACCCTGTTCCTGGAGAGCTACCCTCCTCTAGGTTCACTCCAAACCTGTTCCTGGAAAGCACCCTCCTGTAGGTTTTCAATCTAACCCTGTTCCTGGAGAGCTACCCTCTAGGTTTTCACTCCAACCCTGTTCCTGAAGAGCTACCCTCCTCTAGGTTTTCACTCCAACCCTGTTTCTGGAGAGCTACCGTCCTCTAGGTTTTCACTCCAACCCTGTTTCTGGAGAGCTACCGTCCTCTAGGTTTTCACTCCAACCCTGTTTCTGGAGAGCTACCGTCCTCTAGGTTTTCACTCCAACCCTGTTTCTGGAGAGCTACCCTCCTCTAGGTTTTCACTCCAACCCTGTTCCTGGAGAGCTACCCTCCTGTAGGTTTTCACTCCAACCCTGTTCCTGGAGAGCTACCCTCCTCTAGGTTCACTCCAAACCTGTTCCTGGAAAGCACCCTCCTGTAGGTTTGCAATCCAACCCTGTTACTGGAGAGCTACCCTCTAGGTTTTCACTCCAACCCTGTTCCTGAAGAGCTACGCTCCTCTAGGTTTTCACTCCAACCCTGTTCCTGGAGAGCTAGTTCCTGGATAGCAGTTGTAACTTACCTGGTTCATCTTATCAAACAGCGAATGATTAGAATCAGGTTCGCTAGATTGGTGTTGGAGCAAAAACTTACAGGATAGTAGCGCTCCAGGAACAGGGTTGGAGAGCCCTGGTATTGAGAGATTAGAGAGTGAGTGTGCCAAACCGTCTCCTCCTTCTGTTGAAACTATCTGTGTAGTGAGATTAGAGAGGGAGTCTGCCAAACCGTCTCCTCCTCCTGTTGAAACTATTTGTATAGAGAGATTAGAGATGGAATCTGCCATACCGTCCCCTCCTGTTGATCCTCTATCTGTTTTCAGAAGCCTTTATCCTCTCCATCTATCCCACCTATCAGATCACTGGGACTGGACTGATAATGGTACTGTTTACCAGAAATAGCACCACATACGCTTTCCACACTATTGTGATGACCCACATCAAACTGTTCTGGCTGACATATTGTCTTTTCACATTGCTCTTTTCAGCCAGGTTCCAGGAACTAGGTAGGATCTTCATTTGAGCTAGTTTGCTACAGCAGGAAAATAGTCCTGCAGCAACAGGAAATGTTAATTATTATGTGCATTATAATAATGGACATTTTAGTAGTGGTTGATGCATTTTTCGTTAGGGCAAATCAAGTCTGAAATTTCTAAGTGGAAATTACAAACTTCAGATGCCTTTTTAAAAACTCAAATGCACTACAAGTTTGCATTTCATGCTTTGCAGGAAAATTCTCAGCAAAAAAGGGTGATCAAATTAAGATCCTACATCTATGTGGTGGATTCGTAACCAGGCCAGCTTAGTACAGCTTGACTGGGTTAGGTTAATCACGTGATGTGTTTCAGGAGACATTAGCATATTAACAGCTGCATACTAGCCTACAGGAAGGGGTGATTGATTGATTGATGAGTTCAGGGGTTAACAAACTATTGATTGAGATGAATGAAGTAAAGGTAAGACCTCGGGCCATGCAATGAAATGACAGCCTGGTGACATTCTGTCAGGATACATACACAACGGAAGGAGTATAGAGGAGTAACAAAAGTAATAAAAAAAACATGTGTACACATAATGCAAATTATGAATATGTAAATATGGTCTCAAGTGAGTAGCTAGCCTATCTACTATTTGAGTCAGATTTGTCTGGTTCTGGCCAATAGTTTGGTCAAGTAAGTATTTACCAGGGTTGGGGTCAATTCCATTTAAATTCCAGTCATTTCAGAAAGTAAACCCAATTCCATATTTCCTCTTTGAGAAGCATTGAAGAGAATAGGAATTGGAATCTGTGTACTTCCTGAATTGATTGGAATGAAAATGGAATTTACCCCAACCCTAGTATTTACTATGTTTTGACCCTGTATGTATAGTACATGCCAATAGCAGCTATACTGTTTATTTTGGGAGCTTTACACTACAGTGAGCGTGGGTAGCCAATCAGAGTGATTCCAAAATGGTCTGTGTCAGAGCTGGAGGAAGGACTGACTGGCCACCATTATCTCGGACTAATTCATTATTCAGTCAGGAAGTGACTGACTGATCCTGCGCAAAGCAGGCAGGCAGGCATGCCTCTGATTGAGCCCGGCCTAAACATAGCAGGTGTGTGGGAGGCTGAAGGGAGGCTGAAGGGGTTTATACTGTTCTGTGGAATGCTGCTGTAGCATGACTTCAATTATCCACATTTGATTTTAAACTAATCTAGGCAATCCAGAACCAAATGTTGTTCCTCAGAACCCTCTTCTACTTCAGCCTCCCGACAGAACATTCAGATGATTTCGTCTGTTAGGAGAGACTTCCTATTACTTAAAGAGGTTGCTCTTCGACCAAATAAATACAGTATTACGATACAAGAAATGTAAACATGCATTTTAAAAGTGGGCTGGCTAAAACTCATCATTCAGTAATGCCAAGCCAGAGAAAACATTGTCCCACATAAAAATATAAATATACTGCATGCATTGTACGTGCAAGCATCCATTTACAAGCATTAATGATGTCAGAGAGAGAGAGCGCTCAAGGTTAAAGCCTTCCCTAGCAAGCCCATTGTATCATCTCGACCTATCATTGTCTTAACAGTAACTAGATACCACTGTGCATACAGATACATTTGCTATACTATACTACCCTTCTTTCCTATTTCAATATATTACTTTTCATCAGTACAACCAATTATACTGACCTATTTATAACGAAAAGGAAAGTTTGGTTTTACAGAATGGAAGAATAATACCAACTTTATAGTAACCAATGAAACTAATTCAAGTTGCTAATGTTTTACACTCCATAATTGACATTGAACGAATTATTCTCTGTGTTTAGCTGTTGGCCTATATAGATGAGTCACACTTTACAGTTGCTAGAAAGCCACAACTAAGCTGCTAACTAAACATGCATTATCTTTGAAATAGTTATGCCCTGTATTGTGTGTTCAGCTAAACTACTGAAATTAAATGTATTAGAGGAACAACAAAACAACAACATTGTCATTGTAGAATCCAGTGTTTCTGTCCTTCACAAATGGCACCATATTCCCTAATAGTGAACTTCTCCTGCTCCATCCCATTCCATCCTCCTGCTCCATCCCATTCCATCCTCCTGCTCCATCCCATTCCATCCTCCTGCTCCATCCCATTCCATCCTCCTGCTCCATCCCATTCCATCCTCCTGCTCCATCCCATTCCATCCTCCTGCTCCATCCCATTCCATCCTCCTGCTCCATCCCATTCCATCCTCCTGCTCCTGCTCCATCCCATTCCATCCTCCTGCTCCATCCCATTCCATCCTCCTGCTCCTGCTCCATCCCATTCCATCCTCCTGCTCCATCCCATTCCATCCTCCTGCTCCATCCCATTCCATCCTCCTGCTCCATCCCATTCCATCCTCCTGCTCCATCCCATTCCATCCTCCTGCTCCATCCCATTCCATCCTCCTGCTCCATCCCATTCCATCCTCCTGCTCCATCCCATTCCATCCTCCTGCTCCATCCCATTCCATCCTCCTGCTCCATCCCATTCCATCCTCCTGCTCCATCCCATTCCATCCTCCTGCTCCATCCCATTCCATCCTCCTGCTCCATCCCATTCCATCCTCCTGCTCCATCCCATTCCATCCTCCTGCTCCATCCCATTCCATCCTCCTGCTCCATCCCATTCCATCCTCCTGCTCCATCCCATTCCATCCTCCTGCTCCATCCCATTCCATTCTCCTGCTCCATCCCATTCCATTCTCCTGCTCCATCCCATTCCATCCTCCTGCTCCATCCCATTCCATCCTCCTGCTCCTCCCATTCCATTCTCCTGCTCCATCCCATTCCATCCTCCTGCTCCATCCCATTCCATCCTCCTGCTCCTCCCATTCCATTCTCCTGCTCCATCCCATTCCATCCTCCTGCTCCATCCCATTCCATCCTCCTGCTCCATCCCATTCCATCCTCCTGCTCCATCCCATTCCATCCTCCTGCTCCATCCCATTCCATCCTCCTGCTCCATCCCATTCCATCCTCCTGCTCCATCCCATTCCATCCTCCTGCTCCATCCCATTCCATCCTCCTGCTCCATCCCATTCCATCCTCCTGCTCCATCCCATTCCATCCTCCTGCTCCATCCCATTCCATCCTCCTGCTCCATCCCATTCCATCCTCCTGCTCCTCCCATTCCATCCTCCTGCTCCATCCCATTCCATCCTCCTGCTCCATCCCATTCCATCCTCCTGCTCCATCCCATTCCATTCTCCTGCTCCATCCCATTCCATCCTCCTGCTCCATCCCATTCCATCCTCCTGCTCCATCCCATTCCATTCTCCTGCTCCTCCCATTCCATCCTCCTGCTCCATCCCATTCCATTCTCCTGCTCCATCCCATTCCATCCTCCTGCTCCATCCCATTCCATCCTCCTGCTCCATCCCATTCCATTCTCCTGCTCCATCCCATTCCATCCTCCTGCTCCATCCCATTCCATCCTCCTGCTCCATCCCATTCCATCCTCCTGCTCCATCCCATTCCATTCTCCTGCTCCATCCCATTCCATCCTCCTGCTCCTCCCATTCCATCCTCCTGCTCCATCCCATTCCATTCTCCTGCTCCATCCCATTCCATCCTCCTGCTCCATCCCATTCCATCCTCCTGCTCCATCCCATTCCATTCTCCTGCTCCATCCCATTCCATCCTCCTGCTCCATCCCATTCCATCCTCCTGCTCCATCCCATTCCATCCTCCTGCTCCATCCCATTCCATTCTCCTGCTCCATCCCATTCCATCCTCCTGCTCCATCCCATTCCATCCTCCTGCTCCATCCCATTCCATCCTCCTGCTCCATCCCATTCCATCCTCCTGCTCCATCCCATTCCATTCTCCTGCTCCATCCCATTCCATCCTCCTGCTCCATCCCATTCCATCCTCCTGCTCCATCCCATTCCATCCTCCTGCTCCATCCCATTCCATTCTCCTGCTCCTCCCATTTCAAGCCATGCCTGCCTGGGTAAACAGTGCTCACCAGTCACCACTGTCTGCTCCTATAATATCCCCACCACCACACATAGACCTTCTCCTCGGCCCCTAACCCTGTCCTTCCCCCCATGAACCATACATCTGTACATGTCACAATATATAACCACACCACCATACCATACCGTGAGCGTCTCCTCTGCCTGCAGTTAAAGGGGGTTAATGTCAAAGTTACAGGTTTTATTGAAGTCATCAGAGACATGGGTGATTCAACTCCCACCATGGTGCTTTGGTGTACGAAGACAGTGCCAAGTGTTACTGAGTCAACTATCCTGGCTAAATAAATACAAATAGTATAGATGAGTATGTTATGGCTGTTGTTTGTCGTATGATATAGCCTTGGCAGATTTTAGAAAAGGCTGTTTATGAGAGAGAGACTGAAATGAGATGCTTGACTGTGTAGATGTTCATCATCACTGAAACTGGGCAATGACTGTCTTCCAACGCTTTGCTGAGCTGATATGGGTTAAAGATATGTGGTCATCATTGTCATCCAGTACCTGTAGTCTCCTCACTCCCTATAGTCCCACTATATTGACTTATTAGTTATATAACACAAGTGGGTCTTGTCATGTTAGAGAGCTTGCCTTGGTCCTGGGCTCACATTTCTCTATAGGCTACATCTGATGATATCCTGCTTATTCTACTTGATTTAATGTTAAATAACCCAATTAATACCTATGTGAAAGGTGTTTCAAACAACTTCTCTGTCACAGGGATAATGATTTGTAATGATAGGCTTGCCCTTTCCAACACTGCAGTATACTGTCATTGTTAGCACCTTGTTGTTTCTCCCCTCGGCTGATTCAACTATATCACTACGAACAGTGAACATGACAGGCCTGTGAGCCGCATTTGGCAACAGCAGCCAGGGGAACGGGAGAGAGAGAGAGAGCCTGACCCATTTAGGGACTGCTAATTGACTCATTAAGGGACAGAGAGTTGCAGATTCTTCAGAAATCGTGATTAGGTCTAGTTTACAGGGACTGTCACAGGGAATAGCACTTCGCTGATACACACACGCAAAGATTGTTCGTTTTGGATGACTTGTAGCCTGTAAAAGCATAATAACTATGAAACTGTAGTTTGTTCAATATGTGGGTGGAAATAAGCATGATGTCACCATAAACAGAATCCTTATTGTGTTCTCCTTTTAATGAGGATAAGTCATTATTTGTACTGACCATGCCCACTGACTGCCCTGAAGGCTTCTATGCTGCAGTGCTCACACTGGTTCTATCTATGTCCTCCTTTGTCTCAAAGTTTATGGCTGGCATCGGCAATCCTACTACATAGTAGTAAGATGAAGTTGCCTTTAGATTCTGATCTAAGGCCAGATTTAGTTTTCAGTCCTTAATGGTTAAGATTTAGATTGGTGGGAAGGTAATCTGATGCTAGATCAGTGTTTATGGGCCCTTTAAGAGGCTGAGGAGGGTCATTAGCCGCATACAGCTCACAGCCCAGAGTGACGTAATAGCTCTGGAATAGACAGGGCCTCATTCAGCAAACCAAGCATGGTGATGATGATGATGATGATGATGCACATGATGGTGACAATGCAAGTCTTAGCTCATAGACTACCACATGACTCACAGGGACAGAGTCAAAGTGGTCCAATTCTCATCCTAAAATAGCCTAATTAATGAAAAAAGCATAAAATCAACAGTGGCATTATTTTCAATGAACTCTGCAACTCTTCCAACTATTTACATTTTTCACAACTGCCACCAGTTTGACGCCAAAACATTATAAAGGATATTTCATGCTGAAACCTTCATATTAAACACCCATGGTATTCACTAAGTTTATGATTTATATTTAGGATCATGTTTTACAGCTTTGTCATTCAATGCTTTACATCCAAAAGTACAGTATGCCCTGTGGAACCACGTTATCGTCAGTATTCCTAAACCATGTAAACATGGAGGAATCAGAAATGCTTGAAGGGCACACCGACACCCAACGAAGCTTTCCTCTAGATAGCATATCTTTGCTTCGGGAAGCAGAGAGAATAACTAATCAATTCCAGTATACCATTGAGAATTACACAAATACTAATTTTCACAAAGTCTGCTGCCTCAATTTTGATGATGGCAATTTGCATATACTCCAGAATGTCATGAAGAGTGATCAGATGAATTGCAATTAATTGCAAAGTCCCTCTTTGCCATGAAAATGAACTTAATCCCCAAAAAACATTTCCACTGCATTTCAGCCCTGCCACAAAAGGACCAGCTGCCATCATGTCAGTGATTCTCTCGTTAACACAGGTAAGAGTGCTGACGAGGACAAGGCTGGAGATCACTCTGTCATGCTGATTGAGTTAGAATAACAGACTGGAAGCTTTAAAAGGAGGGTGGTGCTTGAAATCATTGTCCTTCCTCTGTTAACCATGGTTACCTGCAAGGAAACACGTGCCGTCATCATTGCTTTGCACAAAAAGGGCTTCACAGGCAAGGATATTGCTGCTAGTAAGATTGCACCTAAATCAACCATTTATCGGATCATCAAGAACTTCAAGGAGAGAGGTTCAATTGTTGTGAAGAAGGCGTCAGGGTGCCCAAGAAAGTCCAGCAAGTGCCAGGACCGTCTCCTAAAGTTGATTCAGCTGCGGGATCGGGGCACAACCAGTGCAGAGCTTGCTCAGGAATGGCAGCAGGCAGATGTGAGTGCATCTGCACGCACAGTGAGGATGGCCTGGTGTCAAGAAGGGCAGCAAAGAAGCCACTTCTCTCCAGGAAAAACATCAGGGACAGACTGATATTCTGCAAAAGGTACAGGGATTGGACTGCTGAGGACTGGGGTAAAGTCATTTTCTCTGATGAATCCCCTTTCCGATTGTTTGGGGCATCCGGAAAACACCTTGTCCGGAGAAGACAAGGTGAGCGCTACCATCAGTCCTGTGTCATGCCAACAGTAAAGCATCCTGAGACCATTCATGTGTGGGGTTGCTTCTCAGCCAAGGAAGTGGGCTCACTCACAATTTTGCCTAAGAACACAGCCATGAATAAAGAATGGTACTAACACATCCTCCGAGAGCAACTTCTCCCAACCATCCAAGAACAGTTTGGTGACGTCCAATGCCTTTTCCAGCATGATGGAGCACCTTGCCATAAGGCAAAAGTGATAACTAAGTGGCTCGGGGAACAAAACATCGAAATGTTGGGTCCATGGCCAGGAAACTCCCCAGACCTTAATCCCATTGAGAACTTGTGGTCGATCCTCAAGAGGCAGGTGGACAAACAAAAACCCACAAATTCTGACAAACTCCAAGCATTGATTATGCAAGAATGGGCTGCCATCAGTCAGGATGTCGCCTAGAAGTTTAATTGACCGCATGCCAGGGCGGATTGCAGAGGTCTTGAAAAAGAAGGGTCAACACTGCAAATATTGACTATTTGCATAAACTTAATGTAATTGTCAATAAAAGCCTTTGACACTTTTGGAATGCTTGTAATTAAACCATAGTAACATCTGACAAAAATATCTCATAACACTGAAGCAGCGAACTTTGTTAAGACCAATACTTGTGTCATTCTCAAAACTTTTGACCACGACTGTACAGTATTATCTGTTGAAGAACCACTGCAGGACATCTAGGATGTGGTTTGGGAATCCAGTTTTGGTTACAGGAGTGAGAGGGTGAGGATGAAGCACCAGATGGATTACAGCAGTGTTTCCCAAACTGGGGGTCGCGACGCCATTCGCCTGATTTGGGAAAGAAGTGCATTTGGTTCATAGATCCGGGGTTACGTCAGTAACCTCTGGTAGCCGCTAGATACGGTTGTAAAAAACAGAGCGGTTTCTGTTTTCTTCCTAAAAATGTGGCGCTATCTTTTGAACGGTTTAAGCTACAAAATATTATGACCCCATCACTGAAAGATAAGACTCTAAGGAACATGTATGTTGCCTTCTACAATTGCCCACAAGCCGTGCAGGACTCGTTAGACCAGAGTGGACAAGACTAGGCACTAAATCAACTGGGGGAAAGAACATCATCACAAACTAGGTTTCCATCCAACCTTTTTATTCTGAGTAATGGAACGTTACACGTCGGATAAAACATGTCATGACAGGCCTGATGGAAGCAATAACATTTGTTGGTAAACTTTCCAAAGGTGGGATCTTTTTGTGTTGGTAAAATGTATAATGCGAGAAATGTCGGTGGAAACTTTATGCGCAAGTATTTATATAATAACCATAATAAACTTTGAGTCACATGATGACATGTTGTGTGTTCTTCCCACTAAGACTCGTTTGGAAAGCATGCAGTTTATTAGGCTACAGATTAAATAAATTATGATGAACTTCACAGGGTTGTGAGTGCAAATGACTTTACCCCAGTCTTTCTAAAATTAGCTGCCGAAATTGTCACAACCCCTATTACTAGCCTGTTCAACCTCTCTTTCGTAACATCTGAGATCCCCAGAGATTGGAAAGCTGCCGCGGTCATCCCCCTCTTCAAAGGGGGTGACACTCTAGATCCAAACTGTTACAGACCTACAGTGGGGAAAAAAAGTATTTAGTCAGCCACCAATTGTGCAAGTTCTCCCACTTAAAAAGATGAGAGAGGCCTGTAATTTTCATCATTGGTGCACGTCAACTATGACAGACAAAATGAGAAAAAAAAATCCAGAAAATCACATTGTAGGATTTTTAATGAATTTATTTGCAAATTATGGTGGATAATAAGTATTTGGTCAATAACAAAAGTTTCTCAATACTTTGTTATATACCCTTTGTTGGCAATGACACAGGTCAAACGTTTTCTGTAAGTCTTCACAAGGTTTTCACACACTGTTGCTGGTATTTTGGCCCATTCCTCCATGCAGATCTCCTCTAGAGCAGTGATGTTTTAGGGCTGTCGCTGGGCAACACAGACGTTCAACTCCCTCCAAAGCTTTTCTATGGGGTTGAGATCTGGAGACTGGCTAGGCCACTCCAGGACCTTGAAATGCTTCTTACGGAGCCACTCCTTCGTTGCCCGGGCGGTGTGTTTGGGATCATTGTCATGCTGAAAGACCCAGCCACGTTTCATCTTCAATGCCCTTGCTGATGGAAGGAGGTTTTCACTCAAAATCTCACAATACATGGCCCCATTCATTCTTTCCTTTACACGGATCAGTCGTCCTGGTCCCTTTGCAGAAAAACAGCCCCAAAGCATGATGTTTCCACCCTCATGCTTCACAGTAGGTATGGTGTTCTTTGGATGCAACTCAGCATTCTTTGTCCTCCAAACACGACGAGTTGAGTTTTTACCAAAAAGTTCTATTTTGGTTTCATCTGACCATATGACATTCTCCCAATCCTCTTCTGGATCATCCAAATGCACTCTAGCAAACTTCAGACGAGCCTGGACATGTACTGGCTTAAGCAGGGGGACACGTCTGACACTGCAGGATTTGAGTCCCTGGCGGCGTAGTGTGTTACTGATGGTAGGCTTTGTTACTTTGGTCCCAGCTCTCTGCAGGTCATTCACTAGGTCCCCCCGTGTGGTTCTGGGATTTTTGCTCACCGTTCTTGTGATCATTTTGACCCCACGGGGTGAGATCTTGCGTGGAGCCCCAGATCGAGGGAGATTATCAGTGGTCTTGTATGTCTTCCATTTCCTAATAATTGCTCCCACAGTTGATTTCTTCAAACCAAGCTGCTTACCTATTGCAGATTCAGTCTTCCCAGCCTGGTGCAGGTCTACAATTTTGTTTCTGGTGTCCTTTGACAGCTCTTTGGTCTTGGCCATAGTGGAGTTTGGAGTGTGACTGTTTGAGGTTGTGGACAGGTGTCTTTTATACTGATAACAAGTTCAAACAGGTGCCATTAATACAGGTAACGAGTGGAGGACAGAGGAGCCTCTTAAAGAAGAAGTTACAGGTCTGTGAGAGCCAGAAATCTTGCTTGTTTGTAGGTGACCAAATACTTATTTTCCACCATAATTTGCAAATAAATTCATAAAAAATCCTACAATGTGATTTTCTGGATTTTTCTTTCTCAATTTGTCTGTCATAGTTGACATGTACCTATGATGAAAATTACAGGCCTCTCTCATCTTTTTAAGTGGGAGAACTTGCACAATTGGTGACTGACTAAATACTTTTTTTCCCCACTGTATATCCATCCTGCCCTGCCTTTCGAAAGTATTTGAAAGCCAAGTTAACAAACAGATCACCGACCATTTCGAATACCACCGTACCTTCTCCGCTATGCAATCCGGTGTCCGAGCTGGTCATGGGTGCACCTCAGCCACGCTCAAGGTCC
Source organism: Coregonus lavaretus (assembly GCF_964263955.1). Taxonomy (NCBI): domain Eukaryota; kingdom Metazoa; phylum Chordata; class Actinopteri; order Salmoniformes; family Salmonidae; genus Coregonus; species Coregonus lavaretus. The sequence goes on from NC_140014.1 coordinate 32,560,345, forward strand.
TAAACGATATTATAACCGCGATCGATAAAAGACAGTACTGCGCAGCCGTCTTCATCGACCTGGCCAAGGCTTTCGACTCTGTCAACCACCGCATTCTTATTGGCAGACTAAATAGCCTTGGTTTCTCTAATGACTGCCTCGCCCGGTTCACCAACTACTTCTCAGATAGAGTTCAATGTGTCAAATCGGAGGGCCTGTTGTCTGGACCTCTGGCCGTCTCTATGGGGGTGCCACAGGGTTCAATTCTCGGGCCGACTCAATTCTCTGTGTATATCAATGATGTCGCTCTTGCTGCTGGTGACGCTCGGATCCACCTCTATGCGGACGACACCATTTTGTATACATCTGGCCCTTCATTGGACACTGTGTTAACAAACCTCCAAACGAGCTTCCACGCCATACAACACTCCTTCCGTAGCCTCCAACTGCTCTTAAACACTAGTATAACTAAATGCATGCTCTTCAACCGAACGCTGCTTGCACCCACCCACCCGACTAGAATCACTACTCTCGGCGGGTCTGAGTATGTGGACAACTACAAATACCTAGGTGTCTGGTTAGACTGTAAACTCTCCTTCCAGACTCACATTAAGCATCTCCAATCAAAAGTTAGATCTAGAATCGGCTTCCTATTTTGCAACAAAGCCTCCTTCACTCATGCTGCCAAACATGCCCTCGTAAAACTGACTATCCTACCGATCCTTGACTTTGGTGATGTCATTTACAAAATAGCCTCCAACACTCTACTCAGCAAATTGGATGTAGTCTATCACAGTGTCATCCGTTTTGTCACCAAAGCCCCATATACTACCCACCATTGTGACCTGTACACTCTTGTTGGCTGGCCCTAACTACATATTCGTCGCCAAACCCACTGGCTCCAGGTCATCTATAAATCACTGCTAGGCAAATCCCCTTCTTATTTTAGCTCACTGGTCACCATAGCAACACCCACCCATAGTCTGCGCTCCAGCAGGTATATCTCACTGGTCATCCCCAAAGCCAACACCTCCTTTGGCCGCCATTCCTCCCAGTTCTCTGCTGCCAATGACTGGAACGAACTGCAAAAATCTCTGAAGCTGGAGACTCTTATCTCCCTCACTAACTTTAAGCGTCAGTTGTCAGAGCAGCTTACCGATCACTGCACCTGTACACAGCCATTCTGAAATTAGCCCACCCAACTACCTCATCCCCATATTGTTATTTATTTTGCTAATTTGCACCCCAGTATCTCTATTTGCACATCATCTTTTGCACATCTATCATTCCAGTGTTAATTACGAAATTGTAACTATTTTTGCACTATGGCCTATTTATTTATTGCCTTACCTCCATAACTTACTACATTCGCACACACTGTATATATATTTTATGTTGTATTTTTGACTTTATGTTTTGTTTACCCCATATGTAACTCTGTGTTGTTGTTTTTATCGCACTGCTTTGCTTTATCTTGGCCAGGTCGCAGTTGTAAATGAGAACTTGTTCTCAACTGGCTTACCTGGTTAAATAAAGGTGAAATTAAAAATTAAAAAGAGCTTGATGCTAATTTCCAATAAGTATCGAGGGTCTTATTCTGGTGACATGATCATCGATGCTTGGCTGCCATTTGACAAATACAAATAATGTCTCTCTTTTGTCCATAATAATCTCATCATGTAGGCTATAGCCTACTGACACTGTATCTGCGAGCTGTTGTCTAGAGCGCACCTGACATGCCAATACCAGTCGCACACTCGCTATATAACACACAATTGTTTTGTGAGAAAACCATCAGTAGAGTTGAAAATTCGATGGAAACCCATTTAACTTGTATTTTTTATTCGGTACATGGTAATTTAACCGCAAAATGTATTTTTATGTGCACCACGTCATCACACACAGCCTTTTGCAACAAGTCAATTTGATGGAAATGGCTTTCAATCTCATTTTCAACTCTACTGAGGGTTTTCTCACAAAATGAATTGCATTATATATCTTGTGTGCCCACTCTGGTATTGGCACGTATGCTCTAGTCAACAGCACTATCTGCACGCTGTTGTATAGAGCGCAAGTACATTTACATTATGAGATTATTAATATAGACAAAGCAGTGAGATTATTTTCATTTGTCAAATGGCAGCCACGCGTCAATTATCATGTCACCAAAATAAGACTCAATATTTATTGGAAAGGAGCATCAAGCTCATTACCTTGCACTTTCACCACCCTGTGAAGTTCATAATTTATTTAATCTGTATCCTAATAAACTGCATGCTTTCCTGATGAGTCATAGTGTGAGGACCACACATGTCATAGCGTGACTCAAAGTTTATTTCTATATGATGGTTATTATATTAATCTTTGCGCATAAGTGTTTCCACCGCCATTTCTCGCATAATTCATTTTACCGACACAAAAAGTATATAGTATTTTGTTTTGTCGACATTTGGAAAGTTTACCGAAACATGCTCTGTTTCCATCAGTCCTGTCATTACATTTTTTATCGGACATGTACTTTACTCGCATAAAAAGTGGTCCTCTGTAGCTCAGCTGGTAGAGCACGGCGCTTGTAACGCCAAGGTAGTGGGTTCGATCCCCGGGACCACCCATACACAAAAAATGTATGCACGCACGACTGTAAGTCGCTTTGGATAAAAGCGTCTGCTAAATGGCATATTATTATTATTATTATTTAAAAGTTTGGCTGTAAACCTGGTTAGTAGCAGTGGTGGAAAAAGTACCCAATTGTCATACTTAAGTAAAAGTAAAGATACCTTAATAGTGAAAGTCACCCAGTAAATTCCTACTTGAGTATGTAGTATCTGAACATTCCAGAATTTGGCTCTGCTTGCGGAAACATCTGGAAAACATTACTATAGGGGCCCCCTAAAACAGAGGAGAGTCTGTTATGTGTAAAGGCCAGGGATTGGTCTATAAAAAAACACCCATATTATGTTACATATTATAAATACCATGGTTGGAACAAAGGACGGGGAGAAATAACATATTAGAGATTGGGTCAGTTGTTCTCCAGATGTCTGCAGGAGTCTGTAAATTGATACTGTAATCTTTGATGTAATAAACCATTATAATCAAGGACAGTGTCAGCGGATATCTTGTCATCACAGCATATCAGCATCGTTGTCTCGGACACTACAAGTACAATCAAATTCTACTTGAGTAAAAGTCAAAGTATTTGGTTTTAAATATACTTAAGTATCAAAAGTAAATGTAATTGCTAAAATATACTTAAGTATCAAAAGTAAAAGTATAAATAATTTCAAATTCCTTTATATTTATATTCCTTTATATTAAAGCAAACCAGACCGCATTAATTTTTTATTTTTTATTTTTATTTACGGATAGCCAGGAGCACACTCCAACACTCACAAACAAAGCATTTGTGTTTAGTGAGTCTGCCAGATCAGATGCAGTAGGGATGACCAGGGATTTTCTCTTTAAGTGCGTGAATTAGACCATTTTCCTGTCCTGCTAAGCATTCAAAATATAAGGAGTACTTTTGGGTGTCAGGGAAAATGTATTGAGGAGATAGTACATTATGTTCTTTTGGAATGTAGTGAAGTAAAAGTTGTCAAAAATATAAATAGTAAAGGAAAGTACATATACCCCCAAAAACGACTTAAGTAGTACTTTAAAGTATTTTCACTTAAGTACACTGCTCAAAAAAATAAAGGGAACACTTAAACAACACAATGTAACTCCAAGTCAATCACACTTCTGTGAAATCAAACTGTCCACTTAGGAAGCAACACTGATTGACAATAAATTCCACATGCTGTTGTGCAAATGGAATAGACAACAGGTGGAAATTATAGGCAATTAGCAAGACACCCCCAATAAAGGACTGGTTTTGCAGGTGGTGACCACAGACCACTTCTCAGTTCCTATGCTTCTTGGCTGATGTTTTGGTCACTTTTGAATGCTGGCGGTGCTTTCACTCTAGTGGTAGCATGAGACGGAGTCTACAACCCACACAAGTGGCTCAGGTAGTGCAGCTCATCCAGGATGGCACATCAATGCGAGCTGTGGCAAGAAGGTTTGCTGTGTCTGTCAGCGTAGTGTCCAGAGCATGGAGGCGCTACCAGGAGACAGGCCAGTACATCAGGAGACGTGGAGGAGACCGTAGGAGGGCAACAACCCAGCAGCAGGACTGCTACCTCCACCTTTGTGCAAGGAGGAGCACTGCCAGAGCCCTGCAAAATGACCTCCAGCAGGCCACAAATGTGCATGTGTCTGCTCAAACGGTCAGAAACAGACTCCATGAGGGTGGTATGAGGGCCCGACATCCACAGGTGGGAGTTGTGCTTACAGCCCAACACCGTGCAGGACGTTTGGCATTTGCCAGAGAACACCAAGATTGGCAAATTCGCCACTGGCGCCCTGTGCTCTTCACAGATGAAAGCAGGTTCACACTGAGCACAAGTGACAGACGTGACAGAGTCTGGAGACGCCGTGGAGAACGTTCTGCTGCCTGCAACATCCTCCAGCATGACCGGTTTGGCAGTGGGTCAGTCATGGTGTGGGGTGGCATTTCTTTGGGGGGCCGCACAGCCCTCCATGTGCTCGCCAGAGGTAGCCTGACTGCCATTAGGTACCGAGATGAGATCCTCAGACCCCTTGTGAGACCATATGCTGGTGCGGTTGGCCCTGGGTTCCTCCTAATGCAAGACAATGCTAGACCTCATGTGGCTGGAGTGTGTCAGCAGTTCCTGCAAGAGGAAGGCATTGATGCTATGGACTGGCCCGCCCGTTCCCCAGACCTGAATCCAATTGAGTACATCTGGGACATCATGTCTCGCTCCATCCACCAACGCCACGTTGCACCACAGACTGTCCAGGAGTTGGCGGATGCTTTAGTCCAGGTCTGGGAGGAGATCCCTCAGAAGACCATCCGCCACCTCATCAGGAGCATGCCCAGGCGTTGAAGGGAGGTCATACAGGCATGTGGAGGCCACACACACTACTGAGCCTCATTTTGACTTGTTTTAAGGACATTACATCAAAGTTGGATCAGCCTGTAGTGTGGTTTTCCACTTTAATTTTGAGGGTGACTCCAAATCCAGACCTCCATGGGTTGATAAATTTGATTTCCATTGATCATTTTTGTGTGATTTTGTTGTCAGCACATTCAACTATGTAAAGAAAAAAGTATTTAATAAGATTATTTCATTCATTCAGATCTAGGATGTGTTATTTTAGTGTTCCCTTAATTTTTTTGAGCAGTGTACTTTACACCACCGGTTAGTAGCTAGGTTTCCATCCAATTTGGGACAGATTTTAATGTGAATATTCAAAAATCTGCATAAAATAATATGCGCATTATCACACCAGAGATGTGTTTCCATCAAACGTACCTTTTGCATATAAAAGGTTGCGCGTGATGACGTGCACAAATAAATTATTTTTTTGCCGTTAAATTCCCATGTGTCTAATTAGAAATACAAGTTAAATGGGTTTCCATTGCATTTTCAACTCTATTGAGGGTTTTGTCACAAACTGTTGCAAATGTGCTCAGTCTGGTTTTGGCATATGCCGTCTAGCCAACAACTCTTGTGTAGGCTACCTACATTATGAGATTATTATGGATAAGAGTGATATTATTTGTATTTGTGGCGCAGTGGTCTAAGGCACTGCATCGCAGTGCTAGCTGTGCCACTAGAGATCCTGGTTCGAATCCAGGCTCTGTCGTAGCCGGCCGCGACCGGGAGATCCATGGGGCGGCGCATAATTGGAGCATCAAGTTCATCACCTTGCATATTCACCACCCTGTGAAGTTAGTCATAATTTATTCCATCTGTAGCCTAATAAAGTGCATGGTTTCATGAGTCGTAGTGGGAGGACCACACAACATGTCATCACGTGACTCCCAAGTTTACTTCGATATGATGTTTATTATATCAATATTGGCGCATAAAGGCATTTCAACCGCCGTTTCTCGCATAATTAATTTTACCGACACAAAAAGATCCTACCATGTCGAACAAACAAATTGTCTGTAGTCATTTATAAAATTGTACCGGCATTTCATGTTTTCCATCAGCACAGTCGTTACTTTTTTCATGCATCAGGAAATTAATCCGCATGAAATTGGATGGAAACGTGGTTAGTGATGATGTTATTTTCTACACAGAAGATCATACAAAATTATTGCCTGATGATATTCTGAACTGCCCAATATCTTTCTGATGCATTTCAGTCACTAAAAACCATACTGTCTTCAGAAATGCAATACATCAAAAGGACTATCAGACTGATTTGTAATAGAATGTTATAGCCCAAATTAAAAAAGTAAACATTGGCCGTTGATTACATACATTTTTTTACATGGTGGGGTCATGAACATTTTTTTGATATCAAAATGTGGTTGCGGGCACCTCTGGATTACAGACAGGAGGTACAGGAACACAAATCTTCCCCTCATCCTGTCATTGGTTCTCCCCTCATCCTGTCCTTGGTTCTCCCCTCATCCTGTCATTGGTTCTCCCCTCATCCTGTCATTGGTTCTCCCCTCATCCTGTCATTGGTTCTCCCCTCATCCTGTCCTTGGTTCTCCCCTCATCCTGTCATTGGTTCTCCCCTCATCCTGTCCTTGGTTCTCCCCTCATCCTGTCATTGGTTCTCCCCTCATCCTGTCATTGGTTCTCCCCTCATCCTGTCCTTGGTTCTCCCCTCATCCTGTCATTGATTCTCCCATCATCCTGTCATTGGTTCTCCCCTCATCCTGTCATTGGTTCTCCCCTCATCCTGTCATTGGTTCTCCCCTCATCCTGTCATTGGTTCTCCCCTCATCCTGTCATTGATTCTCCCATCATCCTGTCATTGGTTCTCCCCTCATCCTGTCCTTGGTTCTCCCCTCATCCTGTCATTGATTCTCCCATCATCCTGTCATTGGTTCTCCCCTCATCCTGTCATTGGTTCTCCCCTCATCCTGTCATTGGTTCTCCCCTCATCCTGTCATTGGTTCTCCCCTCATCCTGTCCTTGGTTCTCCCCTCATCCTGTCATTGATTCTCCCATCATCCTGTCATTGGTTCTCCCCTCATCCTGTCATTGGTTCTCCCCTCATCCTGTCCTTTGTTCTCCCCTCATCCTGTCATTGGTTCTCCCCTCATCCTGTCATTGGTTCTCCCCTCATCCTGTCATTGGTTCTCCCATCATCCTGTCATTGGTTCTCCCCTCATCCTGTCATTGGTTCTCCCCTCATCCTGTCCTTGGTTCTCCCCTCATCCTGTCATTGGTTCTTCCCTCATCCTGTCATTGGTTCTCCCCTCATCCTTCCTGTCATTGGTTCTCCCCTCATCCTGTCATTGGTTCTCCCCTCATCCTGTCATTGGTTCTCCCCTCATACTGTCCTTGGTTCTCCCCTCATCCTGTCATTGATTCTCCCCTCATCCTGTCATTGGTTCTCCCCTCATCCTGTCATTGGTTCTCCCCTCATACTGTCCTTGGTTCTCCCCTCATCCTGTCATTGATTCTCCCCTCATCCTGTCATTGGTTCTCCCCTCATCCTGTCATTGGTTCTCCCCTCACCAGCTGGAGACTCAGCAGCCATCTTGGCCAGGTGGGGAGCAGAACATTGACTGATTGACTACTGCTTTTTCCAGTATAATCATAGCGAATTAGAGGGGACAGTGATTAACATGCAGGGGTAAGGTGTGTGTAGGCAGGCAGGCAGACAAACAGTTCATGTGGGTGGTGGTTTGTGCACATTGTTGGGTCTAACTTATGTTATCATATGATAATATTTGAATATGGTCACACATCCACCCACAAGACAGACAGTGATTTAAGAATCTCTCATTGGTATCTGTAGCTCTGCTAATATTAGACGTCTCTCTGTAGAACGACGACGATTTATTCCCCAGCCGAGCGTGAAAGGGACTGCTTATGGATTTGCATCTGAAAATACCCAGTTGGCTTCCCTCGGTATAAATAAAATATTATCTGGCAGCTCTACAGTTATTAATGAATGTTTCTGTAATTTCTCCTTCCTTCCTTCCTTCCTTCCTTCCTTCCTTCCTTCCTTCCTTCCTTCCTTCCTTCCTTCCTTCCTTCCTTCCTTCCTTCCTTCCTTCCTTCCTTCCTTCCTTCCTTCCTTCCTTCCTTCCGCCCTATTCTCTCTGTCCTCTCTGTCTCTCTGCAGCTGATTGAGAACGGCCCTATCAACCATAGGATCTAGCTGTTATTCACCATGAACGTTGCTGTGTCTCCCATGGCCAGAGAGGCTGCCTCACCCATGATCACCTCCGTCACGCCCACCCTGGAGCCCAGCTTTGAGGAGGAGGCAGGCCCCAGCCCCAGCCAGGATGGTCTCTGTGGAGAAGGGCTGGCCCAGGAGAGGGACACGGCCCGGAGGTATCAGAACCAGAAGCCCCCTCCCCTGCACACAGGGGCGGACTGGAAGGTGGTGCTGCACCTGCCTGAGATTGAGACGTGGCTGAGGGCCACCACTGAGAGGGTCCGGGACCTCACACACTCTGTCCACCAGGACTCAGTCAACAAACACGTGGACGTACACCTAGTGCAGCTCAAGGTAAGAGGGACTAGACACTATAGGCTCTTATCTTATTATAATGATTATATTATGATTTCAGAGGGCCTAGTAGCAAAGGCCTGTTTTCACAAAGTGTCTCAGAATAGCAGCGCTGATCTACGAATGGTTTTCCCTTTTGAATAAGATTATATGGACAGGGAGTACCTGATCCTAGATCAGCACTCCTACTCTGAGATCCTTTGTGAATATGGACCCTGGTCCCAGATCTGTTTGGGCTGTTGTCTTGGTCCTGAGGTCATTGCCAGACAACAGACAGCACAAACTGATCTGGGACCAGCCTAGTATAGAACACCGTCAGATGCAGAATTGTCCAACATCACATCCCAGTATAATGACCCTGTAGGAGGAAGATGTGATTAGATGTAATGAGGGGAGCTGTACCTTCTCAGTAGCCTTGGAGATGGACTGGTCTGTCGTTGTGACGTAGCGAGGTCTGCAGTCAGACTCAATACTCAGGGTCTGTCCCAAATGGCACCATATTCCCTATATTGTGCACATCTTTTGACCAGGGCTCATATGGCTCTGGTCAAAAGCAGTGCACTATGTAGCGAATAGGTTGCCATTTGGGACGTAGCCTCGGATCAATGTAAAGAGAGAATCCATTCTCCCTCCCATCTCTAGTGCAGCAAAGTAGAGGCCAGCCAGTCCAGGCTAAGGCTGATGTGTGGTGATGAGTTGGCAGATAGCGGTTATTTTGCAGAAGGTTTTACTTGCAATGATGGTGATATGTGGTTGTTTTACAGTACCTACAGTGAGGGAAAAAAGTATTTGATCCCCTGCTGATTTTGTACGTTTGCCCACTGACAAAGAAATTATCAGTCTATAATTTTAATGGTAGGTTTATTTGAACAGTGAGAGACAGAATAACAACAAAAAAATCCAGAGAGACGCATGTCAAAAATGTTATAAATTGATTTGCATTTTAATGAGGGAAATAAGTATTTGACCCCCTCTCAATCAGAAAGATTTCTGGCTCCCAGGTGTCTTTTGTACAGGTAACGAGCTGAGATAAGGAGCACACTCTTAAAGGGAGTGCTCCTAATATCAGCTTGTTACCTGTATAAAAGACACCTGTCCACAGAAGCAATCAATCAATCAGATTCCAAACTCTCCACCATGGCCAAGACCAAAGAGCTCTCCAAGGATGTCAGGGACAAGATTGTAGACCTACACAAGGCTGGAATGGGCTACAAGACCATCGCCAAGCAGCTTGGTGAGAAGGTGACAACAGTTGGAAGAAACACAAAAGAACTGTCAATCTCCCTCGGCCTGGGGCTCCATGCAAGATCTCACCTCGTGGAGTTGCAATGATCATGAGAACGGTGAGGAATCAGCCCAGAACTACACGGGAAGATCTTGTCAATGATCTCAAGGCAGCTGGGACCATAGTCACCAAGAAAACAATTGGTAACACACTATGCCGTGAAGGACTGAAATCCTGCAGCGCCTGCAAGGTCCCCCTGCTCAAGAAAGCACATATACAGGCCCGTCTGAAGTTTGCCAATGAACATCTGAATGATTCAGAGGAGAACTGGGTGAAAGTGTTGTGGTCAGATGAGACCAAAATGGAGCTCTTTGGCATCAACTCAACTCGCCGTGTTTGGAGGAGGAGGAATGCTGCCTATGACCCCAAGAACACCATCCCCACCGTCAAACATGGAGGTGGAAACATTATGCTTTGTGGGTGTTTTTCTGCTAAGGGGACAGGACAACTTCATCGCATCAAAGGGACGATGGACGGGGCCATGTAAAGTAAATCAAATCAAATCAAATCAAATTGTATTGGCCACATGCGCCGAATACAACAGGTGCAGACATTACAGTGAAATGCTTACTTACAGCCCTTAACCAACAGTGCATTTATTTTTTATAAAAAAAGTAAAATAAAACAACAACAAAAAAGTGTTGAGAAAAAAAGTGCAGAAGTATAATACAAAAACAGTAGGGAGGCTATATATACAGGGGGGTACCGGTGCAGAGTCAATGTGCGGGGGCACTGGCTAGTTGAGGTAGTTGAAGTAATATGTACATGTGGGTAGAGTTAAAGTGACTATGCATAAATAATTAACAGAGTAGCAGCAGCGTAAAAAGATGGGGTGGGGGGTGGGGGTGGGGGGCAGTGCAAATAGTCCGGGTAGCCATGATTAGCTGTTCAGGAGCCTTATGGCTTGGGGGTAGAAGCTGTTGAGAAGTCTTTTGGACCTAGACTTGGCACTCCGGTACCGCTTGCCATGCGGTAGCAGAGAGAACAGTCTATGACTAGGGTGGCTGGAGTCTTTGACAATTTTGAGGGCCTTCCTCTGACACCGCCTGGTATAGAGGTCCTGGATGGCAGGAAGCTTGGCCCCAGTGATGTACTGGGCCGTACGCACTACCCTCTGTAGTGCCTTGCGGTCAGAGGCCAAGCAGTTGCCATACCAGGCGGTGATGCAACCAGTCAGGATGCTCTCGATGGTGCAGCTGTAGAATTTTTGAGGATCTGAGGACCCATGCCAAATCTTTTCAGTCTCCTGAGGGGGAATAGGCTTTGTCGTGCCCTCTTCACGACTGTCTTGGTGTGTTTGGACCATGATAGTTCATTGGTGATGTGAACACCAAGGAACTTGAAGCTCTCAACCTGTTCCACTACAGCCCCGTCGATGAGAATGGGGGCGTGCTCAGTCCTCTTTTTTTTCCTGTAGTCCACAATCATCTCCTTTGTCTTGGTCACATTGAGGGAGAGGTTGTTATCCTGGCACCACACGGCCAGGTCTCTGACCTCCTCCCTGTATGCTGTCTCATCGTTGTCAGTGATCAGGCCTACCACTGTTTTGTCGTCGGCAAACTTAATGATGGTGTTGGAGTCGTGCCTGGCCATGCAGTCATGGGTGAACAGGGAGTACAGGAGGGGACTGAGCACGCACCCCTGAGGGGCCCCTGTGTTGAGGATCAGTGTGGCAGATGTGTTGTTACCTACCCTTACCACCTGGGGGCGGCCCGTCAGGAAGTCCAGGATCCAGTTGCAGAGGGAGGTGTTTAGTCCCAGGATCCTTAGCTTAGTGATGAGCTTTGAGGGCACTATGGTGTTGAATGCTGAGCTGTAGTCAATGAATAGCATTCTCACGTAGGTGTTCCTCTTGTCCAGGTGGGAAAGGGCAGTGTGGAGTGCAATAGAGATTGCATCATCTGTGGATCTGTTGGGGCGGTATGCAAATTGGAGTGGGTCTAGGGTTTCTGGGATAATGGTGTTGATGTGAGCCATGACCAGCCTTTCAAAGCACTTCATGGCTACAGACGTCAGTACTACGGGTCGGTAGTCATTTAGGCAGGTTATCTTAGTGTCCTTGGGCACGGGGACTATGGTGGTCTGCTTGAAACATGTTGGTATTACAGACTCAGTCAGGGACATGTTGAAAATGTCAGTGAAGACACTTGCCAGTTGGTCAGCACATGCTCGGAGTACACGTCCTGGTAATCTGTCTGAATGTTGACCTGCTACGGAGAGCGTAATCACATAGTCATCCGGAACAGCTGGTGCTCTCATGCATGCTTCAGTGTTGCTTGCCTCGAAGTGAGCATAGAAGTGGTTTAGCTTGTCTGGAAGTCTTGTGTCACTGGGCAGCTCGCGGCTGTGCTTCCCTTTGTAGTCTGTAATAGTTTTCAAGCCCTGCCACATCCGACGAGCGTCAGAGCCGGTGTAGTACGATTCAATCTTAGTCCTGTATTGACTCTTTTCCTGTTTGATGGTTCGTCGGAGGGCATAGCGGGATTTCTTATAAGCGTCCGGGTTAGAGTCCTGCTCCTTGAAAGCGGCAGCTCTACCCTTTAGCTCAGTGCGGATGTTTCCTGTAATCCATGGCTTCTGGTTGGGGTATGTACGTACGGTCACTGTGGGGACGACATCATCGATGCACTTATTGATGAAGCCAGTGACTGATGTGGTGTACTCCTCAATGCTATCTGAAGAATCCTGGAACATGTTCCAGTCTGTGCTAGCAAAACAGTCCTGTAGCTTAGCATCTGCGTCAAATCTTGGGTGAGAACTTCCTTCCCTCAGCCAGGGCATTGAAAATGGGTCGTGGATGGGTATTCCAGCATGACAATGACCCAAAACACACGGCCAAGGCAACAAAGGAGTGGCTCAAGAAGAAGCACATTAAGGTCCTGGAGTGGCCTAGCCAGTCTCCAGACCTTAATCCCATAGAAAATCTGTGGAGGGAGCTGAAGGTTAGAGTTGCCAAACGTCAGGCTCGAAAACTTAATGACTTGGAGAAGATCTGCAAAGAGGAGTGGGACAAAATCCCTCCTGAGATGTGTGCAAACCTGGTGGCCAACTACAAGAAACGTCTGACCTCTGTGATTGCCAACAAGGGTTTTGCCACCAAGTACTAAGTCATGTTTTGCAGAGGGGTCAAATACTTATTTACCTCATTAAAATGCAAATCAATTTATAACATTTTTGACATGTGTTTTTCTGGATTTTTTTGTTGTTATTCTGTCTCTCACTGTTCAAATAAACCTACCATCAAAATTATAGACTGATCATGTCTTTGCCAGTGGGCAAACGTACAAAATCAGCAGGGGATCAAATACTTTTTTCCCTCACTGTAGCTTAGTTGAATGAAGGTACATGACTAAAATGTTAATGTAGACTACTGGGCTTAGTACTGAAGGCTGAAGGGCTCAAGCTCTGGGGGTATCTGGGGAGGTTCTCTCCTCTTTAGACTGGCAGATGCGTGCGTGTGTGTGTGTGTTTGTGTACAGATGTCTACAGATCAAGCTGATGGGGGTATCTATCTGGAGAAACTCTTCTCCCTCTAGACTGGCTGATCAGTGAGCTGATGGTCTTATTGGATTCTGTTAGAGGACCATGGTGGACCAGCTATCAGTAGCCCTCTAATTAGAACAGGAAATGGAGGAACATATTTAGTTCAGCTGCAGCCACCCTCAAAGCATTGGGAATGGCAGATTGTGTTTTCACAGCATTGGGATCTGGGCACTATTCACTAAGTATAAGAGTAGGAGTGCTACGATCAGTTTTGCCTTTTAAGTCATAATGAATAAGAGGATAGATTTTATCCTAGATCAGCACTCCTACTCTGAGACGTTTTGTGAAGCTTTGGGGTCAGTTTGCGATAAGAATCCCAGTACTTCTTACTGGAATAGTAAAACTCTAGTGCAGTGGTTCCCAAACTGTGGGGCGTGCCGGCAGGGAGGTGCGCATTTCAAAACTTTCAGTCCGGCTTTCAACTTACTCTTGAAAGTTGTAATAGTAGAAGGTGACATTTTGAAATTGGGTATTGCATCATCAGTATTCCTCTTGTCATGTCAGTCATTGCATATCTTAGAGAGCTATTTATAACCTGTCCGAAATGTCCAGATTAACTAGTCCATGTCAGCTAACGTTTTTTACCTACGTTTTTTAGCCCATAGATTTTGTAGTAATGTTCGAGACACTCAAATATTACATGAATACACATATAACATGGCAAAATGTATAGAATTGCAAGAAAATTAGCTTTAAAACTACAAAATGTTCTCTTCCCCATGACAAAATGTGTGGAATTGCAGGAAATAAGCTTTAAACCTGCAAAATTGGGATGTGAACAGTTTGTCATGAACAGTGCTTGTGCCCATAGAAATAGACGTTGTGCGCGTGCAGGGGGAGGGGCGCGGGATGTTGCCCAATGCTGGAAGGGGGGTCTGAGTAACATCGTTTGGAACCCCTGCTCTAGTGAAGTCTGAACATATGTTTTCATAGTGCAAAATGTCAAAAATCTACTCTGTGTTGTTTTTTCCATTACACTACCGGTTTGGTAACAAGTAGAAAAACGATTTACTAGTTTACTTCTCAACATGGTGACTGATGTGCTGTATATTTAGTCTGGTTTAGCGCTGCATGTGTTTTTAGCCAACTCCACTGACTATTGTTGTCATACTATACTTATCCCAGATACACTATATATACAAAAGTATGTGGACGCCCCTTCAAATTAGTGGATTTGGCTATTTCAGCCACACAAGTTGCTGACAAGTGTATGACATTGAGCACACAGCCATGCAATCTCCAGTAGAATGGCCTTACTGAAGAGCTCAGTGACTTTCAACGTGGCACCGTCATAGGATGCCACTTTTCCAACAACTCAGTTTGTCAAATTTCTGCTCTGCTAGAGCTGCCCCGGTCAACTGTAAGTGCTGTTATTGTGAAGTGGAAATGTCTAGGAACAACAGCGGCTCAGCCGTGAAGTGGTAGGCCACACAAAACGGACCACCGAGTGCTGTAGCACGTAGCACATTCAAATCATCTGTCGTTTGCAACACTCACTACCGAGTTGCAAACTGACTTGGAAGCTATGTCAGCACAAGAACTGTTCGTCGGGAGCTTCGAGAAATGGGTTTCCATGGCCGAGCAGCTGCACACAAGCCTAAGATCACCATGTGCAATTTCAAGCGTCAACTGGAGTGGTGTAAAGTAAGCCGCCATTGGACTCTGGAGCAGGGGAAACTCGTTCTCTGGAGTGATGAATCGCGCTTCACCATCTGGCAGTCTGACGGACGATTCTGGGTTTGGTGGATGCCAGGAGAACGCTACCTGCCCCAATGCCAACTGTAATGTTTGGTGGAGGAGGAATAATGGTCTGGGGCAGTTTTTCATGGTTCGGGCTAGGCCTCTTAGTTCCAGTGAAGGGAAATCTTAACGCTACAGCATACAATGGCATTCTAGACAATTCTGTGCTTCCAACTTTGTGGCAACAGTTTGGGGAAGGCCCTTTCCTGTTTCAGCATGACAATACCCCCATGCACAAAGTCAGTTCCATACAGAAATGGTTTGTTGAGATTGGTGTGGAAGAACTTGACTGGCTTGCACAGAGCCCTGACCTCAACCCCATCGAACACCTTTGGGATGAATTGGAAGGCCGACTGCGAGCTAGACCTAATCGCCCAACCCGACCTCACTAATGCTCTTGTGGCTTGAGTCCCCGCAGTAATGTCCCAACATCTAGTGTAAATCCTTCCCAGAAGAGTGGAGGCTGTTATTGCAGCAAAGGGGGGACCAACTCCATATTAATGCCCATGGTATTGGAATGAGATGTTCAAGCAGGTGTCCACATACTTTTGGTAATGTAGTGTATGTCAAAACACATCCAGATCTAATAATTGATTGGATTTATATAGTGCTTTTCTACCAACTGAGGTACTCAAAGTGCTTTACATACAGTGTATTCGGAAAGTATTCAGACCCCTTGACTTTTTCCACATTATGTTACGTTACAGCCTTATTCTAAAATTGATTAAATTGTTTTTTTCCTCATCAATCTACACACAATACCCTATAATGACAAAGCAAAAACAGGTTTTTATTAAGTTGTGCAAAAAAAAACTACTGATATTAGACCCTTTACTCAGTATTTTGTTGAAGCACCTTTGGCAGCAATTACAGCCTCGAGTCTTCTTGGGTATGACACTACAAGCTTGGCACACCTGTATTTGGGGAGTTTTTCCCATTCTTTGTAGATCCTCTCAAGCTCTGTCAGGTTGGATGGTGAGCCTCGCTGCACAGCTATTTTCAGCTCTCACCAGAGATGTTCGATCGGGTTCAAGTCCGGGCTCTGGCTGGGCCATTCAAGGACATTCAGAGACTTGTCCCGAAGCCACTCCTGTGTTGTCTTGGCTGTGTGCTTAGGGTCGTTGTCCTGTTGGAATGTGAACCTTTGCCCCAGTCTGAGGTTCTGAGCGCTCTGGAGCAGGTTTTCATCAATGATCTCTCTGTAGTTTTCTCTGTTAATCTTTCCCTCGATCCTGACTAGTCTCCCAGTCCCTGCCGCTGAAAAACATCCCCACAGCATGATGCTGCCACCACCATGCTTCACCGTAGGGATGGTGCCAGGTTTCCTCCAGACGTGACGCTTGGCATTTAGGCCAAAGAGTTCAATCTTGGTTTCATCAGACCAGAGAATCTTGTTTCTCATGGGCTGAGAGTCCTTTAGGTGCCTTTTGGCAAACTCCAAGCGGGCTGTCATGTGCCTTTTACTGAGGAGTGGCTTCCATCTGGCCACTCTACCATAAAGGCTTGATTGATGGAGTGCTGCAGAGATGGTTGTCCTTCTGGAAGGTTCTCCCATCTCAACAGAGGAACTCTGGAGCACTCCATCAATCAAGCCTTTATGGTAGAGTGGCCAGATGGAAGCCACTCCTCAGTAAAAGGCACATGACAGCCCGCTTGGAGTTTGCCAAAAGGCTTTTCCACATTTTGTTACGTTACAGCCTTATTATAAAATGGATTAAATCAATTGTTTTCCTCATCAATCTACACACAATACCCCCTAATGACAATGCGAAAACAGGTTTGTAGAAATTTTTCAAATGTATTCAAAATAAAAAACAGAAATACCTTATTTACATAAGTATTCAGACCCTTTGCTATGAGACTTGAAATTGAGCTCAGGACTCTCAGACCATGAGAAACAAGATTCTCAGATCTGATGAAACCAAGATTGAACTCTTTGGCCTCACTGCCAAGCGTCACGTCTGGAGGAAACCTGGCACCATCCCTTCGATGAAGCATGGTGGTGGCAGCATCATGCTCTGGGGATGTTTTTCAGCGGCAGGGACTGGGAGACTAGTCAGGTTCGAGGGAAAAATGAACGGAGCAAAGTACAGAGAGATCATTGATGAAAACCTGCACCAGAGCGCTCAGGACGTCAAAACTGGGGGAGAAGGTTCACCTTCCAACAGGACAACGACCCTAAGCAAAAAGCCAAGACAACGCAGGAGTTGCTTCGGGTAAAGTCTCTGAATGTCCTTGAGTGGCCCAGCCAGATCCCGGACTTGAACCCGATCGAACATCTCTGGAGAGACCTGAAAATAGCTGTGCAGCAATGCTCCCCATCCAACCTGACAGAAGATCTGCAGAGAAAAATGTGAGAAACTCCCCAAATACAGGTGTGCCAATCTTGTAGCGTCATACCCAAGAAGACTCAAGGCTGTATTCGCTGCCAAAGGTGCTTCAACAAAGTACTGAGTAAAGGGTCTGAATACTTACAGTACCCGTCAAATGTTTGGACACACCTACTCATTCCAGGGTTTTTCTTTATTTTGACTATTTTCTACATTGTAGAATAATAGTGAAGACATCAAAACTATGAAATAACACATATGGAAGCATGTAGTAATCAAAAAAGTGTTAAACAAATCAAAATATATTTTATATTAGAGATTCTTCAAATAGCCACCCTTTGCCTTGATGATAGCTTGCAGACTTGGCATTCTCTCAACCAGATTCACCTGGAATGCTTTTCCAACAGTCTTGTTGGCTGCTTTTCCTTCACTCTGCGGTCCAACTCACAACTCATCCCAAACCATCTCAATTGGGTTGAGGTCGGGTGATTGTGCAGGCCAGGTCATCTGATGCAGCACTCCATCACT
The DNA here is from genome assembly GCF_964263955.1 of Coregonus lavaretus. Classification (NCBI taxonomy): domain Eukaryota; kingdom Metazoa; phylum Chordata; class Actinopteri; order Salmoniformes; family Salmonidae; genus Coregonus; species Coregonus lavaretus. The sequence goes on from NC_140014.1 coordinate 32,578,306, forward strand.
CTCCTTCTTGTTCAAATAGCCCTTACACAGCCTGGAGGTGTGTTGGGTCATTGTACTGTTGAAAAATAAATGACTGTCCCACTAAGCGCAAACCAGATGGGATGGTGTATCGCTGCAGAATGCTGTGGTAGCCATGCTGGTTAAGTGTGCCTTGAATTATAAATAAATCATTGATAGTGTCACCAGCAAAGCACCCACACTCCGTCACACCTCCTCCTCCGTGCTTCACGGTGGGAACCACACATGCGGAGATCATTCGTTCACCTACTCTGTGTCTCACAAAGATACGGCGGTTGGAACCAAAAATCTCATCCGACCAAAGAACAGATCTCCACCAGTCTAATTTCCATTGCTCGTGTTTCTTGGCCCAAGCAAGTCTCTTCTTCTTATTGGTGTCTTTTTAGTAGTGGTTTCTTTGCAGCAATTCGACCATGAAGGCTTGATTCACGCAGTGTCCTCTGAATAGTTGATGTTGAGATGTCTGTTACTTGAACTCTGTGAAGCATTTATTTCGGCTGCAATCTGAGTTGCAGTTAACTCTAATTAACTTATCCTCTGCAGCAGAGGTAACTCTGGGTCTTCCATTCCTGTGGCAGTCCTCATGAGAGACAGTTTCATCATAGCTCTTGATGGTTTTTGTGACTGGACTTGAAGAAACTTTCAAAGTTCTTGAAATCTTCCAGAATGACTGACTTTCATGTCTTAAAGTAATGATTGACTGTCGTTTCTCTTTGCTTATTTGAGCTGTTCTTGCCATAATATGGACTTGGTCTTTTACCAAATAGGGCTATCTTCTGTATACCACCCTACCTTGTCACAACACAAATGATTGGCTCAAACGCATCCACAAATTAACTTTTAAGAAGGCACACCTGTTAATTGAAATGAATTCCAAATGACTACCTCATGAAGCTGGTTGAGAGAATGCCAAGAGTGTGCAAAGCTGTCATCAAAGCAAAGGATGGCTATTTGAAGAATCTCAAATATATTTTGATTTGTTTAACACTTTTTTGGTTACTAAACTCAGCAAAAAAAGAAATGTCCCCCTTTCAGGATCCTCTTTCAAAGATAAAAATCCAAATAACTTCACAGATCTTAATTGTAAAGGGTTTAAACACTTTTTCCTGACGGTAGGCAATTAAGGTCACAGTTATGAAAACATAGGACACTAAAGAGGCCTTTCTACTGACTCTGAAAAACACCAAAAGAAAGATGCCCAGGGTCCCTGCTCATCTGCGTGTACGTGCCTTAGGCATGCTGCAAGAAGGCATGAGGACTGCAGATGTGGCCAGGGCATTAAATTGCAATGTCCGTACTGTGAGACGCCTAAGACAGCGCTACAGGGAGACAGAACGGACAGCTGATCGTCCTTGCAGTGGCAGACCACGTGTAACAACCCCTGCACAGGATCGGTACATCCGAACATCACACCTGCGGGACAGGTGCAGGATGGCAACAACAACTGCCCGAGTTACACCAGGAACCCACAATCCCTCCATCAGTGCTCAGACTGTCCGCAATAGGTTGAGAGAGGCTGGACTGAGGGCTTGTAGGCCTGTTGTAAAGCAGGTCCTCACCAGACATCACAGGCAACAACGTCGCCTATGGGCACAAACCCGCTGTCGCTGGACCTGACAGGACTGGCAAAAAGTGCTCTTCACTGACGAGTCGCGGTTTTGTCTCACCAGGGGTGATGGTCGGATTCGCGTTTATCGTCGAAGGAATGAGCGTTACACCGAGGCCTGTACTCTGGAGTGGGATCGATTTTGGAGGTGGAGGGTCCGTCATGGTCTGGGGCGGTGTGTCACAGCATCATCGGACTGAGCTTGTTATCATTGCAGGCAATCTCAACGCTGTGCGTTACAGGGAAGACATCCTCCTTCCTCATGTGGTACCCTTCCTGCAGGCTCATCCTGACATGAACCTCCAGCATGACAATGCCACCAGCCATACTGGTCATTCTGTGCGTGATTTCCTGCAAGACAGGAATGTCAGTGTTCTTCCATGGCCAGCGGAGAGCCCGGATCTCAATCCCATTGAGCACATCTGGGACCTGTTGGATCGGAGGGTGAGGGCTAGGGCCATTCCCCCCAGAAATGTCTGGGAACTTGCAGGTGCTTTGGTGGAAGAGTGGGGTAACATCTCACAGCAAGAACTTGCAAATCTGGTGCAGTCCATGAGGAGGAGATGCACTGCAGTACTTAATGCAGCTGGTGGCCACACCAGATACTGACTGTTACTTTTGATTTTGACCCCATCCTTTGTTCAGGGACACATTATTCAATTTCTGTTAGTCGCATGTCTGTGGAACTTGTTCAGTTTATGTCTCAGTTGTTGAATCTTGTTATGTTCATACAAATATTTACACATGTTAAGTTTGCTGAAAAGAAACGCAGTTGACAGTGAGAGGACCTATCTTTTTTTGCTGAGTTTACATGATTCCATATGTTATTTCACAGTTTTGATGTTTTCACTATTATTGTACTATGTAAAAAATTTTACAAATAAAGAAAAACCCTTGAATGAGTAGGTGTGTCCAAACTTTTGACTGTTAGTACATATATGTATATGTGTGTATATATATGTATATGTGTGTGTATATATGTATATGTGTGTGTATATATAAATATATATGTGTGTGTGTGTATATATATATATATATATATATATATATATATATATATATATATACACATACACGCACACAGTGGGGAGAACAAGTATTTAATACACTGCTGATTTTGCAGGTTTTCCTACTTACAAAGCATGTAGAGGTCTGTAATCTTTATCATAGGTACACTTCAACTGTGAGAGACGGAATCTAAAACAAAAATCCAGAAAATCACATTGTATGATTTTTAAGTAATTAATTTGCATTTTATTGCATGACATAAGTATTTGATACATCAGAAAAGCAGAACTTAAAATTTGGTACAGAAACCTTTGTTTGCAATTACAGAGATCATAAGTTTCCTGTAGGTCTTGACCAGGTTTGCACACACTGCAGCAGGGATTTTGGCCCACTCCTCCATACAGATCTTCTGCAGATCCTTCAGGTTTCGGGGCTGTCGCTGGGCAATACGGACTTTCAGCTCCCTCCAAAAATGTTCTATTGGGTTCAGGTCTGGAGACTGGCTAGGCCACTCCAGGACCTTGAGATGCTTCTTACGGAGCCACTCCTTAGTTGCCCTGGCTGTGTGTTTCGGGTCGTTGTCATGCTGGAAGACCCAGCCACAACCCATCTTCAATGCTCTTACTGAGGGAAGGAGGTGGTTGGCCAAGATCTCGCGATACATGGCCCCAACCATCCTCCCCTCAATACGGTGCAGTCATCCTGTCCCCTTTGCAGAAAAGCATCCCCAAATAATGATATTTTCACCTCCATGCTTCACGGTTGGGATGGTGGTCTTGGGATTGTACTCATCCTTCTTCTTCCTCCAAACACGGCAAGTGGAGTTTAGACCAAAAAGCTCTATTTTTGTCTCATCAGACCACATGACCTTCTCCCATTCCTCCTCTGGATCATCCAGATGGTCATTGGCAAACTTCAGACGGGCCTGGACATGCGCTGGCTTGAGCAGGGGGACCTTGCGTGCGCTGCAGGACTTTAATCCATGACGGCGTAGTGTGTTACTAATGGTTTCCTTTGAGACTGTGGTCCCAGCTCTCTTCAGGTCATTGACCAGGTCCTGCCGTGTAGTTCTGGGCTGATCCCTCACCTTCCTCATGATCATTGATGCCCCACGAGGTGAGATCTTGCATGGAGCCCCAGACCGAGGGTGATTGACCGTCATCTTGAACTTCTTCCATTTTCTAATTATTGTGCCAAGAGTTGTTGCCTTCTCACCAAGCTGCTTGCCTATTGTCCTGTAGCCCATTCCAGCCTTGTGCAGGTATACACCCTTTGTTGGCAATGACACAGGTCAAACGTTTTCTGTAAGTCTTCACAAGGTTTTCACACACTGTTGCTGGTATTTTGGCCCATTCCTCCATGCAGATCTCCTCTAGAGCAGTGATGTTTTGGGGCTGTCGCTGGGCAACACAGACTTTCAACTCCCTCCAAAGATTTTCTATGGGGTTGAGATCTGGAGACTGGCTAGGCCACTCCAGGACCTTGAAATGCTTCTTATGAAGCCACTCCTTCGTTGCCCGGGCGGTGTGTTTGGGATCATTGTCATGCTGAAAGACCCAGCTACGTTTCATCTTCAATGCCCTTGCTGATGGAAGGAGGTTTTCACTCAAAATCTCACGATACATGGTCCCATTCATTCTTTCCTTTACACGGATCAGTCGTCCTGGTCCCTTTGCAGAAAAACAGCCCCAAAGCATGATGTTTCCACCCCCATGCTTCACAGTAGGTATGGTGTTCTTTGGATGCAACTCAGCATTCTTTGTCCTCCAAACACGACGAGTTGAGTTTTTACCAAAAAGTTATATTTTGGTTTCATCTGACCATATGAGATTCTCCCAATCCTCTTCTGGATCATCCAAATGCACTCTAGCAAACTTCAGACGGGCCTGGACATGTACTGGCTTAAGCAGGGGGATACGTCTGGCACTGCAGGATTTGAGTCCCTGGCGGCGTAGTGTGTTACTGATGGTAGGCTTTGTTACTTTGGTCCCAGCTCTCTGCAGGTCATTCACTATGTCCCCCCGTGTGGTTCTGGGATTTTTGCTCACCGTTCTTGTGATCATTTTGACCCCACGGGGTGAGATCTTGCGTGGAGCCCCAGATCGAGGGAGATTATCAGTGGTCTTGTATGTCTTCCATTTCCTAATAATTGCTCCCACAGTTGATTTCTTCAAACCAAGCTGCTTACCTATTGCAGATTCAGTCTTCCCAGCCTGGTGCAGGTCTACAATTTTGTTTCTGGTGTCCTTTGACAGCTCTTTGGTCTTGGCCATAGTGGAGTTTGGAGTGTGACTGTTTGAGGTTGTGGACAGGTGTCTTTTATACTGATAACAAGTTCAAACAGGTGCCATTAATACAGGTAACAAGTGGAGGACAGAGGAGCCTCTTAAAGAAGAAGTTACAGGTCTGTGAGAGCCAGAAATCTTGCTTGTTTGTAGGTGACCAAATACTTATTTTCCACCATAATTTGCAAATAAAGTCATTAAAAATCCTACAATGTGATTTTCTGGAGAAAAAAATTCTCAATTTGTCTGTCATAGTTGACGTGTACCTATGATGAAAATTACAGGCCTCTCTCATCTTTTTAAGTGGGAGAACTTGCACAATTGGTGGCTGACTAAATACTTTTTTTCCCCACTGTATATATAGGCAGGACCTGGTCAATGACCTGAAGAGAGCTGGGACCACAGTCTCAAAGAAAACCATTAGTAACACACTACGCCGTAATGGATTAAAATCCTGCAGCGCACGCAAGGTCCCCCTGCTCAAGCCAGCGCATGTCCAGGCCCGTCTGAAGTTTGCCAATGACCATCTGGATGATCCAGAGGAGGAATGGAAGAAGGTCATGTGGTCTGATGAGACAAAAATAGAGCTTTTTGGTCTAAACTCCACTAGCCGTGTTTGGAGGAAGAAGAAGGATGAGTACAACCCCAAGAACACCATCCCAACCGTGAAGCATGGAGGTGGAAACATCATTCTTTGGGGATGCTTTTCTGCAAAGGGGACAGGACGACTGCACCGTATTGAGGGGAGGACGGATGGGGCCATGTATCGCGAGATCTTGGCCAACAACAACCTTCCCTCAGTAAGAGCATTGAAGATGGGTCGTGGCTGGGTCTTCCAGCATGACAACGACCCGAAACACACAGCCAGGGCAACTAAGGTGTGGTTCCGTAAGAAGCATCTCAAGGTCCTGGAGTGGCCTAGCCAGTCTTCAGACCTGAACCCAATAGAAAATCTTTGGAGGGAGCTGAAAGTCCGTATTGCCCAGCTACAGCCCCGAAACCTGAAGGATCTGGAGAAGGTCTGTATGGAGGAGTGGGCCAAAATCCCTGCTGCAGTGTGCAAACTTGGTCAAGACCTACAGGAAACATATGATCTCTGTAATTGCAAACAAAGGTTTCTGTACCAAATATTAAGTTCTGCTTTTCTGATGTATCAAATACTTATGTCATGCAATAAAATGCAAATTATTTACTTAAAAATCATACAATGTGATTTTCTGGATTTTTGTTTTAGATTCCGTCTCTCACAGTTGAAGTGTACTTATGATAAAAATTACAGACCTCTACATGCTTTGTAAGTAGGAAAACCTGCAAAATCGGCTGTGTATCAAATACTTGTTCTCCCCACTGTATATATATATATATATATATATATATATATATATATATATATATATAATGTATATATAATGTATATATATATATATGTATATGTGTGTGTGTATATATATGGAATAGGGTTCCATTTGGGATGCATCTTTTTTGTTGACAATAGTGTGCCTGCATGAAGGATGAAAGGCAAATGTAATGCCTTCATAACCCTAGTCTTTAGTTGTGTAATCCCTGCTCAATCAACTGTGAAGCTTTAAAATCATTTCACTTCAGCTTGAATGGAAAAATTGTTATTTTAATCTCTTTTATAAATGCACTGATCTTGTCTTTACCAGCCTCGTTTACTGTAGAGAAAGACCTTTATTACAGTTTTTCCCAATTGCTAAAACACAAATTTGCCTACTAGGCTGGTTTTATCAAAATACTTAACACAATTCACAAAACCACACACCCAAACTGCAAAATACCTCATATCCTGCAAAATGAAGCACTGCAACCAAAACTACATATAGCATTATCAAAATCAAACGTTTGCACGAAATGGCACACACTTCATTGATATTACCCGATTTTTGTCTAACCAATGCTTTTCATTTTCAGTGCTTTTCATTATCAGTGCTTTTCATTATATTGGGCATAATGAAAAGCACTGTCATCTTTAGTATGCTTTGCCATAATACTAAAATAGTTCAAAAATTAGAAAATTCTTCAGATTGTTCACATGCACAGAAATATTTGCAGATACACACTCATGCTGTTGAAACATTTTTATTTTTCACCAAACAAGTCAGTGCAACATATGCACAGCAGATATATTTACATTGGACTGAACAAAAATATGCTCACAAAAAACAGTAAACTGAAAAAGAAAATTGCAGAAAAAAAATATATATAAAAAAAAGAGGCAAGTAAAATAATTAGGCAGCATCTTGCCGCACAGCTGGGTCTGGCCACAACGCCTCGTCCACATCACAGGCAATATCTTCCCTTGCCAGACATCGAGGGAAGAAGCGCCTTGAGTGCCTTATCCATCCCTGAATCGCACCCACATCAATCTCATCACATGCCTCTTCCATAGCCTGCACAAGAGGCATGCGCACAAAGGGCTGCCGGTCGTATACCTTCCACCGCCATGCCGAAAATAACTCTTCTATGGGGTTCAGAAATGGTGAGTATGGTGGAAGGTATTGCACGAGAAATGGTGGGTGGTCAGCAAACCAGTTTTGGACTGGGGCTGCACGATGAAAGCTCACGTTGTCCCATACTACAACGTACCGGGTTCTTTGATGGTCTGCATCATTCATACGCTCTGGTGGTATGAGAATGTTGTGGAGTCTGTCCAAAAATGTGAGAATATGGGCTGTGTTGAACATTTGGCCCTTTCCTCCACCATGGTTGCGTCTCTCAGTCCTTTAAAAAAAAAAAAAAAAAAATCCCCTTTTCCATTTCCCCTTTTCCTGTTAGTGCTGCTGAGCCATCATGTAGGCCATATTCCGGTGACTAGGCCAGTCAGAGAGGCGTAGTCAGCCCGACGGTCCCAACCTTCACATTATAAAGTACACACTGGTGACCTGAAGCTTTGGACCCGTCCCAATCACTTTCTCCAACCTTTCAGTAGATGGATAGTCTAGCTACCTCTACCTGCCTGGGTCTGAAATGGCACTCTATTCTCTATGTAGTACACTACCTTTGACCAGGGAATGAAAGTAGTGCACTATATCGGGAATAGGGGGACATTTCAGATGCACCCATGCCTGCTTACAGACAGATCTCTCCTTTCTCCAGCTGAAGCTGCGCATTGTCTGTCTGTGGGGAATGCCGAGCATGTGACCTCATGATTCAGTATCTGGTCCCGTATTCACAAAGCGCTCAGAGTAGAAGTGCTGATGTAGGATCAGGTTTACCTTTCATGCCATAATCATTTTAGTCATTTTAGCAGACGCTCTTATCCAGAGTGACTTACAGTTAGTGAGTGCATACATTTTTCATACTTCATAATGAATAAGACAAGGACTTGACCCTAGATCAGCACTCTGAGACAATTTGTGAATATGGGCCCTGGTTCTGAGATAGAGTGACTGACTTCTTTGTTGCTGTGGTTTGCTTCCCATGAGACAGTGACTCAGACAGGCTGACATATTGCCTGGCCAGGGCTCCTCTGGCTCAGTGTCATCGATAAAGATGTATTCCCAGCCAAATACGCACCCCACCCCCCCAAACCAGAGTATAATGGTCTCCCTGCTATAAAACAGTGTTTCCCAACTCCAGTCCTCCAGTACCCCCAACAGCACGCATTTTTTTGTAGCCCGGGACAAGCACACCTGATTCAACTTGTCAACTAATCATCAAGCCCTCAATGAGTTGAATCAGGTGAGTTTGTCCGGGGCTACATCAACAACGTGTGCTGTAGGGGGTCCTGGAGGACTGGAGCTGGGAAACGGTGCTCTAAAAGGTGTTTTACAACAGAGATTAAAATGTTGCGTTGTTGATTCAGCATGTAGGCTATTCTTTGTGATCTCCTGTAGTGGTGCAGCTAGTATGCATTCATGAAGCTGTATATTAAATAGCAATTGTTTACTTGAGTGTTAAAGTTTAGATGGAGTCTGTGTTGTTGTTGTTATCTGATCTTCAAACAATGTGACCCAAATCACAAAATTACCCAAATCACGCATCTCTCTTTCCTTTATCATAATCTGTCTCTTTCTCTCCTTCTTCTTTCTCTCCTGCTCTCAGCTGATAGGGTATGACATATTTGTTGATTTGCCAATCCTGTTATATCCCTCAGTATGTCTCCTTTCCTCCGCCTTTCAGTCAAATCCCGTAAACTCAGTCTCCCTCAATCTATTTGAACCCACGACTTGACCAGCTGGAATGACCCCTGTAATCAATATTATCAAATAACACAACATGTCATTCTGTTGCCAGAGTGTATTCTTTGGACTTTCAGGATGAGCGTGTCTGTTTTGACGCAATTTCTGTTTGGATTCACTGGTAAAGTCTGCCATCTAGTGGGGTTTGGTGGACATGTTACAATGTTATAATATTCACTGACTCATTTACATTTTACATTAACATTTTAGTAATTTAGCAGACGCTCTTATCCAGAGCGACTTACAGTATTGAGTTCATACATTTTCATAATTGTTTTTGCACTGGTCCCCCGTGGGAATCAAACCCACAACCCTTGCGTTGCAAGCACCATGCTCTACCAACTGAACTACACGGGACCTTTCAGTTCAGTAGGTGGCCCTTTTAAAGACAGACAGGCCATTGCTTTTGATTGAATTTGAAATTTTAGCTTTGAAAGGGAATCCTGTATATAAATACATTGATTGGTACAGGCTGTTGATGCTGAAATGTCTCTTTCGATAATGACACACATCATGATGCCACAAGTATTCTCATTGCATGTAGTTCTCCTTATTCAGCCTATGGTCTTGAAGTAGTTTGTTTTTCTCATTAGCTTTGTGACCAATTGTTTGTTAAAAGGTCTGATGAAAGGGCTATGTTCCAGCATCTATCCCCATCTCCATCCCAGCCTGCCCTCCCTGCATTCATCCCTGCCTTTGTCTAGTCTATTTTTAGGAGGCCTGGGGCCTTTTGTCGTAGTCATGGCCCGTATTCACAAAGTGTCTCAGAGTAGAAAATTGGTGGTAAGTGCTGAGAATAGAGACATTTTACTCCTACTCTTATGGGTCAAAATTAAAGCTTTGCATGAAGCCATAAGAGTCACACCAAGTAGACAGATATTTAGGACAGTGTTTTAAGGAACACAGTCCGGCTTTAAACGTACTCTTGAAAGTTGTAATAGTAGAATGCACAAGGTGCAACTTTTAAATGAGGTAGTGCATCATCAGTTCCTCTTGTCATGTTAGTTAATGCATATGTTAGAGAGCTATTTATAACTTGTCAGAAATGTCCAGATCAACTAGCCCATGTCAGCTAATGTTTTTTATTTTGTTTTTTTAGCCCATAGATATTGTTGTAATTTTTTTTGTCCCTCAAATATCACATGAATACACATTAGACATGGCAAAATGTATAGAATTGCAAGAACATTTGCTTTAAAACTGCAAAATGTTCTTTGCACCCTATGACAAAATGTATAGAATTGCAGGAAATAAGCTTTCTCTCCACCAACAAGAGGGGTGTGAACAGTTTGTCATGAACAGTGCTTGTGCCCATAGAAATAGACGTGGCGCGTGCGCGCTCGGGATGTTCCCCAATGCTGGAAGGGAGGCCTGAGTGAAAACGTTTAGGAGCCCCTGATTTAGGACACCTCATGAGCTGTCTTAACCAGTTAAGAGTTACCAGCAGGTGTGTTTATTAATAGAAAAATGCAGCGAGTCAGTGGTTCCTGCGCCACATGCAATTGCTTTTGAGTTGTTAAAATAATGTTTTGATATTTCTATATGATCATCCATAAATAATCTAGACCTACATGCAACATTATCGCTTTTGACAATGATTTCGTATGATGCCTAAATACTTATAACCGCCCTAGACTAATAAATAAATATGTTTTTCTTTCGATTATTTAATTACCTACATCATGTTATTTCAAGTTATCCATTTGGAGCGCAACATCACGTTGTTGTCTAAATTGGGCATGCCTATAAATTGGGCAATTGAAGGCATCTAGGGCTTATGTTAACTTTGATTGTGTTCGATGAAAATGATAGACCTTTCAAATGTTGTATGCAACATTATCTGCAATTGACTTGATGCCTATACTGTGCCAAAGTGGAGTTGTTAAACTGGAGTGACGAGTGTGTTGATATAATGGTCATTATTGTGAAATTTTGCTTTTAACAACCATCAGAATTTGTTAAAAAATGGTTATGCATGCCAACATATTAGGCAATAATTAAGAGTAGGCAAAGTGATTGTGTCAGGTGAAAATTATCTAAAGTTTTACCATTGCAACATTTGATGTACAGTCACATTCACTGTGGTTGTCTGAAGCGACGCTTGTTCACAGCTAGCGATGCCTCATCGCAGTTGGTTATTCCCCAATTTGCAACAATGGCAATGAGCATCATCTCTATTTCCTTTGCGGTACCTCATTGTCGTGATTACCAGCTGAGATAAACTTGTATGAGTTAATTTTACTCCTGGCTCAGAGTTTGTCTGGGCAGTGTCTTATTATCCTAAAACCTACTCTGAGCTGGGAGTTTTTTTTGTTTCATGGGCCCTGACCTTTCCGTTGTATGATGGCAGATTTTTTCAATTATAACCATGGAACATAGACCCTGCTGGAGCCAGCCCTAACACTGTCACAAAGAGTAGGCTTAGGAAATACAGAACTGCAGTTATAGCAGTTATGATAAATATATAAGGAGAAGGGGGCAGTTATGATAACGGCAAGCAACAAGCAACACTGAAGCATGCATGAGTGCACCAGCTGTTCCGAGCGACTGTGTGATCATGCTCGCCGTAGCCGACGATAGTAAGACGTTTTAAACAGGTCAACGTTCACAAGGCCGCAGACGGATTACCAGGACGTGTACTCTGAGCATGTGCTGACCAACTGGCAAGTGTCTTCACTGACATTTTCAACCTGTCCCTGGCCGAGTCTGTAATACCTACATGTTTCAAGCAGACCATCATAGTCCCTGTGCCCAAGAACACCAAGGTAACCTGCCTAAATGACTACCGACCCATAGCACTCACATCTGTAGCCATGAAGTGCTTTGAAAGGCTGGTCATGGCTCACATCAACACCATCATCCCAGAAACCATAGACCCACTCCAATTTGCATACCGCCCCAACAGATGCACAGATGACGCAATCTCTATTGCACTCAACACTGCCCTTTCCCATTTGGACAAAAGGAACAGCTATGCGAGAATGCTGTTCATTGACTACAGCTCAGCGTTCAATACCATAGTGCCCTCAAAGCTCATCACTAAGCTAAGGACCCTGGGACTAAACACCTCCTTCTGCAACTGGATCCTGGACTTCCTGACGGGCCACCCCCAGGCGGTAAGGGTAGGCAACAACACATCTGCCACGCTGATCCTCAACACTGGGGCTCCTCAGGGGTGCGTGCTTAGTCCCCTGCTGTACTCCCTGTTCACCCATCACTGTGTGGCCAAGCACAACTCCAACACCATCATTACGTTTGCCGACCAAACAACGGTGTTAGGCCTGATCACCGACAACGATGAGACAGCCTATAGGGAGGAGGTCAGAGACCTGGAAGTGTGGTGCCAGGACAACAACCTCTCCCTCAACGTGATCAAGACAAAGGAGATGATCGTGGACTACAGGAAAAGGAGAGCAGAACACGCCCCCATTCTCATTGACGGGCTGTAGTGAAGCAGGTTGAGAGCTTCAAGTTCCTTGGTGTCCACATCACAAACAAACTATCATGGTCCGAACACACCAAGACAGGCGTGAAGAGGGCACGACCACACCTATTCCCCCTCAGGAGACTGAAAAGATTTGGCATGGGTCCTCAGATCCTCAAAAAGTTCTACAGCTGCACCATCGAGAGCATCCTGACTGGTTGTATCACCGCCTGGTATTGCAACTGCTTGGCAGAGGGTAGTGCACTACAGAGGGTAGTGCGTACGGCCCAGTACATCACTGTGGCCAAGCTTCCTGCCATCCAGGACATCTATACCAGGCGGTGTCAGAGGAAGGTCATATAAATTGCCAAAGACTCCAGCAACCCTAGTCATAGACTGTTCTCTCTGCTACTGCATGGCAAGTGGTACCGGAGCTCCAAGTCTAGGTCCAAAAGGCTTCTTAACAGCTTCTACCCCTAAGCCATAAGACTGCTGAACAGCTAATCAAATGGCTACCCCCTGTATATAGCCCTGTTATTGTTATTTTATTGTTGCTCTTTTATTTTTTACTTTAGTTTATTTAGTAAATATTATTCTTAACTCTTATTTTTCTTAACTGCATTGTTGGTTAAGGGCTTGTAACTAAGCACTTCACAGTAAGGTCTACACCTGTTGTATTCGGTGTAGCCATGAAGCCATGAATAAAATTTGATTTGATATAAGGAGAGGGGTTAACACAATTTTACCCTTTCCATAAAACTAGATTGAGTTGACTGCTTAAGCAATCTGTTATAGTGCTCTATATAACAAAGACATAACATCAGTTTCACTATGTTCATGGTGTTAGAAATGAAGGAGGTTGTTACTATAGTGATACATTGAGTGTTTGGAGAGAATCCTGCAGTGAAGTTCTTGTAGATGTAGACAATATGTGATTGAAAATAAGTCAATGTTTATACTGCCCTTAGCTGTTATATAGCTGTTACTGTATATCACCAGGTCTCAGTAAGAGAGCCTTGCTAAGGCCTGGCTACTGCATCTAGCAGCTGCATGTAGAATGTTGAGTGTGTGTGTATTTGTATTTATTAAGGATTAAGGGTCCAGCAAAATTAAGGCAGTTATACCATTTTTAAAACATTACAATACATTCACAACAGATTTCACAACACATTATTGTGTGCCCTCAGGCCTCTACTCTACTACCACATATCTACAACACAAACTCTATCTGTACGTGTGTGTATAATGCGTATGTTATCGTATGTGTGTATGCATGTGTCTGTGCCTGTGTTTGTGTTGCTTCACAGTCCCCGCTCTTCCATAAGGTGTATTTTTTTCTGTTTTTTCATATCTAATTTTACTGCTTGCATGAGTTACTTGATGTGGAATAGAGTTCCATGTAGTCATGGCTCTATGTAATACTGTGTGCCTTCCATAGTCTGTTCTGGACTTGGGGACTGTGAAGAGACCTCTGGTGGCATGTCTTGTGGGGTATGCATGGGTGTCTGAGCTGTGTGCCAGTAGTTCAAACGGACAGCTCGGTGCATTGATGAAGTCAATCTCTCCTCCACTTTGAGCCAGGAGAGATTGACATGCATATTATGAATGTTAGCTCTCCCTGTACTTTTAAGGGCCAGCCATGCTGCCCTGTTCTGAGCCAATTCCAAAGTCCCTCTTTGTGGAAACTGACCACACGACTGAACAGTAGTCCAGGTGCGACAAAACTACGGCCTGTAGGAACTGCCTTGTTGATAGTGCTGTTAAGAAGGCAGAGCTGCGCTTTATCATGGACAGACTTCTCCCCATCTTAGCTACTGTTGTATCAATATGTTTTGACCATGACAGTTTACAATCCAGGGTTACTCCAAGCAGTTTAGTCACCTCAACTTGCTCAATTTCGACATTATTCATAACAAGATTTAGCTGAGGTTTAGGGTTTAGTGAATGATTTGTCCCAAATACAATGGTTTTAGCTTTTGAAATATTTAGGACCAACTTATTCCTTGCCACCCATTCTGAAACTAACTGCAGCTCTTTGTTAAGTGTTGCAGTCATTTCAGTCGCTGTAGTAGCTGATGTGTATAGTGATGAGTCATCTGCATGCATAGCTACACTGGCTTTACTCAAAGCCAGTGGCATGTCGTTAGTAAAATATTTTAAAAGTAAGGGGCCTAGACAGCTGTCCCGGGGAATTCCTTATTCTACCTGGATTATGTTGGAGAGGCTTCCATTAAAGAACACCCTCTGTGTTCTGTTAGACAGGTAACTCTTTATCCACGATATATCAGGGGGTGTAAAGCCATAACACAAGTTTTTCCAGCAGCAGACTATGATCAATAATGTCAAAAGGCGCACTGAAGTCTAACAAAACAGCCCCCACAATCTTTTGATCATTTTCTCTCAGCCAATCATCAGTCATTTGTGTAAGTGCTGTGCTTGTTTAATGTCCTTCCCTATAACCATGCTCAAAGTCTGCTGTCAATTTGTTTACTGTAAAATAGCATTGTATCTGGTCAAACACCATTTTTTTCAAATGTTTACTCGGGGTTGGTAACAGGCTGATTGGTTGGCTATTTGAGACAGTAAAGGGGGCTTTACTATACTTAGGTAGCGGAATTACTTTTGCTTACCTCCAGGCCTGAGGACACACGTTCTAGTAGGCTTAAATTGAAGATATGGCAAATAGGAGTGGCAATATCGTCCGCTATTATCCTCAGTAATTTTCCATCCAAGTTGTCAGACCCTGGTGGCTTGTCATTGTTGATAGACAACAATACTTTTTTCACTTCTTCCACACTCACTTTACGGAATTCAAAATTAAAATGGTTGTCTTTCATATTTGGTCAGATAAACTTGGATGTGTACTGTCAGCTTTTTTTTGCTGGCATGTCATACCTGAGTTTGCTAATCTTGCCAATGAAAAAATCTTTAAAGTAGTTGGCAATATCAGTGGGTTTTGTGATGAATGAGCCATCTGATTCAATGAATGATGGAGCCGAGTTTGCCTTTTTGCCCAACATTTCATTTCAAGTGCTCCAAAGCTTTTTTACTATCATTCTTTATGTCATTTATCTTTGTTTCATAGTGTAGTTGCTTCTTCTATTTATAAAGTTTAGTCACATGATTTCTCAATTTGCAGTACGTTTGCCAATTGGTTGAGCAGCCAGACTTATTTGGCATTCCTTTTGCCTCATCCCTCTCAACCATACCATTTTTCAATTCCTCATCAATCCATGGGGATTTAACAGTTTCTACAGTCATTTTCTTAATGGGTGCATGCTTATTAGTAACTTGGATAAGCAATTTCATAAATATGTCAAGTGCAGCGTCTGGTTGCTTCTCATTACACACCACAGACCAATAAATATTCTTTACATCAACAACATAGGAATCACTACAAAACTTATTGTATGATCTCTTATACACTATATTAGGCCCAGCCTTTGGATTTTTGGTTTTCCTAGATATGGCTACTATATTGTGATCACTACATCCAATGGATTTGGATACTGCTTTAAAGCACATTTCTGCAGCATTAGTAAAGATGTGATCAATACGTGTTGATGATTTCATTCCTGTACTGTTTGTAACTACCCTGGTAGGTTGACTGAACCTGAACCAGGTTGCAGGCACTAGCTACAGTTTTACGCTTTCTCTTGAGTGGGCAGCTTGATGAAAGCCAGTCAATATTTAAATCACCTAGAAAATATACCTCTCTGTTGACATCACATACATTATCAAGCATTTCACACATGTTATCCAGATACTGACTGTTAGCACTTGGTGGTCTATAGCAGCTTCCCACCAGAATGGGCTTTAGGTGAGGCAGGTGAACCTGTAGCCATATTACTTCAACAGTATTTAACATGAGATCCTCTCTAAGCTTTACAGGAATGTGGTTCTGAATATAATATAAACGGCCACACCTCCACCTCCACCTTTGGTGTTAGAGGTGTCCAATGTAAAGAGAGAGAAACGCACAACTGTGATACACAGACACTGAGTTGCCTAATGAACAATGTGTCAGGGGTTCGGCCTAGTAATGTGATCACACCCTTTTCAATACATACACACGCACATAGTCACATATGCGCGCTCACACACACACACACACACCGGACACACAGAGACGCCTCGGTGGGGGGCAATTCAAACTCCCACATCTTTATTTATACTCTAGGATGGATCAGTGTTCAGGCGATCAGGGAGGTGGCTTGCAGCTGTTTGTAAAACTGTATTTCTACTGATGTAATCCCAGCGCCGCAGAGAATCCCAGGAATTCAGCCATCTCATGTCTCATCTCATGTCTCATCTCATGTCTCTCTGTGCAGGAAGTGTGTGTGTGTGTGTGTGTGTGTGTGTTTGTGAGCATGCATATGTGACTATGTGCGTGTGTGCGTCCATGCTTGTGTGTGCGTGCTAGGCTAGGGAGGCCTGGTAAAGTCTGGTGGAGGCTAGGCAGGCCTGGTAAAGGCTTGTGGAGGGTAGGGAGGCCTGGTAAAGGCTGGTGGAGGCTAGGGAGGCCTGGTAAAGGCTGGTGGAGGCTAGGGAGGCCTGGTAAAGACTGGTGGAGGCTAGGGAGGCCTGGTAAAGGCTGGTGGAGGCTAGGGAGGCCTGGTAAAGGCTGGTGGAGGGTAGGGAGGCCTGGTAAAGGCTGGTGGAGGCTAGGGAGGCCTGGTAAAGTCTGGTGGAGGCTGGGCAGGCCTGGTAAAGTCGGGTGGAGGCTAGGGAGGCCTGGTAAAGGCTGGTGGAGGGTAGGGAGGCCTGGTAAAAGCTGGTGGAGGGTAGGGAGGCCTGGTAAAGGCTGGTGGAAGCTAGGGAGGCCTGCTAAAGGCTGGTGGAGGCTAGGGAGGCCTGGTAAAGGCTGGTGGAGGGTAGGGAGGCCTGGTAAAGTCTGGTGGAGGCTATGGAGGCCTGGTAAAGGCTGGCGGAGGGTAGGGAGGCCTGGTTAAGGCTGGTGGAGGCTGGGGAGGCCTGGTAAAGGTTGGTGGAGGCAGGGGAGTCCTGGTAAAGGCTGGTGGAGGCAGGGGAGGCCTGGTAAAGGCTGGTGGAGTCTGGGGAGGCCTGGTAAAGGCTGGTGGAGGCTGGGGAGGCCTGGTAAAGACTGGTGGAGGCTAGGGAGGCCTGGTAAAGGCTGGTGGAGGCTAGGGAGGCCTGGTAAAGCCTGGTGGAGGCTGGGGAGGCCTGGTAAAGGCTGGTGGAGACTGGGGAGGGCAGGAGAGCATGCAGATCACACCCTGGGGGGAGGAGCCACCTCACACCTTTACTTAGCCACCAGGCGCAACATTCACACCCTGTCAGGTGCAGGCTCCACAAAGGAAAGGTTATGTTACAGCGTAGAATACTGATGGCGCCGAAGACAAACATTTTGCGAAATATTTTGTTGCTGCAAATATAGCATGTACAAAGACTACAAAACATTCGTAAAGATTGCTTGCACAAGTCTTGTAGGAAAAGAGCAGTTTGCTGTCGCCTTCTGCCATTTTGCATTAACTCCTTTCAAAGTGTTGCAACAACATTTTATAATAAGTGATTTAACAAACGAGGACAAGAATCACTGTGAATTAGAAATGACTGACTCGTCTGATGCCCAACCCACTGCCCCCTGTGGCAGCTGCACCCACTGGGCAGAGGAGGGGGGCAACACTCAGTCATGGGGGTCAGCTGCCCCATGGCTGGGCAGAGAGGGGGCCGCGGGGTTAATCCAGAGAGGAGGGTAAAATAGCCCCCCTAGTGTTGTGAGAGGGCAGGGAGCCCAATCCCCTCCTTCTCCTCCAACGAGAGATTCAGGTCAGTGTGGATAGAGAGAGACTCGTACACCAAACAGAACCTTCTACATGAGACACAAGCTCTGATAATGTCAGAGAGAGAAACAGCGTTAGACTGTACTGGTTGATACTGACGGAGCAACTGAACACAGCTAGACTGTACTGGTTTGCTTTGAATGAACTTTGTGACCGGTAAGGCTGGCCAGAACTGTTGGATTTGGACAGTATGTGAAGGAATTGTAAATGAATGGGTTGTATTAACACATGTTCTCTAGACCTCTGGACAATGAGCTTTAATAGATCATCTTGACAATGGTTACTGGTTTTGATAGTTATCTCAATTACTAGTGAACAAAACTGTGTGTGTGTGTGTGTGTGTGTGCTTTCGTCATCAAAGCCAGTCGTGAGCATGCTGCACAGTGACAGTACTTTACTTTTGATCAGCAGCAGTGAAATGTCTCTTTTAAGTAGCTTCAATTATTCAACACCTTTTAAAATGCTAACCAGAGCCCGAGGGTATTCACCTTGAAGGGTTGTCTTCAATGCATGATGTTTTGTCTGTATCTTGAGAAGAAATCTGCTGTGTATTTTAAGGTTACATACATAACAAATTGCATTGGACTTTTTAGCAATGTGTGGTTAGATAATAGGACATGTTGCATAGCTAATAACACTTCGATATGATAGTTGCACCTTATATGCCCTATTGGCAGGTTAGCTGTCAGATATGAATGACCTCAATAGAGCATTGGTGTACCACGCAGTACACTATGTTATGTTAGCTGGAGGTGAACTGCTGTTGAAGGACCTACACAGCAGATACATTCAATGATCCTTCCCTGATCTTTTTACATATGATATATTTCCCTATGATCCAGTACTGTAGTCTATGTTTATTTTAGAGTTGAGTGGATCCCAGACCATGGTTATCGGTGCAGTGGCTATGTGTTTGACCTGCACTATCAGTCAAAATGAGTGTGCAGTCATCAAGGCAAAGGGTGGCTGTTTGAGGAATCTCAAATCTCAAATATATTTTGATTTGTTTAACACTTTTTTGGTTACTACATGATTCCATATGTGTTTTTTCGTAGTTTTGATGTCTTCACTATTATTCTACAATGTAAAAAATAGTAAAAATAAAGAAAAACCCTTGAATGAGTAGGTGTGTCCAAACTTTTGACTGGTACTGTACATTCAGAGATGCCATGTTATTTAGAGACCAGGAAGGACCGGAGCCAAGATACCGCTGGCACAGCAACCACAGCCATGTTCTGTTGTTAGAGCAGTTGTTATGGAGACCCTGCCTGCCTGGCGCCGTGTGTAGGAAAGGACAGGACAGGAGCTTGTTCACTTCAGTTTTTTCCTGATCTAAATGAAGCCTAACTTACTGTGTTATGATAATGTCCTGAAAACCCTGATCCACTCTGATGTAAACAACTTTCAGTTAGTCTGAGGAGAGAGTCTTTCCTTAGAGGGTCTGGTGTTGGTTATGAGGATATCTGTCAAAGTTTCAGGTAGGAGGTAATCTGTCAAAGTGTTGGGTAGGAGGAGGGTATCTGTCATAGCCCAACACTGTCCCCAAGTCTGACCCAGGACTGGGGGAGGGGAGAAAGATCCCAACTCCAAGTTTCCACAAATCTCACCCCAGGACTGGGGGAGGGGAGAAAGATCCCAACTCCAAGTTTCCCCAAATCTCACCCCAGGACTGGGGGAGGGGAGAAAGATCCCAACTCCAAGTTTCCCCAAATCTCACCCCAGGACTGGGGGAGGGGAGAAAGATCCCAACTCCAAGTTTCCCCAAATCTCACCCCAGGACTGGGGGAGGGGAGAAAGATCCCAACTCCAAGTTTCCACAAATCTCACCCCAGGACTGGGGGAGGGGAGAAAGATCCCAACTCCAAGTTTCCCCAAATCTCACCCCAGGACTGGGGGAGGGGAGAAAGATCCCAACTCCAAGTTTCCCCAAATCTCACCCCAGGACTGGGGGAGGGGAGAAAGATCCCAACTCCAAGTTTCCACAAATCTCACCCCAGGACTGGGGGAGGGGAGAAAGATCCCAACTCCAAGTTTCCACAAATCTCACCCCAGGACTGGGGGAGGGGAGAAAGATCCCAACTCCAAGTTTCCCCAAATCTCACCCCAGGACTGGGGGAGGGGAGAAAGATCCCAACTCCAAGTTTCCCCAAATCTCACCCCAGGACTGGGGGAGGGGAGAAAGATCCCAACTCCAAGTTTCCCCAAATCTCACCCCAGGACTGGGGGAGGGGAGAAAGATCCCAACTCCAAGTTTCCACAAATCTCACCCCAGGACTGGGGGAGGGGAGAAAGATCCCAACTCCAAGTTTCCACAAATCTCACCCCAGGACTGGGGGAGGGGAGAAAGATCCCAACTCCAAGTTTCCCCAAATCTCACCCCAGGACTGGGGGAGGGGAGAAAGATCCCAACTCCAAGTTTCCCCAAATCTCACCCCAGGACTGGGGGAGGGGAGAAAGATCCCAACTCCAAGTTTCCCCAAATCTCACCCCAGGACTGGGGGAGGGGAGAAAGATCCCAACTCCAAGTTTCCCCAAATCTCACCCAGGACTGGGGGAGGGGAGAAAGATCCCAACTCCAAGTTTCCCCAAATCTCACCCAGGACTGGGGGAGGGGAGAAAGATCCCAACTCCAAGTTTCCCCAAATCTCACCCCAGGACTGGGGGAGGGGAGAAAGATCCCAACTCCAAGTTTCTCCAAATCTCACCCCAGGACTGGGGGAGGGGAGAAAGATCCCAACTCCAAGTTTCTCCAAATCTCACCCAGGACTGGCGGAGGGGAGAAAGATCCCAACTCCAAGTTTCTCCAAATCTCACCCCAGGACTGGGGGAGGGGAGAAAGATCCCAACTCCAAGTTTCTCCAAATCTCACCCCAGGACTGGGGGAGGGGAGAAAGATCCCAACTCCAAGTTTCCCCAAATCTCACCCCAGGACTGGGGGAGGGGAGAAAGATCCCAACTCCAAGTTTCCCCAAATCTCACCCCAGGACTGGGGGAGGGGAGAAAGATCCCAACTCCAAGTTTCCCCAAATCTCACCCCAGGACTGGGGGAGGGGAGAAAGATCCCAACTCCAAGTTTCCCCAAATCTCACCCCAGGACTGGGGGAGGGGAGAAAGATCCCAACTCCAAGTTTCCCCAAATCTCACCCCAGGACTGGGGGAGGGGAGAAAGATCCCAACTCCAAGTTTCCCCAAATCTCACCCCAGGACTGGGGGAGGGGAGAAAGATCCCAACTCCAAGTTTCCCCAAATCTCACCCCAGGACTGGGGGAGGGGAGAAAGATCCCAACTCCAAGTTTCCCCAAATCTCACCCAGGACTGGGGGAGGGGAGAAAGATCCCAACTCCAAGTTTCCCCAAATCTCACCCCAGGACTGGGGGAGGGGAGAAAGATCCCAACTCCAAGTTTCTCCAAATCTCACCCCAGGACTGGGGGAGGGGAGAAAGATCCCAACTCCAAGTTTCTCCAAATCTCACCCAGGACTGGCGGAGGGGAGAAAGATCCCAACTCCAAGTTTCTCCAAATCTCACCCCAGGACTGGGGGAGGGGAGAAAGATCCCAACTCCAAGTTTCTCCAAATCTCACCCCAGGACTGGGGGAGGGGAGAAAGATCCCAACTCCAAGTTTCCCCAAATCTCACCCCAGGACTGGGGGAGGGGAGAAAGATCCCAACTCCAAGTTTCCCCAAATCTCACCCCAGGACTGGGGGAGGGGAGAAAGATCCCAACTCCAAGTTTCCCCAAATCTCACCCCAGGACTGGGGGAGGGGAGAAAGATCCCAACTCCAAGTTTCCCCAAATCTCACCCCAGGACTGGGGGAGGGGAGAAAGATCCCAACTCCAAGTTTCCCCAAATCTCACCCCAGGACTGGGGGAGGGGAGAAAGATCCCAACTCCAAGTTTCCCCAAATCTCACCCCAGGACTGGGGGAGGGGAGAAAGATCCCAACTCCAAGTTTCCCCAAATCTCACCCCAGGACTGGGGGAGGGGAGAAAGATCCCAACTCCAAGTTTCCCCAAATCTCACCCCAGGACTGGGGGAGGGGAGAAAGATCCCAACTCCAAGTTTCCCCAAATCTCACCCCAGGACTGGCGGAGGGGGTAAATGTCAACCATAGCCTGACTAAACACATGCTGTCAAACATGTGCTGTTGTAACTTCAGAGGCTCTGGGGTAAAGTTGGCCCTAGGTACAAATCTACTATCAGCTTCCTCTCCCAAAATCCTAACCTTAACTGTTAGTGGGGAATCTAAATATGTACCCAAGACCAGCGTCTAGGGACAACTTCACCCTAGTCCTTAAACTAGAGGAAGGAGGAAGAAGAAGTGTCTCTCTAGGAGATGAGACTACTGACATGCTGTCAGAATGCTCCATATGTGCTGGGTTTCCCTTTCGTTTTATATCAAATATCATTCATCGTTAGCCTGTAATAAGTGAATGGGGCAGACTTGATGACTGAGATATGAACTGAGTAAGGAAACCATGTTTTGTTGTTGTTTTAGTGTCCAAACCCCAAGTGTGTAAGTGGAATGCCGAGGACTGTTCAGTGTGATTACACAGGCAGCCTATAGATACTTTGACTGAAATGTGTATGTTCGTATGCAGGGTAAAAGTGAGCTAGCAGTAACGTTAGTGTCCTTATTATCGTGTAATTACAGTTGTAAGTACAGTGTAACAAGTATTGTGATAAATAGTAATAACTCATTGTCATACTGTACTTAATAAGCCTTAGTTGTGATCATCCAACGTTTTCTAGAATATTCCGAGGTGCTTCTACTGTAGCCCAAATGAATAAACCATTATATGTGGGAATTATCCTATTTTAATGCTTACACTTGAGATGCTCTGGGCACCATGTGTGGAGTACCAGTCAGGATGTGAATGTATAAATGGCTGAAGGGAATATATTCAATGTGAAGCAGTTTCTCCTATCATCATTGCTGTATCAACTGTCTGTCACTATATACAGTATGGGTCTGGTTTGACAGACCAGTCCTGGCCAGGCTAGCAGCTGTGGTAGAGAAGGGTTGGGTGGGACTGGGTCAGTTGTCATGGAGTTGTCATGGCGCCCACACTGACCAGTTATGATCAGATCAGACATGATGTTACTGGTACGGTACAGTAGTGGAATGACTCCACCCTCCTCATAGCTTCATTGCAAGACTATACAGTTATGCAATATAAAAATGAGGTAATTTTTTATATGTAATGCACTGAGACACGTTCTGGTCTACAGTTCAATTTACAGGCTTCACATTTTGTATCCCAGCCCTGTGAATGCTGACAATGTCCAATACTTATCATGAGCCACCTGCTTAGGGTCTTCTCTTCAGGAAATGGTTAGCATTGGCTAAGAGTCACATGCTACTGTCAAAACTAGAATAGTCCCAGTAAGCAGGTTCTGAATGAAAGGTGAAAATACGAATTTTCCGGACTTGAAAATACGTATTTTCCTGACACTGAAATCAGGTTCATTTTCGGTTCTGAATGAAAGTTGAAAATAAGTATTTTATAAACGTCAATGTTTGGGCCAAATCAAGGCTGGTCTGGTCCAGACAGGACAAAATCTGAACCAAACATAGACGTCTATGATTGGCTCAGATTTGTTCCGCATCGGACCAAAAACCAACGTCCGTGGACGTGAAAATCAAGGCCGGTCCGGACTGCATCAAAAAAATAAGTCCGGACAGGGCCAAAAAAGACATCCAAAAGACGTCGGCGTCGGTCCGCGCTTACTGGGGTGTAGCCTACCATGTCAGCCCACAATGGAATTTTATGAATGCCCATCCATGTGGTAGGCCCACCGTTTGTAAAACAGGCCGTTGCATTGGCTTTATTAGACCTGATATCTATGACTAATCAATGTGGCTATTTAAGCTCTGAATATCAGCTACACAACTTTATCAGGAGTTATCCTGAGCCTATTTGCAATGTGTTTACACAGTGGGAAATGCAGAAGTATTTTCTTTTGCTCTATGATCAGCTCGTAAAAAATGGACAGATACAAACTTGAAACCACTGATCATGACAATTTAGCCCATGGGATGAAACTCCTGGACAGCAGTTGTGAGTAGCCTGATTGTCCATTCAATATTGTCCATTTTACTTTGACCTGTCCTGTTTTTAGGATATGTTGTTTGTTAACATGTCAGCGCATTTTTTATTTGATTGGGGCGTCATTTAGGTTAGGCTATTTGATCGGAGAAACCTGCATGATGTAAAAGGTTTCCGTCTCATTACATTGTCATACATTTTATCTGTAGTCTACAGGCTGGAGATAAAATGTATGGTAATGTAATGAGACGGAAACTTTTTACATCATGCAGGTTTCTCCGATCAAATAGCCTAACCTAAAAGGCCACATACTCTTTCTACCATATGCTATATCTGCTACATGATTTATGTTAGATTCTTTTTTTGACGGAATGTTGGTGGAGTGCCGCAGCGATACGTCTCTCCAACAGCACCATGGAGAGGCCCGCTGGGAATCGACAAGATACATATTTTGCGCCCCTGCCTTTGACAAAGTGGCCACTTTTTATCACAGGGCGGCATCAGGGCTCACTTAAAAAACCCATATGCCACTGGTTGAGAGAAATTGTCATTGTTTTTAGGCAGAATTATGTGAGGTTTTATGTGTTGTTGGAGGTGCCTCTTGGTCAGTTTAGCTCAGAAAATGCCTCCCTCGTCAAACTGCGGGACGGCCCTGCCTCCATGTGAGACTGACTCATATTTTTAACATGGCTGTTATGACTTAATCGCCACCACTTGGTTCTGCTTTTAATGTACTGGCAATGAGACTAGGGCTGTGGCTGTCACTCAATTTCTTCAGCCGGTGACTGTCAAGCAAATAACTGTCGATCTCACGGTAATTGACCGTTAATTAACAAACACATTTAGCATCTCCTGGCTTCCACACATAGCCTACAAGCCACTGATGCTGACCTTTGGAACATCTACATTTAAAAAAGTAGACCACTGCGCCTGAGTGGCGCAGTGGTCTAAGGCACTGCATCGCAGTGCTAGCTGTGCCACTAGAGATCCTGGTTCGAATCCAGGCTCTGTCGTAGCCGGCCGTGACCGGGAGACCCATGGGAGACCCATGGGGCGGCGCGCAATTGGCCCAGCGTCGTCCAGGGTAGGGGAGGGAATGGCCGGCAGGGATGTAGCTCAGTTGATAGAGCATGGCGTTTGCAACGCCAGGGTTGTGGGTTCGATTCCCACAGGGGGTATGAAAAAAATAATAATAATGTAAGTCGCTCTGGATAAGAGCGTCTGCTAAATGACGTAAATGTAAATGTAAATAATAAATCCATGTAATATAGCGTACACCTCCACAGTAAATCCATTATTTATTTTAGACAGGTCTAAAGAAGCATGATATGTAGAAAATGTAGTCTATTTCAGAAGAACAGAATAGCATACTCTGAGTTGTCCTTATGTTAGGTCCTGATCTGGCTATGCCAAATGGCTGTACAAATTAATACAACCACTAGCATCAAAAAAACTTTTTGACGCAACAGATCAGAACATTTAGCTTAAAATGTTGATAAACTATTAGGTTATTTCTTCACATTATATAAGCGCCGCAATGCGCACATGGTAGTAGGCTATAAGCGAGAATGTTCCATTAGCGGAAAACACCATTATCAAAGTGATCGCAAATGCAATTATGCATGTAAGGCTTTTATTATAAAGGTGCATTTTTATGGTGAAAATGATCTTCCCCAAATTTGAAACTCACTCGCTGCTTATGTAAAACGGATTAATGTGCTTTATTTTAAGAAGTTATTTGGCCACTTTAGTTGTGATACAAACCTTATTAAAACATATAGGCCTATGGGCTAGGCTACATGAGGTGTGCG
The DNA here is from genome assembly GCF_964263955.1 of Coregonus lavaretus. Classification (NCBI taxonomy): domain Eukaryota; kingdom Metazoa; phylum Chordata; class Actinopteri; order Salmoniformes; family Salmonidae; genus Coregonus; species Coregonus lavaretus. Next base: position 32,604,513 of record NC_140014.1, read on the forward strand.
ACTATGATTCGAAAAAGTCTCAAGTGATAATATATAATTCACAAGTGATAGGCTAATATTGTCACCCATCAGACTATTCTTAATTTAATCTATACAAAATAATATATGTGTGAAATTTTGTTTTGATTTAGAATGGACCATTATCATGCACCTGTATCGAAACAGGTGCAGCGGGAAAAAATACATGTCATCTATGCAAATGGAGGACGCTTTTCCCTGTGGTTTATTTTCATGCCAGCCAGGTAGGCTATACTCCTGTTGTAAATATAAGCAATGTGCTTAATATTAGGAAAGTTGAGAAATAAATATAGTAGGCCTAGCCTATAGAAAGCTGATCCTTTTTATTAGAGGCCGTCACAATGTTTGTCACAATGTTTTCTCGCGCAATTGCATAGCCTATTGAAATGTTGCGCAACATGAGCTCATGGGCTCTCATGAAGTGTTTGATTAGATTTTCAAACACATTTGCATTGATGTCAGAGTGATTAGAGGGACAATAGGGTGCTGAGTACCAGCCAGTTAGCAAGTTTGGTAGGCTACTAATGACCATCAGCAGCATCAGAGCTTGGAGAAGCCTAATTACCGTGACTAAACGGTCACATAGAATTTGACTGCCTTCATGACTCGTGACCGCCGGTGTGGCGGTAATACGGTCACCGCAACAGCCCTAAGGGAGACTCACAATCATGTCTGTCTGCTCTGTTTTCAGTCTGTAGAGCGTCAAGATAACGTGTACGTTTATTTCGGAGTAGTTAAGCATATAAAAATACAATAATTATCTCTTCAATGCCAGGCTTGTGTAAGTGTTATCATAAAAAAACAAATATTTGTCCCTTCTCTCCCGTGTGTGTGTGTGTTTGTGTAGGACATTTGCGAGGACATCTCGGACCATGTGGAGCAGATCCATGCGCTGCTGGAGACAGAGTTCTCCTTGAAGCTGCTGTCCTACTCTGTGAACATCATTGTGGACATCCGTAGTGTGCAGCTGCTGTGGCACCAGCTCCGTGTCTCTGTCCTGGTACTGAAGGAGAGGCTGCTGCAGGGCCTCCAGGACTCCAACGGAAACTACACCCGACAGACAGACATACTGCAGGCCTTCTCTCAGGACCAACAGCAGGTTAATAATTCACAGCCTCCCTGGCATGGCATGTGCTGTACACAACTATAGCTATCCTACAATAAACATGACAGCCTTTCAGGTTTCTGTGATTTATGAAATAGGCATCAGCAGAAAGAACACATGTACAACATGACAGTAGCATATTAAACAATTGATTAAAAGATGCATTTGTACAGTATGATATTCACTCTATTTTGGGAAATAAGAGTACACTGATAGTACAGTGAGGGAAAAAAGTATTTGATCCCCTGCTGATTTTGTACGTTTGCCCACTGACAAAGAAATGATCAGTCTATAATTTTAATGGTAGGTTTATTTGAACAGTGAGAGACAGAATGTTATAAATTGATTTGCATTTTAGTGAGGGAAATAAGTATTTGACCCCCCTGCAAAACATGACTTAGTACTTGGTGGCAAAACCCTTGTTGGCAATCACAGAGGTCAGACGTTTCTTGTAGTTGGCCACCAGGTTTGCACACATCTCAGGAGGGATTTTGTCCCACTCATCTTTGCAGATCTTCTCCAAGTCATTAAGGTTTTGAGGCTGACGTTTGCCAACTCAAACCTTCAACTCCCTCCACAGATTTTCTATGGGATTAAGGTCTGGAGACTGGCTAGGCCACTCCAGGACCTTAATGTGCTTCTTCTTGAGCCACTCCTTTGTTGCCTTGGCGGTGTGTTTTGGGTCATTGTCATGCTGGAATACCCATCCACGACCCATTTTCAATGCCCTGGCTGAGGGAAGGAGGTTCTCACCCAAGATTTGACGGTCCCGTCCATCGTCCCTTTGATGCAGTGAAGTTGTCCTGTCCCCTTAGCAGAAAAACCTTGTGGGCGCTGCAGGATTTCAGTCCTTCACGGCATAGTGTGTTACCAATTGTTTTCTTGGTGACTATGGTCCCAGCTGCCTTGAGATCATTGACAAGATCCTCCCGTGTAGTTCTGGGCTGATTCCTCACCGTTCTCATGATCATTGCAACTCCACGAGGTGAGATCTTGCATGGAGCCCCAGGCCGAGGGAGATTGACAGTTCGTTTGTGTTTCTTCCATTTGCGAATAATCGCACCAACTGTTGTCACCTTCTCACCAAGCTGCTTGGCGATGGTCTTGTAGCCCATTCCAGCCTTGTGTAGGTCTACAATCTGTCCCTGACATCCTTGGAGAGCTCTTTGGTCTTGGCCATGGTGGAGAGTTTGGAATCTGATTGATTGATTGCTTCTGTGGACAGGTGTCTTTTATACAGGTAACAAGCTGAGATTAGGAGCACTCCCTTTAAGAGTGTGCTCCTAATCTCAGCTCGTTACCTGTATAAAAGACACCTGGGAGCCAGAAATCTTTCTGATTGAGGGGGGGTCAATACTTATTTCCCTCATTAAAATGCAAATCAATTTATACAATTTTTGACATGCGTTTTTCTGGATTTTTTTGTTGTTATTCTGTCTCGCACTGTTCAAATAAACCTACCATTAAAATTATAGACTGATCATGTCTTTGTCAGTGGGCAAACGTACAAAATCAGCAGGGGATCAAATACTTTTTTCCCTCACTGTGTATTATGCAATTTTACACTCGACGCTGTGTCCCACTCTGCCAGGTATAGTTCTGAGTGGCTTGACACCAACAATATTACTCTACCAAATAACATCCATCTCCAGGCTGTTATAACCCAACTTAAACAGTAGTTTAGAGACCGTATACTGTATGTGAATCTTATTTCTCAGATCCAGTGCCAATTTGTATTACATGCAACGTCATTCCATACCATTAGTTGGTTTGGTTGTTGGCCTCTGAATATCACACAATCCTGGTTTCCATCCTGGTTATTAGGCTGGTCACTCTGCCTGTACCCTGTGGTCAGTGGTGTGCCGTCCACCCACTTCCAGATCCCCTCAGTCTCTAAATCAGACAGACCAATCCAGACAAATGCTGCTGCATCACGTCCATTGATAAATCTCTGTTCCCCTTCATTATTAACGACCACCAGGTCTGCTCCTCTCTCTGCAGTCCTGTCTGCTCTCAGCCCAGGATTTCTTCTCAGAAGAGGCACAATAACAACTAGTGTTAAAGCTTCTCCATCCTTGTGGACAGGACCCTATAACAATCATATCCAACCTTTCTATCTCTCTGTAACTGGTCTCTCTCTCTGTAACTGGTCTCTCTCTCTCTGTAACTGGTCTCTCTCTCTCTCTCTGTAACTGGTCTCTCTCTCTCTGTAACTGGTCTCTCTCTCTCTGTAACTGGTCTCTCTCTCTCTGTAACTGGTCTCTCTCTCTGTAACTGGTCTCTCTCTCTGTAACTGGTCTCTCTCTCTGTAACTGGTCTCTCTCTCCATGTAACTGGTCTCTATCTCTCTGTAACTGGTCTCTCTCTCTGTAACTGGTCTCTCTCTCTCTGTAACTGGTCTCTCTCTCTATAACTGGTCTCTCTCTCTGTAACTGGTCGCTCTCTCTGTAACTGGTCTCTCTCTCTCTGTAACTGGTCTCTCTCTCTATAACTGGTCTCTCTCTCTGTAACTGGTCTCTCTCCATGTAACTGGTCTCTATCTCTCTGTAACTGGTCTCTCTCTCTGTAACTGGTCTCTCTCTCTCTGTAACTGGTCTCTCTCTCTATAACTGGTCTCTCTCTCTGTAACTGGTCTCTCTCCATGTAACTGGTCTCTATCTCTCTGTAACTGGTCTCTCTCTCTGTAACTGGTCTCACTCTCTCTGTAACTGGTCTCTCTCTCCATGTAACTGGTCTATATCTCTCTGTAACTGGTCTCTCTCTCAGTAACTGGTCTTTCTCTCTGTGTAACTGGTCTTTCTCTGTCTGTAACTGGTCTTTCTCTCTCTGTAACTGGTCTCTCTCTCTGTGTAACTGGTCTCTCTCTCCATGTAACTGGTCTCTCTCTCTGTGTAACTGGTCTCTCTCTGTGTAACTGGTCTCTCTCTCTGTGTAACTGGTCTCTCTCTCTGTGTAACTGGTCTCTCTCTATGTAACTGGTGTCTCTCTCTGTGTAACTGGTCTCTCTCTCCCTGTAACTGGTTTCTCTCTCTCTCTGTAACTCTCTCATCAGTGTAGTTGGTCTTGAAGAGAGACACAGACTGTATCATCTGGTTTTCTCTCTGGCTGATGTCCTTGTAGTAGTTGTAGGAGCGTAGTCTGATGAGAGTTGTCAGTAGGAGGACACTCAGTAGACCCTGTCCCACCACAGCCAGGGTGCTGCGCCTCACACCTTGCTTTACCCCTCCGGACTCAGAGGGAGTTGAACCCTGATTCTCTGGCCCACAGTCTGGTGATCCCAGGTCTGTGAGGATGTCTGAACAAGCATACAAATCATCACACGTCTCCTCCGACTGCGGATAATTCACCCGACGGCTCCTCGTAGTGTCAGGACTGGCGAACACATCGTCAGACATCTCCATCTTTTTAGATGTAGGCGTTTTGTCTTTGTCTGGGGTATCTGTTGTCTGTCCTCTACATCGTGATCAGAGCAGTATTTATACACTGCTTCTTGTGAAATAGATATTATTAGCGTCTGGCCGTCTGCTAAATGACCAAAATATCAGCTGTAAATGTAATTAGTGTTTTGTTGTTGTCAAGAGCAGGAAGTTCAGCTCTTCACCGTTTTTTATTTTTTATAAATGGACCGTTTGTGTGATAACTTCTCTTTACAGCAGAGATGTGTTTGATGTTTTTGAACTCATAATAACAAAGATAAGCTTCTAAGAGAGCAACAGGCTTTTGTAAAATTTGATAGGCTAAGCTTTTGGTATATTTCAGTTTGGGAGACTAACTCCCACACACTGTGTACACAGAACACCAGGTAAACACACAGAAAAATATTGCGAGAAATAAAAATATTGCCACATTACACATCACAGTGAGACTGAAATGTTCAGATACAAGTTAACTTTGTAAAGATAAAGGAGACTGGAGTCAGAGGTAATAGCTTTAATACAGAGTGCTCTGGGTACAAGTAGTCACACCCAGATGCAAACACTAGTACAAAGTGAAACTTCCTTCGTCTAGATGTTTTCTACATTGATTTAATTAAGTATACATTCATTACTTTACTGTCACAATTATGTAAGTTCTTTCTGTCATAAACATGAGTTTCTTGCACCGGGCGTGAACTTCAATAACAGGATTAGTTTTGCTACCTAGTATGGTAAATGTTACATCTCTGCTGCCTTGTCTCCTGTAAGTAACATTTCAGGAAGTTTGTGGTTAGCTTCTCGAGACTTGCAGCTTCATATTTGGTACTTGTGTAAGGGTCGTGTCTACAGTATACTACAAAATTCTATAGTAAGAAGTTAGTTCAAACAGACAGCTCGGTGCATTCAACATGTCAATACCTCTCACAAATACAAGTAGTGATGAAGTCAATCTCTCCTCTACTTTGAGCCAGGAGAGATTGACATGCATATTATTCATGTTAGCTCTCTGTGTACATCAAAGGGCACATCCAATTGGTACTTGTGTAAGGGTACCAATTGTGACTTCACAGTCACAAAGTCCATAGCAGACTATGGGAGGTGCACAGTACTACATAGAGCCATAACTACATGGAACTCTATTCCACATCAGGTAACTGATGCAAGCAATAAAACATAGGCACAGAGACATGCATACACACACACGATAACATACGCACTATACACACACATACACATGGATTTTGTGTTGGAGATATGTGGTAGTAGAGTAGGGGCCTGAGGGCACACAGTTAATGTGTTGTGAAATCTGTTGTGAATGTATTGTAATGTTTTAAATTTTTTATAACTGCTTTAATTTTGCTGCACCACAGGAAGAGTAGCTGCTGCCTTGGCAGGAACTAATGGGGATCCATAATAAATACAAAAAAACAAATCGAGGGATACTACAGTGTGGAGTATAGGATTCTACAGTATACTACAGTTTACTACATAATTCTATAGAATTCTATAGTAAGTACTATAGTATTTTATAGTAAACGGAAGTCTTTTTTTATGTGTATCAAACTGTAGAGAAATTCAACTGAAGGGAAACAAAGTGTACACATTTAAAACGAGTTTAGCTAAGGTTGACCATCTGAGCAGGCCTTATTCAATGATATTATTACAAAGAACAAAGAAAGGATGTGTGTGTGTGTTCACTGGATGTCCTGTCAATTGATCATGCTGGCCTCTTCAGCCGTCCACTGGACATCCAGGCCTCTACAATAGGATCATCTTTTGGAAATGTCAGTTTAGGAGACTAACCCCACACACTGTGTGCATAAAACACCAGGTAAAAATAGAAACATTTTGAGAGAGAAAAGATTTCCACATTACACAACACAGCTGCTCCATTGTCTGTTACATAAATAATACACACCACCTTGTGGCACATGCAGGAATTACTACAGCTGATGACTCCATGAGTGTGGAATATGATTTACTGTAACATAACACAGACTCTTAGGAGTTGCTTTTCTTTTATGTTGGAAAACACAACTCCTATTTGGTTTATTTAAGGGGCAATATGTGATTGATACATACATTTTTTACCTTAAATTAATTATATACAGCCTTTGATTCTTGAAGAATGTAACTTCTAAATCCCTCATGAGTTTAGTTCAACAGTCGTACCCCATCAGAACCCAAAATATAAGCTTGTTTTACTCCATTGTTTATAAACAATGCAATTGTAAACAAACACTGTACAGCTTAAAAATATAGTTAAAACTATAATTTTGATCTCATGGATGGTCAGTCATTGTATCCATAGCTGACTTGTGTTTACATTTCTCCAGCCTCATCCCTCACCTGTTTACCTAAACAGTGGCATGGTGTCCACTTTGTTGTTGTTTGAACTGCAGATTGCCTCTTTAAAGCATTGTAACTTGAATATTGTGAGTAGCGGTGTGTTAATCAAGTGTTTCTCCCCCCCCCCCCCATCTCCCCCAGGCTCGCCTGGATGCTCTGACTGAGGTGGACGACTGCGGCCAGCTGACCATTAAGTGCAGTCAGGACTACTTCTCCCTGGACTGTGGCATCACAGCCTACGAGCTCAGCGACTACAGCCCCAGTGAGGACCAGGAGGGTACCAGCGGATCGGGCCAGGGGCAGGAGCCCTGCTGTAGCTACCCCAGTCTAGAGAGAGACTTCCCAGAGCTCATCCAGAGTGTGGACCTGCTGACCATCGCAGCCAAGCAGAGCCAGAGCCAGGGGGCCATCCCAGAGCAGGAAGAGGAGGGGCCAGGCACCCCTATAGAGAAACACAGAGACACGACCTCCAGCACAGGGGAGGAGAACAACCCTGCACCTGGACCCAAAATGCACTGCGGCACGCCCCAGAGCGAGAGCACTCCACTCTCCAAGCGGCCCCTCCAGGGCAGCGTGAGTAACGAGGTGTCCCCCACCCAGCCTGCCTTGCCTAAGAAGCCCATGTACCTGGAGGGAGAGACTGAGTCCAGCCTCAGCCTGAGGAGATCCACCCTGCCTCCCTCTCTTCAATTCCAGGGAGACCTGAGCCGGAGTACTCCCTCTCTCCTGGACCCTCCCGACCGCTCCAAGTTCTGGCTGGAGCTGAACGCTGTGTACCCCAGCAATGCCTCCCAGTCCTATGACAGCCTGCAGGCCATGAACAGCAGGAACCTGCAGGCCAGCAGACAGAGAGAGGCTGGAGGGTACCAGAGACCGAGAAGCCCTGTTGGCGCTCAAATCCCCCTACAGAGGAGCTCCTCAGAGGCAGGCCAGGGAGGCCACTTCCCCCAGGACCTCTCCTCCATCCCCACCCTCTTCTCAGGCAACAGGGGATGTAGCAGGGCCCTGGAGGATCCACAGACAGACAGAGACACAGACAGCCCCCTACCCTCTGCTATGAGGGAGCCCTCAGACCACGAGTCCCACAACAAAGCCTCCAGCGAGGACTTCCACCCTCCCACCAAGGAAGCCGTCTGGATCATCCAGCCCCAGTGCCCCCACCTCCACCACCCAGCCACAGCCTCAGCGGAGGCCAGCCCTAACCCCAGCGAGGAGCACTGGTTCGGGTCAGATGAGTTCTTGGCTCTGCCCGCCCAGCTGAAGAAGACAGAGATGCTGGCTATGAAGCTGGAGACCCTGGCCCAGAGACCTGGCCACCAGGGACACCATGAGTCCATTCAGGATGTAGACGATTGGGAGCTGACCGAGGTCAATTCAGACTGGGAGGGCGAGGGCCCAGGCAGCCCCCAACCCCCTCTGGGCTTCCACGCCCTCCAACACCCCTACAAGAGGCCTTTCCGTGTGGGGATGGGCCGCTTCTCGCCCACCTCGTCCAGCGACATGGCTCCATCCCTGGATGAGAGCATCGAGTCGGGCCCCCTCAGTGACCTGCTGTCTGAGGACGAGGCCTGGAGCTCCAGGGAGAGTAGGATGAGAGACAACAACAGGGGCTGGAGCTCCGGGGAGACCAGAGGGAGTTCCACTGGATCCAGAAGGAGAGACGCCAACAGGTCTCTCCCCCTGCAGCCTACCACCACCACTCCCACTACCATGGCCCCCCACATAGAGAGACAGTGTAAACCCCTCATCCAACAGCTACTGGATGACATCCAGCACCACGACAACCACCCAGACATATGGGGCAAGATAGAGGTAATTAGAGCCTCAGCTTCTGGCACATACAGTTTTACTATGATGTTGTTGTTGTTTCAAGCATTGGCTATTCTAGGACCTAAAATTTACAGTAGATGGACTTAGGGCTGTGACGGTCATGGAATGTTGGATGATGGTAATTGGCCAGCTAAATGACCACGATCACCGTAATAACCGTTTGAATAGCTCCTGACTGCATGGGCTAGAATTGAAATAGAATTAATAGAAGGGGCGTCTCCATTCAAGTCAATGATGGCATAATGGGTGGACTGGAGGGATGGGGGGTTAAAATAATTTCACTATTCACATAGTATCATTCATTTTTGTCTGATATCCAGATATTCTAAATGCATGTTGTTTAAACGTACGTTTTTAACCTGTGCACTGCTGTGCGAGGGAGAGGCTGGCGCTCTATTGCTGCAATTGCGGAGGTGCCAGTGAGATTGGCGCGAGCAGACAGAGGCAGAGAGCGAGAATATACTCGGCTATAACCAATACTAGCTAACTTACAAGTAGCAGCCACAATGTTATTTATCATCCCAAATAACAGTTCCTGTCTTGACTCGAGTAGCCTAGAGAAGCTACAGTGGGGAAAAAAAGTATTTAGTCAGCCACCAATTGTGCAAGTTCTCCCACTTAAAAAGATGAGAGAGGCCTGTAATTTTCATCATAGGTACACGTCAACTATGACAGACAAATTGAGATTTTTTTTCTCCAGAAAATCACATTGTAGGATTTTTTATGAATTTATTTGCAAATTATGGTGGAAAATAAGTCTTTGGTCACCTACAAACAAGCAAGATTTCTGGCTCTCACAGACCTGTAACTTCTTCTTTAAGAGGCTCCTCTGTCCTCCACTCGTTACCTGTATTAATGGCACCTGTTTGAACTTGTTATCAGTATAAAAGACACCTGTCCACAACCTCAAACAGTCACACTCCAAACTCCACTATGGCCAAGACCAAAGAGCTGTCAAAGGACACCAGAAACAAAATTGTAGACCTGCACCAGGCTGGGAAGACTGAATCTGCAATAGGTAAGCAGCTTGGTTTGAAGAAATCAACTGTGGGAGCAATTATTAGGAAATGGAAGACATACAAGACCACTGATAATCTCCCTCGATCTGGGGCTCCACGCAAGATCTCACCCCGTGGGGTCAAAATGATCACAAGAACGGTGAGCAAAAATCCCAGAACCACACGGGGGGACCTAGTGAATGACCTGCAGAGAGCTGGGACCAAAGTAACAAAGCCTACCATCAGTAACACACTACGCCGCCAGGGACTCAAATCCTGCAGTGCGAGACGTGTCCCCCTGCTTAAGCCAGTACATGTCCAGGCCCGTCTGAAGTTTGCTAGAGTGCATTTGGATGATCCAGAAGAGGATTGGGAGAATGTCATATGGTCAGATGAAACCAAAATATAACTTTTTGGTAAAAACTCAACTCGTCGTGTTTGGAGGACAAAGAATGCTGAGTTGCATCCAAAGAACACCATACCTACTGTGAAGCATGGGGGTGGAAACATCATGCTTTGGGGCTGTTTTTCTGCAAAGGGACCAGGACGACTGATCCGTGTAAAGGAAAGAATGAATGGGGCCATGTATCGTGAGATTTTGAGTGAAAACCTCCTTCCATCAGCAAGGGCATTGAAGATGAAACGTGGCTGGGTCTTTCAGCATGACAATGATCCCAAACACACCGCCCGGGCAACGAAGGAGTGGCTTCGTAAGAAGCATTTCAAGGTCCTGGAGTGGCCTAGCCAGTCTCCAGATCTCAACCTTATAGAAAATCTTTGGAGGGAGTTGAAAGTCCGTGTTGCCCAGCGACAGCCCCAAAACATCACTGCTCTAGAGGAGATCTGCATGGAGGAATGGGCCAAAATACCAGCAACAGTGTGTGAAAACCTTGTGAAGACTTACAGAAAACGTTTGACCAGTGTCATTGCCAACAAAGGGTATATAACAAAGTATTGAGAAACTTTTGTTATTGACCAAATACTTATTTTCCACCATAATTTGCAAATAAATTCATTAAAAATCCTACAATGTGATTTTCTGGAGAAAAAAAATCTAATTTTGTCTGTCATAGTTGACATGTACCTATGATGAAAATTACAGGCCTCTCTCATCTTTTTAAGTGGGAGAACTTGCACAATTGGTGGCTGACTAAATACTTTTTTTCCCCACTGTAGCTAGCCAGCTAGGCTAATTGAGGCCACATTTTACGTTTTCTCCCCAACCCAATTCAGATAAAACAACAGCCTACCTGTTAGTTGCTCATTATAGCCTAATGTTATTCCATCTTGCATTCCATTAATCAACTCTCACTACATATTGAGCCTCTTTGCTGCTTTGATTGGCCAACATAAACAACAAGCTACAGACGTGAAGGCTACCAGTCTTTTTTATGAGGCGCATTTTATGGGCACAACTACATAGACATTTTTTTTGTTTTATTACATTTATAATTTGAAATCCTTGCTATCCTTGTATGTAACAATGTCAAATGGATATTTTAGTTTTAGGTTTTATTTTTTCGCACCAAAGAAAAGAAGTGAAAGACAAAACAGTACAGATAAAAACAAAAACTGGTTAAAACGGTGTGCAGTTGAGGTTGGAAGCCCAAAAGGGCTTCAATGAAAACCACACCACAAATATAAGTACAAAAAAATATATTAATTATAATTGTACATGATATACTCAGTATACAAGAAAAAACATGTTTGATTATGTGCGTGTGAGTGTGAGAGTTAGGCTACATGGAGGGGATTATTGGGTAGTTTGGTTCATCAGACTTCGTGTGAAGTTATTGAGGGATGATTAGGTTTTGTCAATGTGAAGATAAGAATTCCAGAGTATGGTACCTCTGTATCTGATAGAGAATTGACAATGTGAGGTGTGGCAGTGGGGAGGATGAAGGTTTGCGCAGAATCTTGTGTTATATATAGTGCCTTGCAAAATTATTCATCCCCCTTGGCATTTTCCTATTTTGTTGCATTACAACCTGAAATTTAAATGGATTTTTATTTGGATTTCATGTAATGGACATACACAAAATAGTCCAATAAATTCTAAATAATAAATATGTATTCACCTCCTTTGCTATGAAGCCCCTAAATAAGATCTGGTGCAACCAATTACCTTCAGAAGTCACATAATTAGTTAAATAAAGTCCACCTGTGTGCAATCTAAGTGTCACATGATCTCAGTATATATACACCTGTTCTGAAAGGCCCCAGAGTCTGCAACACCACTAAGCAAGGGGCACCACCAAGCAAGTGGCACCATGAAGACCAAGGAGCTCTACAAACAGGTCAGTGACAAAGTTGTGGAGAAGCACAGATCAGGGTTGGGTTATAAATATCGGACACTTTGAACATCCCAGGGAGCGCCATTAAATCCATTAATAAAAAATTGAAAGAATATGGCACCACAACAAACCTGCCAAGAGAGGGCTGCCCACCAAAACTCACGGACCAGGCAAGGAGGGCATTAATCAGAGAGACAACAAAGAGACCAAAGATAACCCTGAAGGAGCTGCAAAGCTCCACAGTGGAGATTGGAGTATCTGTCCATAGGACCACTTTAAGCCGTACACGCCACAGAGCTGGGCTTTATGGAAGAGTGGCCAGAAAAAAAGCCATTGCTTAAAGAAAGAAATAAGCAAACACGTTTGGTGTTCGCCAAAAGGCATGTGGTAGACTCCCCAAACATATGGAAGAAGGTACTCTGGTCAGATGAGACAAAAATTGAGCATTTTGTCCATCAAGGAAAACGCTATGTCTGGCGCAAACCCAACACCTCTCATCACCTCGAGAACACCATCCCCATAGTGAAGCATGGTGGTGGCAGCATCATGCTGTGGGGATGTTTTTCATCGGCAGGGACTGGGAAACTGGTCAGAATTGAAGGAATGATGGATGGCTGTAAATACAGGGAAATTCTTGAGGGAAACCTGTTTCAGTCTTCCAGAGATTTGAGACTGGGACGGAGGTTCACCTTCCAGCAGGACCATGACCCTAAGCATACTGCTAAAGTAACACTTGAGTGGTTTAAGGGAAAACATTTAAATGTCTTGGAATGGCCTAGTCAAAGCCCAGACCTCAATCCAATTGAGAATCTGTGGTATGACTTAAAGATTGCTGTACACCAGCGGAACCCATCCAACTTGAAGGAGCTGGAGCAGTTTTGCCTTGAAGAATGGGCAAAAATCCCAGTGGCTAGATGTGCCAAGCTTATAGAGACATTCCCCAAGAGACTTACAGCTGTAATTGCTGCAAAAGGTGGGTGAATAGTTATGCACGCTCAAGTTGTCTGTTTTTTTGTCTTATTTCTTGTTTGTTTATATATTTTGCATCTTCAAAGTGTTAGGCATGTTGTGTAAATCAAATGATACAACCCCCCACCCCCAATCAATTTTAATTCCATGTTGTAAGGCAACAAAATAGGAAAAATGCCAAGGGGGGTGAATACTTTCGCAAGCCACTGTAGATGGATTTCAGAATGAACCTGGAAGAATCCATTGAAGGGTTTAGGGAAACTGTCTTGGAGGCATGAGTATTTGTAGATGAAAGTGCATAATTGGCGTACATTATTGTCGTAAATAGACAAGATATTGAGTTTCTTAAACAAAGGTGTAGATGGAGCCAGATAATTAGAGGAGGTGGCTAGTCAAATTTATTTTGTATGATGAGTAATTTGTGTAGGTAGGAGGCATATGTACTGGCCCAACAATATTACAGTAAATGAGATATGGGTAAATGAAGCTATAGTATAGCGTTAGGAAGCCAAACCACTAGTCTTTCTGATGATACCAACATATTTCATCACTTTGCTACAGACAAATTGAATATGATCTTTTCAGGATAACTTTTCATCAATTAGAACTCCTTGGAATCTAGTGGACGTGACTTGTTCCATTTAATTCCCACCAATTGAGATTCTGGCTCTTTCTTTTCAATAATATTTCTTATTCTTACTAGTGAATACAAGAAAGTTGGATTTTATAACATTTAAAGATAAACAAATTATCTGGAACCATTCATAAAATTTGGCCATACCTGAGTTGGCTTAATGAATTAGTGAACCCAAATTCTTGTGTGATAAAATCAAATTGTTGTCATCAGCAAAGAGAATGGGAAGTACTGTAGAAGGCACAGCAGCAAGGTCATTGAAATAGAGTAGGAATAACAAAGGTCCAATTATCGAACCCTGTGGTACACCACAGGATATCATGGCCCTGGTAGATGCACAGCCGTTTGCGTAAACAAATTGTTCACTATCATAAACATAACTATATAACCAATTATATGTATAATCATGAAAACCGTATTAATGCAATTTAGAAATTAATATTTAATGATCAACCGTGTCAAACGCTTTGGATAAATCTAAAAAGATGCAAAAATATTAACGTCCGTTCAGATATTCGAATAACCGTGCACATCTCTAGTGGACTGGCGGCCATTGCGAGTGCACCCAAGGGGCAAAGCAGGAAGGAAAATATGTGCAAAAATATGTGCTGTGATTTGTTGATTCAACTCAACTGGCATTACAAAAAAAGACATTACATTGCATGAGCCACATTAGTTAAAATCATTTGAATGAACACACATCACAATACCAGGCGGGCAGCCATTGCGAGTGTACCCATGAGTTTAAGGTCTGTGCTATCCGGAATCCTTGCGACGTCCCTACCCCATTGAAGTTGACATTTTAAAATGGTTATGAAAGGGTAGAGGTTAGGGTAGGGATGTCCCAAAGATCATGAGTTTACAAGTCAAATTGCTTGGGTTAGAGCAGGGTTCTTCAATTCCGGTCCTGGAGGGCCGAAACACTTCTGTTTTTTATTTCTACCTGGTAGTTAATTGCACTCACCTGGTGCCCAGGTCTGAATTAGCCCCTGATTAGAAGGAGAGGATGAAAAACAGAGGTGTTTCGGCCCTCCAGGACCGGAATTGAAGAACCCTGGGTTAGAGGTTCCAAACCCGTTCTATTCATTCTATTTATATGTGTGCTGCTGCTGCTGCTTTGTGTGGGGTGTTGCCTAGGAAACCAAAGACTCATTTGCTTGTTTCAGCAAGGAGAAACAAAGTTTCATCATGTTAAGAGTCCATGTTATGGACAAAACAGACTCAAAAGCTTGAATGCCCCCGGCCATCCGGTCTTCAGTCAGCTGTTCATTCCACACAAAACAAATATATATATATATATACTCTACCGGTCAAATGTTTTAGAACACCTACTCATTCAAGGGTTTTTCTTTATTTTTACTTTTTTCTACATTGTAGAATAATAGTGAAGACATCAAAACTATGAAATAACACATATGGAATCATGTAGTAACCCAAAAAGTGTTAAACAAATCAAAATATATTTTCAAATAGCTACCCTTTGCCTTGATGACAGCTTTGCACACTCTTGGCATTCTCTCAACCAGCTTCACTTGGAATGCTTTTCCAACAGTCTTGAAGGAGTTCCCACATACAGTGGGGAGAACAAGTATTTGATACACAGCCGATTTTGCAGGTTTTCCTACTTACAAAGCATGTAGAGATCTGTAATTTTTATCATAGGTACACTTCAACTGTGAGAGACGGAATCTAAAACAAAAATCCAGAAAATCACATTGTATGATTTTTAAGTAATTCATTTGCATTTTATTGCATGACATAAGTATTTGATCACCTACCAACCAGTAAGAATTCCGGCTCTCACAGACCTGTTAAAATTGTAGACCTGCACAAGGCTGGGATGGGCTACAGGACAATAGGCAAGCAGCTTGGTGAGAAGGCAACAATTGTTGGCGCAATTATTAGAAAATGGAAGAAGTTCAAGATGATGGTCAATCACCCTCGGTCTGGGGCTCCATGCAAGATCTCACCTCGTGGGGCATCAATGATCATGAGGAAGGTGAGGGATCAGCCCAGAACTACACGGCAGGACCTGCTCAATGACCTGAAGAGAGCTGGGACCACAGTCTCAAAGAAAACCATTAGTAACACACTACGCCGTCATGGATTAAAATCCTGCAGCGCACGCAAGGTCCCCCTACTCAAGCCAGCGCATGTCCAGGCCCGTCTGAAGTTTGCCAATGACCATCTGGATGATGCAGAGGAGGAATGGGAGAAGGTCATGTGGTCTGATGAGACAAAAATAGAGCTTTTTGGTCTAAACTCCACTCGCCGTGTTTGGAGGAAGAAGAAGGATGAGTACAACCCCAAGAACACCATCCCAACCGTGAAGCATGGAGGTGGAAACATCATTCTTTGGGGATGCTTTTCTGCAAAGGGGACAGGACGACTGCACCGTATTGAGGGGAGGATGGATGGGGCCATGTATCGCGAGATCTTGGCCAACAACCTCCTTCCCTCAGTAAGAGCATTGAAGATGGGTCGTGACTGGGTCTTCCAGCATGACAACGACCCGAAACACACAGCCAGGGCAACTAAGGAGTGGCTCCGTAAGAAGCATCTCAAGGTCCTGGAGTGGCCTAGCCAGTCTCCAGACCTGAACCCAATAGAAAATATTTGGAGGGAGCTGAAAGTCCGTATTGCCCAGTGACAGCCCCGAAACCTGAAGGATCTGGAGAAGGTCTGTATGGAGGAGTGGGCCAAAATCCCTGCTGCAGTGTGTGCAAACCTGGTCAAGACCTACAGGAAACGTATGATCTCTGTAATTGCAAACAAAGGTTTCTGTACCAAATATTAAGTTCTGCTTTTCTGATGTATCAAATATTTATGTCATGCAATAAAATGCAAATGAATTACTTAAAAATCATACAATGTGATTTTCTGGATTTTTGTTTTAGATTCCGCCTCTCACAGTTGAAGTGTACCCATGATAAAAATTACAGACCTCTACATGCTTTGTAAGTAGGAAAACCTGCAAAATCGACAGTATAATATGGACTTGGTCTTTTACCAAATAGGGCTATCTTCTGTATACCCCCCTACCTTGTCACAACACAACTGATTGGCTCAAATGCATTAAGAAGGAAAGAAATTCCACAAATTAACTTTTAAGAATGGTGGAACAAGCTCCCCCACGACGCCAGGACAGCGGAGTCACTGACCACCTTCCAGAGACACTTGAAACCCTACCTCTTTAAGCAATACCTGGAATAGTATAACAGTAATCCTTCTACTCTCCCCCCCATTAAAAAAAAGATGAAAAAAAGGGGTGGTTGTCCCACTGGCTATCCTAAGTTGAATGCACCAATTTGTAAGTCGCTCTGGATAAGAGCGTCTGCTAAATGACTTAAATGTAAATTTAAGAAGGCACACCTGTTAATTGAAAGCATTCCAGGTGACTACCTCATGAAGCTGGTTGAGAGAATGCCAAGAGTGTGCAAATCTGTCATCAAGGCAAAGGGTGGCTACTTTGAAGAATCTAAAATCTAAAATATATTTTGATTTGTTTAACACTTTTTTTGGTTACTACATGATTCCATATGTGTTATTTCATAGTTTTGATGTCTTCACTATTATTCTACAATGTAGAAAATAGTAAAAATAAATAAAAACCCTGGAATGAGTAGGTGTGTCCAAACCTTTGACTGGTACTATATACTGTATATAATATATATATAATATATATGCAACATGTAAAGTGTTGGTCCCATGTTTCATGAGCTGAAATAAAATATCTCCGAAATTTTCCATACGCACAAAAAGCGTATTTCTCTCAAATGTTGTTCACAAATTAGTTTACGTCCCTGTTAGTGAGCATTTCTCCTTTGCCAAGATAATCCATCCACTTGACAGGTGTGGCATATCAAGAAGCTGATTAAATAGCATGATCATTACACAGGTGCATCTTGTGTTGGTTACAATAAAAGGCCACAAAATGTACAGTTTTGTCACACAACACAATGCCACGTACAGTGGCTTGCGAAAGTATTCACCCCCCTTGGCATTTTTCCTATTTTGTTGCCTTACAATCTGGAATTAAAATGGATTGTTTTGGGGGGGTTGTATCATTTGATTTACACAACATGCCTACCACTTTGAAGATGCAAAATATTTGTTATTGTGAAACAAACAAGAAATAAGACAAAAAAACAGAAAACTTGAGCATGCGTAACTATTCACCCCCCCAAAGTCAATACTTTGTAGAGCCACCTTTTGCAGCAATTACAGCTATAAGCTTGGCACATCGAGCCACTGGGATTTTTGCCCATTCTTCAAGGCAAAACTGCTCCAGCTCCTTCAATTTGGATGGGTTCCGCTGCTGTACAGCAATCTTTAAGTCATACCACAGATTCTCAATTGGATTGAGGTCTGGGCTTTGACTAGGCCATTCCAAGACATGTAAATGTTTCCCCTTAAACCACTCGAGTGTTGCTTTAGCAGTATGCTTAGGGTCATTGTCCTGCTGGAAGGTGAACCTCCGTCCCAGTCTCAAATCTCTGGAAGACTGAAACAGGTTTCCCTCAAGAATTTCCCTGTATTTAGAGCCATCCATCATTCCTTCAATTCTGACCAGTTTCACAGTCCCTGCCGATGAAAAAGATTTCCACAGCATTTTTTAAAATTTTATTTCGCCTTTATTTAACCAGGTAAGCCAGTTGAGAACAAGTTCTCATTTACAACTGCGACCTGGCCAAGATAAAGCAAAGCAGTGCAATAAAAACAACAACACAAGAGTTACACCACCACCACCACCACCACCACCATGCTTCACTGTGGGGATGGTGTTCTCGGGATGATGAGAGGTGTTGGGTTTGCGCCAGACATAGCGTTTTCTTTGATGGCCAAAAAGCTCAATTTTAGTCTCATCTGACCAGAGTACCGTCTTCCATATGTTTGGGGAGTCTCCTACATGTCTTTTGGCGAACACCAAACGTTTGCTTATTTTTTTCTTTAAGCAATGGCTTTTTTCTGGCCACTCTTCCGTAAAGCCCAGCGCTGTGGGGTGTATGGCTTAAAGTGGTCCTATGGACAGATACTCCAATCTCCGCTGTGGAGCTTTGTTGCCTCTCTGATTAATGCTTAATGCCCTCCTTGCCTGGTCCGTGA
Source organism: Coregonus lavaretus (assembly GCF_964263955.1). NCBI lineage: Eukaryota > Metazoa > Chordata > Actinopteri > Salmoniformes > Salmonidae > Coregonus > Coregonus lavaretus. Next base: position 32,623,232 of record NC_140014.1, read on the forward strand.
GTTTTGGTGGGCGGCCCTCTCTTGGCAGGTTTGTTGTGGTGCCATATTCTTTCAATTTTGTTATGATGGATTTAATGGTGCTCCGTGGGATGTTCAAAGTATCGGATATTTTTTTATAACCCATCCCTGATCTGTACTTCTCCACAACTTTGTCCCTGACCTGTTTGGAGAGCTCCTTGGTCTTCATGGTGCCGCTTGCTTGGTGGTGCCCTTTGCTTAGTGGTGTTGCAGACTCTGGGGCCTTTCAGAACAGGTGTATATATACTGAGATCATGTGACACTTAGATTGCACACAAGTGGACTTTATTTAACTAATTATGTGACTTCTGAAGGTAACTGTTTGCACCAGATCTTATTTAGGGGCTTCATAGCAAAGGGGGTGAATACATATGCACGCACCACTTTTCCGTTATTTATTTTGTATACTTTTTTGAAACAAGTTTCTTTTTTCATTTCACTTCACCAATTTGGACTATTTTGTGTATGTCCATTACATGAAATCCAAATAAAAATCAATTTAAATTCCTGGTTGTAATGCAACAAAATTGGAAAAACACCAAGGGGGATGAATACTTTTGCAAGGCACTGTATGTCTCAAGTTTTGAAGGAGCGTGCAATTGGCATGCTGACTGCAATAATGTCCACCAGAACTGTTGCCAGAGAATGTTATGTTCATTTCTCTACCATAAGCCGCCTCCAACATAATGTTTGAGAATTTGTCTGTATGTCCAACTGGCCTCATAACTGCAGACCACGTGTATGGCATCGTGTGGAAGAGCGGTTTGCTGAGCGGTTCTTATCAATGGCAATTTGAATGCACAGAGATACCGTGACGAGATCCGGAGGCCCATTGTCGTGCCATTCATCCACCGCCATCACCTCATGTTTCAGCATGGTATTGCACAGCCCCATGTCGCAAGGATCCGTACACAATTCCTGTAAACTGAAAATGTGCCAGTTGTTCCACGACCTGCATACTCACCAGACATGTCACCCCTTGAGCATGTTTGGAATGATCTGGATCGACGTCTAATACAGCGTGTTCAAGTTCCCAACAATATCCAGCAACTGCGCATAGCCATTGAATAGGAGTGGGACAACATTCCACAGGCCACAATCAACAGCCTGCTCAACTCTATGCGAAGGAGATGTGTTGCGCCAATGGTGGTCACACCAGATACTGACTGATTTTCTGATCCACAACCCAACCTTTTTTTAAAGGTATCTGTAACCAACAGATGCATGTCTGTATTCCCAGTCATTAGATCTCTCCAGAGATGTTAGATCGGGTTCAAGTCCGGGCTCTGGCTAGGCCACTCAAGGACATTCAGAGACTCCCGAAGCCTCTCCTGCGTTGTATTGGCTGTGGTCTTAGTTGTCCTGTTGGAAGGTGAACCTTCACCCCAGTCTGAGATCCTGAGCACTCTGGAGCAGGTTTTCATCAAGGATCTCTCTGCACTTTGATCCGTTCATCTTTCCCTCGATCCTGACTAGTCTCCCAGTCCCTGCCGCTGAAAAACTTCCCCACTGCATGATGCTGTCACCACCATGCTTCATCTTAGTGGATGGTATTGGCCAGGTGATGAGCGGTGCCTGGTTTCCTCCAGACGTGACGCTTGGCATTCAGGCCAAAGATTTCAATCTTGGTTTCATTTGACCAGAGAAACTCCAAGCGGGCTGTCATGTGCCTTTTACTGAGGAGTGGCTTCCGTCTGGCCACTCTACCATAAAGGCCTGATTGGTGGAGTGCTGCAGAGATGGTTGTCCTTCTGGAAGGTTCTCCCATCTCCACAGAGGAACTCTAGAGCTCTGTCAGTGACCATCAGGTTCTTGGTCACCTCCCTGACCAAGGCCCTTCTCCCCCGATTGCTCAGTTTGGCCGGGCGGCCAGCTCTAGGAAGAGTCTTGGTGATTCCAAACTTCTTCCATTTAAGAATGATGGAGGCTGCAACGCTGCCTGGTTTTTCACCAAAGCACATCCAGCGAACTTGACACAACTGTGGAAAGCATTGGAGTCAACATAGGCCAGAATACCTGTATAACGCTTTCGACACCTTGTAGAGTCCATTCCCCAACCAATTGAGGCAGTTCTGAGGGCGAAAGCGGGGGGGTGCAACTCAATATTAGGAAGGTGTTCCTAATGTTTTGTACACTCAGTATATATATTTTTTAACAGTTGTGACGTTTATTTTATTTTCATGGCATTCTTCATCCATAACCGTCTGTCTGTTACGCGATTATACGGTAATTGTGCCAGCCCTAGGTGGACTCCAAAGTTCATGTATTCCCAAACTATTCATTCCGGTTCATAATGATGGTGTCAATATGAATTCGTATGTCAACACATATTCAAAGGTCAGTTCTATACTTACAGGTACAGTATTGATTAAGTGATTTATGAACAGATTAATAATTGTTGTCATCTTGCATATGGTAGTACGGCATTAGTACACAACGTACAAGGATAGGTTTCCTCCAATGTCACATAGCAAGACAGACTGAGGATTAAGGTTATATGACCAGTTTTGAATACCTACACATCAGAGGAGATGGCCTAACCTGCTTTTGAGGATCAATCAGCATGCAGCATACCTGTATGCTCTGATCCAATTCTTAATTGTAGAGAGAGAAGAATGCGGAGAGTTACAGAGCACATTCAGAAATATTAACAGTGCCAGCTAGCACATCAAAAGTTTAGTGAAACACTTCGCTCTCTCGTCTTCGCTCTACTCTCACATAGAATAACCTAATGAAATCCACTAACCAGTGCACTGCAACCTTCTCCTGCATGCCTCTCATGTTAATGTCTCTCATTCACAACTATAATGCAATTAGACCATTAGGTAAATAATGAAGAGCATGTAATCAAATCTATGAAGGAGCTGGGTGCTAATTGATTATTTGGAGAGAGAGAGACACAGACTCACTCCATTCTTTAACACATAAGTAGTGGTATTATATTCTCCATAGTCAGAGAACCTCAGCCCTGATGCTATCCTGCCATGCCATCACAGGGATGTCTGTCTGACACTTGTTCCACAGTCCCCAGGACAATGTCAATGTTAGTGGAGTTACTATGAGCCAACCTATGAATACTACCTAAACAACTACTATTGTGTAATCCTTTAGTATCAACATTCTCCACAATATATGATTGAATATTATCTGTAGTTTCACACAGTCTGTAGCTATTATGCCATGTAAATACTCTGGGTTTGTCCCAAATGGCACCCTATTCCCTATATTGTGCACTACTTTTGACCAGAGCGTTATGGGCCCTGGTCAAAAGTAGTGCACTAAATAGGGAATAGGGTGCCATTTGGGAGGCAGACGTAGTCTGCTGATTATTTATCTCCACTGTTAGTCTGTTAGGTGAGCCAGCCACACAGTGTATTCTCTCCTGTTG